>NC_087437.1:35886756-36225009 GCF_036321535.1 Camelus dromedarius | reverse complement strand
CTGCCTTTTTTTTTTTAATCCAATGGGTAATTTCTTCAAGGCTCCAAATATATAAAAATTACTTAATCACAATGTGATAATGGCTTTTCCCTCTGGGAACAGATACGGGAATGTGTAGCTCATTACTAATCCTCTGAGTTTCTATCTTCCCAGCAGGACAGCATTCTGCAAAATTTATAAATATGCTAAGCTTTTCCAAATATTTGTCATTGGTTAATAAATTATGCTGGTTAATATCACATCTAATAAAATATTTATTTCAAACATCAGGAGGCACGGTTTCAGCTAAGACTTTAGTTAAACTTCTATGGGTCAGTAGCTTGAGATATTCTCTTTAATCAAAAAGAATAATGAATTGAGTCACACACAGTGGGATACAGGTTGAAAACCTACAGTGAAAGTATCTTAATTTGTCCTGCCCTCATGCTATTAACCTAATTACAATACAGTTTAAAGTTAGTAATAAATACAGGCTTAAATGAGATCAGACTAAAGTGTGGGCAATTATACCAAGAACTGTAATAGAAGACATAGTGAGTTTTATCAATTAATTTCAGTTCTATTTGACTTCCTCTGAAACTCTCAAATTGAAATAGATTAAATCTCAAATTAAAAGGAATAGAATTTTTGATAGAGTTACAATAAGACAATAATGTAAATCACCCCCTGCCTTGTTACCACATTATAGTCCTTTGGAAGAGAAATTTTTAGCATAGTTGAGTTGCAGGTCATGCAATATCACAGCAGAGAAGTAAGATTTATTCCTTGAATAATAATGTTTTAGGCCCTCATTTACACATTAGCAAGAATACTCACTTTATTTTCTATACATCTCACTTTAACTGAAAGCTTTGTTTGATTTCATAAAACAGAACAAAATTACCCTTGGAATTTAAGAATATGTATGAACGTAGCCAGTAATGTTAGTCTGAGAAGAATTCCTTTAGAAGCAGAATTGCAGAATATAGAAGTAGAATTTGCAGAGTGTGTTTTTTATGGACATCATCAAATAAAGATAGTGTAGGCTTTCTTACAAAATTATGCTGTTTCATATGACCATCTCAATTTGAAATTATATGGAACTCTTAAGAATTATATAAAAAGCATGCTGCCACGTTTTAAGTGAAATAATTAGAATTAATAAAAACTATTTGAGAATATACATATAACTAATTGAGATCCAGACAGGGAATTTAAAAAGCTTTGGGGAAAGTGCCTTGAGGAAAAGTGGAGTTTTTCAGTGCATAATTATAACTGCTTAATTTGCAGACCTATTATTAACATGACTTTCCTTCTGATGACATCAGACCCACAACAAACACATTTTGAGTTAGCAGTTTAACATACAGCATGTATTTTCAAGTCATTATCACAGTACCTACTCCAAGCAAACAAATCCATGAAGAGTATAGAAAACTCTGAATGAGCAACCATTGTATACAGCATACAAAAATACACCTAATATAAAAAGAAAATGTCAAACAAGAAGTATATTTGAAAAACAAAGGGTTAGCTCCTATTTTATAGTTCAATATTCTTACAATATTAGTAGATTTTTTAACATTTTAAAAGTCATAAATCTGCAATTGTAAGTGAACCTGTCTTATTTGCTTAAAGTTAGTTAGTGAATGGAATATAAGGGTTTCTTTTCTTTCTTTGAATTATAAAAAAAAAAAAGATTTCTTCTCTTGTGGCAACTCTATTTCTATTGCTGTGTAAGAAATAACAACAAATTTAGTGGATTAAAAACACCACTCATGTATTATCTCAGAGTTTCAGGAGATCAAAAGTCCAGGCATAGCATAGCTCAGGGGCTCAGGGGACTGAAATCAAGGTGTCACTGGTCTGTGTTCTCATCTGGAACTTTGGGCTGTTTTCCAGGCATGTTCAGGTTGTTGGCAGAGTTCAGTTCCTCTTAATTGAAGTCCCTGTTTTCTTGCTGATTCTAGGGCAGAAGTCACTCATTTCCTAGAGGCTGCCCTCAGGTCCTGACCCTCTCAAAACATGGTAGTTCACTTCGAAGCCAGCAGTTGAATCGAACATTTCTAACCTCTTGCTTTAAAGAGACCCAGTTCCTCAGAGGCTTACCTAATTAGGTCATATCTACCCACAATCATTTTCCTTTTGATAAACTCGAAGAAAAATAATTCAGGACCTTCACTTCATCTGCAAATCCTTTCACTTTTTCATGTAACATAATTTAATCATGGAAGTGGACTCCAGCATATTCCCCATGCTACCCACACAAAAGGGGAGAGTATTACATGGAGTGTGTACATCAGGAGGAAAGAGTCTTGGGAGCTATTCTCAGAGGTCTCCTTACTACATAGTGATGTTTTTGAGAAATGGAGAAACTGCCTTATTTTTCTGTTTTGCATATCAGGTGTTAAAATATTTCCTTTTAAGAATGAGATTTAAAAATCACTGATTTTTGTCTGTCTCTAGGTATGTAGAGATGGTAGGTAACCAGGTTGTCCAGGACAGCTAAGTTGAATAATAGAAGAACTAGGACTGCCCTCGTATGTCTGACACCCACCAGTGCTTTGACCAGTATCTCATTGTTCTTACTGCGTGAACAGATAATGAATTTTATTGTGAACATATCCTGCATCTATTGAGAAAGTCATCGTTTCCCCTTTATTTTGTTGGTATGGCTCTTTTCATTGATAGTTTCAACTGTTCTACCCACCTTGCATTCTTTTTTATGGCATCTTTGAAGATTTTCTCTCTACCTTTGGTGGTCAACAGTTTTGTTCTGATTTTTCTTCAGAGATTTCTTTTTATACATCCCACTTGATGATTGTTGTTCCTAGAAACTATCAGTTGATTTGTTTCATCAGTTTTGGAGAATTCCTAGCCATTTTCTATTTAAATAAGACTTATGTCCCATCTTCTCCTCTTTTTTCTGGAATTCAGTGATTTTCTCCATCTCTTACCTTTCTTCTGTTTTTGTTATGTGCCTCTGTATTTCTATGAATTGTCCTCTCACCTAATTTATGTCCACTGATGCCTTTCAGCATATCTCATCTGCTATTAAATGTATCTAGTGAGTGTGTGTCTATTGGATTTGTATGCAGTAAAATACATATATCTTTAATGTGCAGATTGATGAGATTCGTCAAATTTATCCATCTTTACAAAATTCACACACAAAATACTTCTATCATCTCAGAAAATGTTCATGTTTCCTTCAAGTCAAACCCCCAGTCCCATCCATGGTCATTCAGTTCTGATTTCTAGTCTCATATATTAGTTTTCCTTGTTTTTGAATATTACATACAATGAGCCATATAGTAAAAACTCTTTTGTGTCTTCCTTTTTTGTTCAAAAATACCTTTTGTGATTCATCTTTGCTGTTGCTTCATCATTTATTGCTAAAAAGTATTCCTTTGTATGAATATACTACAACTTACTTATCCATTCTCCTGGCTAATGGGTATTTGAGTGTTTTCCAATTTTTAGCCACTATGAAAGGATGTCTATAAAGGTTTTTGTTTAAGTCCTATTGTATATATAAGTCTTCATTTCTCTTGGGTAAGGTATGCATTGTGAAATTGCTAGTTTAGAGGGTAAGCGCATGGTTAACATTATAAGAAACTGCTTTTACCAAGTGGTTATACTATTTTACACTCTTCAGTAATACATGAGAATTCTACTTGTTCCATATCCTCGCCAATGTTTGGTATTGTCAGTCAGTTTTGGTCATTCAAGTGGGTGTGAAGTGATACATCATCATGATGCTATCAATTTATGCTGCTTTGATGAGTAATGATGGGTGAGCACTTTTTCATGTTCTTGTTGGTCATTTGCATATGTTCTTTTGTGAAGGGTTTATTCAAATATTGCTATTTGTCAATTGTAAAATTATAAACGTTCTTTATATATTCTAAATATAAGTCCTTTGTCAGACATAAGCATTGCATTATTTTTCCTGGTATGTGACTTGCCTCTGAAACAGTCTTTTGACAAAAGTTTATACTTTTGACAAAAGTTTATGAAAGTTTGATTAACTCTAATTTGTTTTTTATGGTAAATGTTGTTAGGCCCTAGGAAACTTTTGTCTTTACAAACTATTCAAAAATATTTTTAATTTTTAAATTTAATTTAGAACTTCACATATAGAACTATAATGTATCTCAAATTAAACATTAAAATTTGTGGTTCTTTTCCTGTTTATGTCAGCTCCTGTAATTCATGATAATGGTGTATATTCCTATTTATTTGTTTTCCGTAGTTACTTTCACTCATGTTTTATAGAGGTCTAAATCACTTGTCTTATTTCTTACAGAGTTTTCATGTGTTTGATGCAATTTTAAACAGTAGTTTTGTTTTCCAGTTGTTCTCAGCTAGTAACAGAAATGCATGTGATTGTCAAAGTTGATCTTGAATCCTACAAACTAGCTAACTTCACTTCATAGTTTGAGTAGTTTTCTTTTTCTCAGATTTCATAAGATAGTCTGTGTTAACAATTAGGTCATCTCTGAGTAAAGAGAGTTTTCCTTCTTTGTCTCTAATGTTTACTCCTGTTTTCCTTATACTTGCCTTCTTGAACAAATTAGGGCCTTCAGCCCAACATTGAATAGTTACCAGTAGTGAAAGCAGACATTCTTGATTTTGGTGCTGCCAGGTTTAAGGAGACGTTTTCAACAGTAAGTGTAATGTTAAATGTATGATTTCTAAAGTCATAAAATTATTTTCCAACAAAAGTAAGATATTTATTCATTCATGCAATAAATCAGCCATTCATTTAATATACAAGGCAGATAACAAACCCAGAAAACTTGTGTCTTTGTGGAGCTTATAGTTTGTATAAAGACAAGAGATGAGAGCACAGATAATAAACAAGTAAATAAATAAAATAAAGTGTGTAATAGGGACTTGCTAGCATAAGCAGTTAATTGAGTACTTTTGTCCGATTCTATTACAACTCGATCTTCTTTTTTAAGAGTGGTATTTCCTGTCTACCCAAATAGTGCTCTTGTCTCCATGTGGGTAATGGTCTTTTTTACCTCTGTATCTGATTTGTACATTTATCGAATGCATGAGGGAGTTAAAGAATGGATGAATAACTAATTTCTTTTACTTGGAAAATAATTTTGTGACTTGAGAAATACTTATTTTTTAAGAAATAGAATATTTTCTGTTCCTTTGGAAAGCTTTATCTGAGGAGACATTCTTATCCACTCACCCTTAACGAAGTACTTAGTTCATGTCATCTATCAGATTTTATTGCAGTTTTATACGTGTCTATTTACTCATGATTCTGATTTCTTTGAAGTTTGAAACCAGACAATGCTTGAGAAATAGTGGCTGTCCCATAAATGCATGTTTTAGGATTGAATGGATTAAAAACTATGGACACTGTTGACCCAATGGGCAAAATATTTAAGAAATTCTACATTTTATGATACTTATATGCCAGCAATTTAGTACTTGTCAGCTTTGCTATATTATGTCAGGATCTCATTTTATGGTAAAAATGGAACTTTATAGTGTGTATGTCAGGGAACATTATTTTCTCTTTGATAAGGACACTACTTGCATTTAGAGACAATAACTTTTCTTTCTGTTAATGCCATCGTTCCATCAAGAGTCTAAGGCATTGACATATACATATACTGTTACAAAATAGTAGGTCACAAAGAAAAAGCACTGTAAGACTTTCAGTGTGAACATATAAGTTAAATTGATTATACCTTCCACTTGTTGCTGAAATTAGAAGGATATGTTCACAAGTCAATAATTAAAGCTGAAAATTGTGCTGGGCACAGTTAGTTCACAGAGCTGTTGTGGAGGAGAGCATGGGTATGTAACCAAATATCCAAAATGTCCAAATAATAAGGTTCTACTCAAAATAAACCTCTGGATTAAAAGAAAAGAAGAAAAGGAAAAGAAAACTTGATTCTGTTCAAGGCAGTAAGAATGGTATCAGGGTATCACACATTCATCTATGGTTTCTGTACATTTGAAAATAAGCAGAAGTCTAGTTCAGTATAGAAGCAATATAGCTTTAGTTTCTTAAAACAAGCTGTGTCAATACTTTAAAAAAATCTATTGTTTCTACTTTTAATCTAGTATTTTCTCACATACCCAGAATAAATTTTTAGATTAAATTTCTAAATTAATAATATCATTTCATAATTTCTTCTATATCCAAAATAAATATCCAGCATAAATGAAAATTTGGAGATTGAGGATTTTGTCACACCTAATTTCAATCTGAAATTTAGTCAATCCCTAAATTTTCATTTATTCTGCCCTCTTTCATTAATGACTGATATATTTGCCCCTTGATTTTATGTCTGTGCTGTCTCTGAAGTACAGTTCTGGACACAACTTTTTTTTTATAGTAAACTTTTTAAAAATAAAAGCTTTTTTAAAAAGAGAACATATTTACAATCACAAACCTAATCATTCAAGAGTGGAAAGAAGAGACAATAAAAAGACAGTGTTAATTGAAATAAAATAAGTTACCTTTTATTAAAAGTTAAAGATTAAAAAAAAACTCTATGATTCATTTAAGCATAAATAAGAATACTTTCAGGTACGTGATGAAAGAAATGATAACTGAAAATATGATCATTACTGACATAGTCATTCTGGATTGTTGGGAAAAGGGACAACAATGGAATGGCTTAGGCTACTTGTGGATTTTGAATCATGAAATTACTAATATTTGATTTTTTAATCTAATAACAGAGTAATTTTATGTTGCTCAAACAAATAGTATCTGCCAGGGACTTTGGTAGCTATTTTGCATTAGTAACTTATCTATAAGAAGCTATGCCAACCTCTGAATACTAATGATATCACATTAGAGTTTTTCATTGCATTTAAATATTTCCCAGGGACAAAACTGCTCAATCACTCACCCCCAAATGACTCCTCCATAGGAGAGTTTCTATACCAAATGTTGGAGAGAAAGTGGATTCATATACTTTGCTGATGAGAATGTAAATTGGTTGACTCTCTTAAGAAAAATATTCAGTGTAATTAGATAAAGTCAAGCATTTATAATATAAATGTCTGGAAACCCAGCAATTCCATCCCCTGATAAACACTCAAGGAAAACTCCTGCTCAGCTATTAAAGAGACAAAATAAACGAAAGGTTTGTAATAGCAAACTCTTTAAATGAACCTGAATGCATGATGGCAGGACAATGGATTAATAACCTGTGGTGTATTTAACATGAAATATTTTATAGGAGAAAAAATAAACATAGCTACATGCAACAAACTTAATAAAATGACATACTTTTGAGTGAAAAAGCCTTCCTAATATTACATAGACTATGATATCCTTTTAATAAATTTATAAGTTTTATTAAATGTTAAAAACTAAATTAAAAGAGATAAAATATTGCACATTAAAAAGCAGGAGAATTTTGCACACAAGATTCAGGATAAGGTTAATTTGGAATGGGGGTTTGGTCAGGGAGTACATGTTGATAGATGTAAGATGTTTCCAACTGTCCAGTTTTGTTTTCAGTTGTCTCATGGATGTTTATTATGATAGATAAGTACATAAATAAGACTTCCTGTGGACAAACTATGAGTGTGTCATAAAGCAAACATTGTGATTAATCCAATGCAATGAATATGTGATTCAAAGAAAGAAAATAAATGAGTAATAGAGTTAAAACTCTGGGAGTTAGGTAATATGTTTCCTATTTACAAAAGAGAAAATCAAGATACAGCCAAGTTTATGACAGTTTTATTAGTCACATGTATCTGTCATACAAGCTGGTTTACAAAAGGAGCACCTGATGGCATATTTGATGAGTGACATGAGATCCTGCCCCGCCACTATCTATCTAATCTATCATCCAGGCAGGGTGCCAGGAATGTACATCATTAAAGAGAATTTCTGAATTTCTGAATTCTGGCTTGTTTTCAGAAATTTTGTTGAGCCAGTCCCACGTAGAGGGCAGTGTGAGCATGCTACCTCAGCTCCTGCCAAGATGGCCTGGCCTTGCTCTGCTCTGCCCTCCACCTAGTGTGCTCTTCCCAAAGATTTTCTGAGATTTTCCTCAATGAATTGCAATCTGTACCACATCCTCTTTGAAAAGGTCTGACTGATCTCCTTAAACAAAATAGCAACCCAACCCCCTCCACCTTGTTACCATCCATCCTGTTGCTCTACTTTTCCATCTTTCAGCTACCTGTTTTCCTGTATTAAATTTCTTCAACTTCATACTTTAGCACCTATTTATGTAACTGTTCAATTGTTTAATATTTTTTCACTTTTAATCTTATTACTTACTATTTAAAATATAAATATCTTAATCTTATTACTTATTTATCTTTGGAGGTAGCACCATTTTACTTAAGTTGGTTGTATTTTGAAAGTTGATAACAGAAGGCACTTTTTTAAAGTTACAATTTATGACATTATTTTTGATTTATTTGCATATGGTTATGGAAACATATAAAAATGCACCTCTACATCTTTGGTTCTCTGATGGAAAGTTAATACAGTGAAGAATTCCAACCAGGAAAACTTAATACTGTAAACCTGTATACTTAGCAGCAAAATCTTCATCATTATTTTCCTTGACAAGCATACCTGCCTAGTGATTTGTAGATTTCAAGAAAGTAGCTTTCCTGTGTGTTGCATTGCCTACAAGCCAGATCATAAAATTGTTGTCTGCAGAAGCTCCTAGAGAATTAGATGACCCTACAAATAGCTTTTGTGTTATTTATATGAGTATCAGTTTGGGGAAAATATTGAACTAAGCGTATCACCATTTATCATGGAAATTAAGATACTTGAAAGATTGTTCTCTGGCTTTGCCCTTTTCTCAAAAGCTTTCTTGCCAAGTTCAGTGCACTGCAGGAACTCTTTCAAATATTTTATACTGATTTGAATTTAGCTTTGGTGTATTGCTTCATTAGGAGCAATAATGAGGCTTGAATAATGACACTTGCTAATGGAATAAAAATACTGCAGAACAACACAGCTGTTCCCTCTATCCCTCTCTCCTGATAGGGCAATAAACACTGTTTTAAGGTTTTAACACAGAGGGGGATATCATATATGCATTGGATCAGGTTTCTGCTGTGCTGTTTCTATTATTGCTAATGGCAACTCACTGTTCAAACTACATTTTATCCAGTCAGCATTATCCCATAATATAGATCGCCTAAATTTTAGCAGCTGAAATGTGTGTAGTCTAGACTATAGGACACAAAATATACAATTTTTAGCAATGTGAAATACAACTGAGACTTCTGTATTTATGTTCTAATTTCTCTTGAATAATACTTGCTTAGGAAATTAAGGAGACTTTATTCACCTTACTGTGCCAAGTATAGCTTATATTTGTGCAATCTGTTGGCTTTTTAGTCTGTTTTCCAAAAACATAGATCAGATTTATAGATGGGGCTTTATTTTTTACAAAGAATTATAATATTATATGTAGCAGCAGAATGTTTGAGCTGGAAATAAATTTCAGTGATTTAGTTCAACATTCTCTTTATAGAGTAGGAAACTATCAATTTTGATTTCAAAATGGAATTGATCTGAACTGCTAACTTTAGCTGACTAGAAAATGTATTTTCTCTTTAATCAAACACATGTATGATCAAAGAATACTGAGATATACTCCCTATATTACATATTCTGAAGTTTGACACCCCACTAAGATCTTCATAGGAATATTTTAATTACAATAAGTTTTGTGATCATTACATCTCAACCCTTTCAACATTGCTGTTTCTCTTTTCTCATACACTTGGATAAATGCCAAGTAAGAAGCATCTTTAAAGGGAAGACATGTGGAAATATTTGACAGATTTCAGATCATATGTGGAACACTGAAATCAGTTAGCTGCAGTTCAAAGTGTTTGTAGTCAAATAAGAAAGTATGTCAGCAACTTAATTAGATTCCGTGAGTTTGAATGGATTTTCTGTGCGTGGTTGTTAACCTGTGGTACTTAAAACGGGCTGGTGCTACTCCAGTCCTTTTGCTCCTTCAGAGAGAGGACTTCTCAAATGAAAAATAGTGGAGAGGGCCTGTCGAGGTTTATAGAGAATTATATAGTACATTATTTTTCTGACTTTTGTCTATATGCTTTATTTACCAAAAATGTAAATCTTCGTGAAGCTTCAAACATCATTAAACGTGAATTATTCTAAAACATCTTGATCCCTTGAAGGCTCTGAAAATACAAACTGGGTGACAATTAGATCTTTTTTTCAGATCTATGCATGTTACTAACAGAAGAGTTCCAAATATGTGCTTTACCTTCAAAGGAATGTATAGACACTAATTATATAGGCTCTAGCAGTTAAGAAAATGTAGCAATTGGTATTATTTGAACATATTATAAATAAAAATACACACACACACACATATATACAATATGTGCGGTGTGTGTACATTGGCTGACTACAAAAGTACACAGGTGCAAACCAAAAGGATGGACAGGGATGCCACTAGTAACTAGCGATGGGAATAATCTCAACTTAGTTTTGACACGCTGGGAAATATTTAGTGAAGAGATGAATACATTTATAGAAGAGATGGAAAAAAACGGAAACATTGCCAACAGGGCGTATACAAGAAGTCTGAAACCACAGGACATAACAGTAAAAAGAACAGGGGTTTTATTCAAACAGCCCTAGGTTTGACTCCCAACTCGGCCACTTAGTTGTCATATTTTTGACAAGTTTCCAAGAGTTTTGAGCCTTGATATCTGTCTTAGTTAGCTTGGGCTGCCATAAAGTACTGTAGACTTAAGGTGACTTAAGCTGCAAATGAAGTTCACACAGTTCTGGAGGCTGGAAAGTCTAAGATCAAGGTGCTGGCCCATATGGAGTTGGTGAGGGCTCTCTTTCTGGCTTGCAGGTGGCTTCTTTCTGGCTGTGTCCTCGCATGACCCTTCCTCGGTGTGTGCATGTGAAGGGAGAGAGAGAGAAAAAGATATCTCCACAACATTGTAAAATGATTATAAATCAATAAAAAATGTAAAAAAAAAAAAAAAGAAAAAGAGACATCTCTCTTTCTATTCTTATGAGGAAACTAATGCCATCATGAGGACCCCACCCTACCTAATCTAACCCAAATTAACTCCCAAAGTCCCCCCCTTCCTAATACTGTCACCTTGTGGTTTGGGGCTTCAGCATATAAATTTGGTGGAGATTGAGGCAAAAACATTCAGTCTGTAACAGTATCCTCTTCTGAAAATGGCATAAAACAGACCTTGCTTGGATTTGTGATGATCGGAACACAGTAAACTTGGTGGTGCTGTACTGGTACTGCTGCTGCAGTTTGCGACCATCCAATGAGGGAGTCAACAACTGATCAAAACAAAATGGCCCCATTTAGCTGAGGTTTATGGCCAAGAACATTATTTGCTTGAAGTTGCAGAACAGAGAGCAGGACAAAGGTACACATTTCCCTTGGGTCAGAATTTGTCAGGTGCTGAAAGAACCTTGCCCAACTGGGCTAGGATTGAGATGACTACATGAGTGTCTTGTTAGATCCAAAGCTGAGTAAGGATGAGGGCTGGCATAAAAGGTCAGCTGGAGAAGACATCAGTAACAAGAAAGCTGGAGTTGGAATTCACCAGGGTATCAGAGGGGATTATCTGAAAACACAGAGAAAATAAAGTTAGCATGGAATATACAGCCAGGTTCAAAGGGGACCAATAGAAAATCAAAATAGAATTTGGCTACACTCCTCACCCTTGAATCATCTCTCATCTGACTTAACTCTTGAAAGGGGACTGTGGGACCAGAAGATGAGTGAGAGAAGACTTGGAAAAGGAGGAAATAAGTTGACATTTTCTTTTCACTAAGTGAAGATTTGCAGACCTGTAACAGCATTCAGTAGGAGAAGGAGAGAAGCTTTAATGTAATTGAGGTTCAGAGTTCTGATTATTATACTAACTCATCATTTTACCTCATGAAATGGAACTATTTTGAGGCTTAGAAATACCTTGGGACCTACTCATGAATTTATCCCAGAAGCACACAGAAGCAAGTTAATGAGTAAATTTGAAGAGACTGGGAAGAGAAATAAAGTTGGCTTATGACTTGCATATGAAGAACAGTATGTTTAATAAACTGGTTACATTACTACATAGTGATTAATATTAATACTTCTATATTAAACAGTTTATGCCAGTGTTCTTTTTATAATTTCAGGAAGTGGTATATACTTAACACAGATTTTTCCATCTCGTAAAATTAAAGTGAACTCTTTTAAGATTTTGGCATATAAGCATATTGTGAGAATTCTATATGTGTAGTAATTTGAGCCTGTTGCCTTCATTCCCAAAAGTTAGGAATTACTGTCCCTGGGCATGTATTCACAAAACTTAAGAACAATGCTACTCACGGATCCAAAAAATACAGATTTCATTAACTGTCTAATATTCTTTTGGGCTTAAAGATTCACATAAGTTGATATTCAAGTCTTTGAGTTTCAGTTCTATTTGCATTTATGATGCTATTCAGAGGCAACCCCCCACCCCAGGAATATCAATTATTAAAGAAATGTCTTTGGGAGAGCAGATAATCAGTAAGGGAACCAACAAATAAAGCAACCTCAGGGATATGTTATTCCAGCTTCCTGTCTGAAATCCAAGGAATTTATTTGATTTACATAGTAATTGTTGACAGTGTCACTAAGAACAAAGCAGTAAAGATACCAGGATTCTTTGAAGTGCATTTGATTGTCCTTTTTGATATATAGAAATAATATTTGTCTCTAGTGATAAAAATATGAAGAGAAAAATGAACATCAATCTAGGTTTCTAATTTTTTGAGAAGTAGGAAAAGCAAAAATCTTGAGCTTTATAATGGTGTCAAATTTAAGCTGTTATCAATTTAAAATAGACTGCTACAGCTACAGATTGTTATATATCAGCCTTGTGGTAAACACAAAGCAAACACCTATAGAAAATATAGAAGAGGTAAAAAGAAAGGAATATAAGCATACCACTAAAGAAAGTCATCAAACCACAAAGGAGGAGAGCAAGAGAGCAAGAAAGGAACAGAGAGGAACTACAAAAATAGCTAGAAAACAATTAACAAAATGCTAATAAGCACATGACTATCAATAATTACTTTAAATGTAAACTGACTAAATTCTCCAATCAAAAGATCTAGAATGGCTGAATGGATTAAAAAACAGACCCAATACTGCCAATGATACACTACTTTAGATGTAAGAACACATAGACTGAAATGAAGAGATAGAAAAAGATATTCCATGCAAATGGAAACCAAAAAAAGCTGGAGTTCTATATTTATGTCAGACAAAATAAACTTTAAAACAAAGACTGCAATAAGACAAAAAGGGGATGTTACATAATGATAAAGGAATAAATCCAACAGGAGTATGTAACAGTTGTAAATATTTATGTATCCAACATGGAAGCACCTAAATATACAAAGCAAATATTAACAGACCTAAAGGGAGAAATAGAAAGCAATACAATTAATAGTAGCAGATTTTAATAGCCCACATACATCAATGGATAGATCACTCAGACAGAAAATCAAAGGAAACATCAGCCTTAAACAACATGTTAGGCCAGGTGGACTTAACAGATATTTAAAGAACATTCCCTCCAAAAGCAACAGAATACAGATTCTTCTCAAGAGAACATAAAACGTTTTCCAATATAGATCATATGTTAGGTCAAGAAATAAGTCCTAATAAATTTGAGTATTGAAATCATATTAAACTTCTTTTCCATCTAGGATGGTTTGACTAGAAATTAATTACATGAGACAAACCTGGAAATTTACAAATTGGTGATTAAATAACATGCTATTAAATAGCAAATGGATCAAAGAAGAAATTAAAAGAGAAATCAAAAATACCTTAAAACAAATAAAAATGGAAATGTAATATACCAAAATTTGGGATGCAGCAAAAGAAGTTCTAAGATTTTAATAGTGATAAATGCCTATCTCCAGAAAGAAGAAAAGTCTCAAATAAACAACCCATTTTTACACTTCAAGGATCTAGAAGAGAACAAATTTATCCTAAAGTTAGTAGAAAGAAGGAAATAATGTTTTAGAGCAGAAATAAAATATAGACTAAAAAGGCAACAGAAAAGATCAGTGAAACTAAGAGCTAGTTCTTTGAAAAAATAAACAAAATTGACAAACCTTTGGCTAGACTCACCAAGATAAAAGAGAAGTCAAATAAAATCAGAAATGAAAAAAGAGACTTTATAATTGATACTATAGAAAAAGGATAATAAGAGACTACTACAAACAATCATATGCCCACAAACTTGACAACCTGAAAGAAAGGATAAATTCCTAGAGACAAACAACCTCCAAGACTGAATCATGATGAAATGGAAAATGTGAACAAACCACTACTAGGGAGGAGATTGAGTCAGTAATCTAAAACCTCCCAAGTAACAAAAGTCCTTGACCAGACATCTTCACTGGTTTATTCTACCAAACATTCAAAGAATCAACACCAATTCTTCTCAGACCCTTCCAAAAAATAGAAGGGGAAGAGATGCTCCAAACTCATTCTACAAGACCATCATTATCCTAATACCAAAACCAAATAAAGACACTACAAAAAAAGAACATTACAAGCCAGTATCTCTGGTGAACATATATCCAAAAATTCTCAACAAATATTAGCAAGCCAAATTAAAAAACAAAAGAATCATACAGCATGATCATGTGGGATCAATTCCAGGGATGAAGAGATGGTTCAATATCCGCAAATGAGTGTGATACATCACATTATCAAAATGAAGAATAAAAGACAAAATAAAAAAGACCTTTTCATGTACCTGTTGGCCATCTGTATGTCTTCTTTGGAAAAAATGTCTATTCAGATCCTCTGCCCATTTTTTAATATGACTATTTTGTTATTGAGTTGTATGATAATATTTTGGATATTAGTCCATTATTAGATATATGATTTGCAAATTATTTTTTTTTCCTATTTAGTAGGTTGTCTTTTTTTTGTTTTTGTTTTTGGTTACCTTTGCTTTTTAGTTTGATGTAGTCCCACTTGTTTATTTTCGGTTTTCTTACTTTTGCAAGATTTTCTTGATTTTGGCATCAAATTAAAAAAATATCACCAAGACATATGTCAGAGAGCTTACTGCCCATGTTCTCTTCTAAGAATTTCATGATTTCAGTCTTAAGTTCAGGTCTTTAAAACATCTGGAGTTAATTTTTGTGTATAAGATGTAAGTGGTCTAGTTTTATTTTTTTATGTGGCTGCCAATTTTCCCAACACTATTAAAGAAACTGTTTTCCCAACATATATTCTTAGCACCTTGGTCATAAATTAATTGACTACATATACATGGGTTTATTTCTGGGTTCTCAATTCTGTTCCACTGATATGTGTGTCTGTTTTTATGCCAATACCAAACTGCTTTTGATAACTATAGATTTGTTTTGTAGTTTCAAGTGAGAAAGCATGATGCCTTTGGCTTTTTCCTTCTTTCTCAAGATATCTTTGCCTATTTGTGGTCTTTTGTGGTTCTATACAAATTTTAGGATTGTGTGTTCTATGTCTGTAAAAAATGCCATTGGAGTTTTGATAGAGATTGCTTTGAATCTATAGACTGCTTTGGGCAATGTGGACAGTTTAACAACATTAGTTCTTCCAGTCTGTGAGCATAGGATACCTTTTCATTTATTTGTGTCTTCTCCAAATTCTTTAATAAATGTCTTGTAGTTTTTAATATAGAAGTCTGGTGCTCAATATTATTAATCATCAGCGAAATGCAAATCAGAACTACAATGAGATATTACCTCACACCTGTAAGAATGAATATTATCAAAAAGACAAGAAATAACATTTGTTGATAAGGATGTGGAGAACTGTTGGTTGGGTTGTAAATTGGTATATTCACATACTCTAAAAAACAGTATTGGGGGTTCTTGAAAAAATTAAAATACTAAAATTAAAAACTATCATATCCATCAGTTCCACTTCTGAGTATTTATCCAAAGGAAACAAAAACACTATTTCAAAAAGATATATGCACCCATATGTTCATTGCATCATTATTTACAATAGCCAAATTATGGAAACAACATAAGTGTCCATTAATGGATGAATGGATAAAAAATTGTGGTATGTACACAATGGAATAATATTCAGCCATAAAAAGATGAGATCTTGCCATTAGTGACACCAGGGATAGACCTCGAGAACATTATGCTAAGTAGAATAAATCAAACACTGAAAGACAAATACAAAATGATCTGTTATATTTGGAATCTGAAGGGAAAAACAAACCATGTCCATAGAGAAAACAAATGAGTTATTGCAAGAGGTGGTGGTGAATGGGAGAAACGAGTGAACTGTTTTGTTGTTTTTTTAAATAAACTGAATAAAAATTTTAAATGTAAAGAGAACAGTGGACATCAATCTAGGTTCCTACTTCTTTGAAAGTGCTGTTTTAATAATATTAATGTTTTTATTTTTTAACATGCAGTGTCTCTACAAATATTGAATAAATTTTTTCTTTTATTATGAGTAGGGTATCACTTTGACTCTATAGTTTATCTGTAAAACTATGTAAAGACATTAGTAAACTTCAAGGTTGCTAAGTATAAATAGGTGATATTGTGCATAAAATATTTTCATACTAAAAATCTTTACTATATTGATTTGGATTTGCAGTTATTACCAATTATCACAAATATACACATACAATTTTTTTTCACTATTGTCTCTATACTATGTGTTAAAATGTATAATTTTAAAGCTAAATTTTGGAAATAACTGAAAAATTGAATTTTAAATGTAATAATATTGACTCTGCTCTAGTTATAGAGATTTATGCATGGATTTATGTAACCTATAGCTTGGGAAGTTAAAATATGTAGCTCCAGTATATTATTTAATCTTTAAGAATAATATAGGATCATAATGTTATAACTCAGAATAATTTAGATTATCAATCTTAAGAGGGTAGAGGTTTCTGTTTTTTCATTAATGTGTTCTATTTCTTAGAACAGTGGTTCTAAGCAGTTCTGTACATGTTTATTGAATGAATGTAAAAGGACAGTCATAACTAATAATACAGTATTGGTATCAAGTACCAGTAAATAGCACTTTTTTGGAGTCAGACAGAAAACAGCTTAAATCCCAGCTCAGCCACTATCTACTTTTGTTTCTTAAAGAAAGATAATTAATTAATCTGGAACTTAATTTCTGTTAACTCTAGAATGGTAAATACCACCTAATTTATGACATCATTTGATTGGAGTGTCCAGCCTGTAAATCAGCATTGAAAGGTACATATGGAATCTGCTCAAGTGCACACCTCAGTGGAGAGGTTCCTCAGCTGTACAGCCTTCTGCTGCTGTCCCAGGTCTGTACCACTCGAGCCAGGACATGCCTCTGTCCTTGCCACCTACATGGCCTCCACTCCCCTCACCATAGGCACACACACCATGACAAAGAAAAGTCATTCAGTCAGAGCCTGGAAGAGTGTAAATTCTTCATCTACCACCAAACCACTTTAGAGTTCCTGGGGCACTCTGCAAAGAGCTGGGACTTGATCTTGCTCATCTGCCTAGTCTTTCATATATTTCTGCCTGCGCTTTTTTCAGGCATGCTTTGGACTCTGAATAATGGGGTTCCAAAATATCATGACCAGATTCCTGGTCCAGGGCTTAAGGGTTTTTCCAAAACCAGTGACTGAGTTGGAATGTACCATCAATATGTCTGATCCAAATTCCTGTAAGGAGGACACTATAGACCTTAAGATGTTTCTAAAGGTATATGATTTAGAAGAAAAGAAGAATTACACAGTTTGCCCTGATGGAGCACTTTTGAACAGAAAGATCCATTTTATGTAGCATGTCACTTTCCTGTTTTTACTACGATCATGCACTTATGTGGATGATCTTAATTATGGGTATTCCAATGGCAACCCTTCTATTTTTGTGACAATGAATAAAATAATTAGATTAAAGCCTCTAGGATAAACAAAGATAACATGTATTTCAAAGGATGAAAACACAATAGTTTTATCAACTATCTTTCCAATGGAATTTTAGACTTAAAGTATTTCCCATATTATGGGAGAAACTGTATGTGAGATGTCTATGGCCATTGATTGTTGTCCTGGTCATCTTTGGTTTTAACAGTACTAGGAGAGAAATAACAGTCAAGTGCAGGACTGATGGATCACCTAAACTGAAAAACCAGGATGATGATGTCAAGTTTTTATGATATGTTTAAATATCATAATGTGTACATAGTATGAGTAGGATGTTTGCACAGATTAATTGTCTTGTCTTCATTTTGTATTAACTGTACCTGCCACTGTACAATTATAAGACCACCTTGGAGAAAGGTGGGAAGTTTTGGGACTGGGTAACATAATAATATGCTTCCAGATCATTGTGTTCAGTGTCTTCCAAAGTAAATGCCTGTTGCCCCTACTGCCTTTTGAACCACTGTATGGTGGCCAGATAGGGATGGTGAACACCTGATTCTGACTATGTAGAATGGGAGTCTTACCTTCTTTTACGTGGTTTAATTGCCATATTTAAAGCTTAATGTGCTGTGCTATGTAAGAATTTTATGGCTTTAATACTAGTTAACTATCATATTTTGACGTCAACAAAAGTTGGGAGATGAAAAGCGTACCTGACCAATATCAAGTGACTTTTTGAGCTATAAGAAATGTGATGTGTGGAGAAGTTCTGTATGTGAGGAGGAAAAGGTGGATTTGAAAGTGTTGTCTTGGATTTTTGATAAACTATTATAAAGACTGATATTTTATAATAAATGACTTAAGGTAATCAAAATGTAACAAATTTTGCTAAATAGGCCATTTATTGGTAATATTCAAATGAAAGAAGTTATTATGTAATAGAACTTTGGACAGCTTTTAAAAGATTATTATAATTAGTTCAACTAGCATTAGCCTGCAACTCAGGAAGTTTTCCTGAGGCTTTGACATCATTTTTTGTCTTAATGATATTATTGCCTAGATTCCAAACTTTTAGATGTAGAAACTTAATTTCTTTTAATTAGAGATTAAAGATTTATACCTGAGGGGGTTAAAACTTAAAATCACATTTTTCATAATGCTTCTGAAAGTCTTACTCTCTGATGAATATTTAATGTAAAGTGGCAAACTTGTATTTAAATTCTGATAGCACCTTCCCCTGAATTTGGATGATTTACATAAACTCTACCAACCTTAGATGATTATCTTTAAAATAGAAACACCTCACAATATCTCAGGGAAATAGAGACAATGTTCATCTACTAGGATTCCTGCCACAGAATAGGTAATCAATAATTTTAGTGTTTTTTTTTCCTTGATAATGCTCATTTTGCAAATACAGATGATCCTTAGTAACTAAGTCTACATTTTTCTTTGTGGAAGAGCTTTTGAAAAATAATTAGATTTGTAAAGCTGTAAATACTTTCAATACACTTTTCTGTCTCACTGTGCATTTCCCTTTGATCTTCTATTTCTTGCTAAATTGTCTCTTCTGCGAGAAAACTGAGATAGATTTTTCGGTGCTTGTGTTCTCAAAGTATTGTTTAGTATGTTAACATATGTAAAGGCATAATAACATTAAAATTCAGAAAGTAAACAGAATCAAGATCTTTTGAGGGTAGAGCTGGATCATTCAGCATAAAGACTCCGTCCACACACAGGTTCTCAAACTTTTAGGGAAGAAGCGTGGGAAAAAGGTGAGCGAGTTTAGTAATCTGTAATATATTATTCATGATGCCTTGCAATATGCCATCAGCACCATACTCCTGGGTCTTATTTAATTTCATCCTCTCCCAAATCCAATTATTGCCAAGAATTGTCGATTCTACATCCTACACTTGCTGACTATATCCATTTATGTTCATCCTCATTATCACCACCCTAGGCAGATACTTTATTTCAGGTTGTTCTGCTCAAATACGCAGCACAAATGAACTTCCCAGCAGGTCCATCGAAGGATGTTTGCTGTTGACTGAGTGTGTTCCCCACCCCGACCCCAGTCAGGTTGAAGACCTAATCCCCAGTGTGGTGGTATTTGGAGGTTGGGCCTTTGGCATGTAATTGGGTTTGGAGGAGTTTGTGGGTGTGGTGCACCCATAATGGGATTGGTGCCTATGGTAGTTAATTTTATGTGTCAACTTGAATGGATCTTAGGTGACCAGACATTTGACTAAACATTATTTCTGGGTGTGTCTGGGAGGGTGTTTCTGAATGAAATTGCATTTGAATTGGTGGACTCAGTAAAGCAGTTTCCTCTCCCCAGTGTGAGTGAGCATCCCCACTCTTTGAGGGCCTAAATACAATAAAAAGGCAGAGGAAGCAAGAATTCAGCCTTTCTTTTCTGACTATTGAAAGGAATATCATTATTCTGCTTCCCTTAGTACTTGTGGTTCTAAGATCTTCACACTTGAATTGGAATCTAAATCATTGGGTCTGCTGGTTCTCATGCCTTTGTATTTGTACTGACACCATGGCTTTCCTGAGTCTCCAGTTTGTAGATGGCAGATCTTGGGACTTCTCAGCCTCTGTAATTATGCAATTATCTTTATAATAAATCTGATATATTACTGGCTCTTTTTTTCTGACTAATCCAAACTGTGGTACTGAGAGCAGTTTTAGAGAAACAGAATTTTAGAGTAATTTTTCTGAATTGAGGTTTCTGGAATTGGCTGTCTAACATGATAAGATTTAAAGACCCTAAAGACTGTCTGGAAGTAAGCAGCTCTAACAGCCCATGGTGTGAACTATTACAGAGATACACAAATGATCTGCATTAGATACTCCTAATCAACCACTTAAAAGAAACAAAGCAAAGAGCCAGGTGATTCTGTATTTGTTACTTTTGAACATTTTTTTGAAAATGCATGAAACTAAGGACTTTGATGCTCCTCATGTCCCTGAGCAAAGTGAAGAAAGAAAAGGTGAGTTCAGGGATTCAGATTCTCAGCTCAAGCTTAATATAAATGGAACCAGAGCTTCAATGTGTGCCTGAAGGAGAGTCTTATCTCCTGTAGCAACAGGATTAGACGTTGCTGACAATTAAATGTAGAGCCTCATCCTGTGACTGGCTAAATTATAACCCCAGTTGAACTCTTAGCCTTGCAGGGTGTCTACTGTTAAAGTGGGCATTGATTAGGAAAGAATGGGATCCTGCCAGTTAGAATAGGTATGGAGCCCTTAAATTCTCTTGAGTTGTCTTTGCCTGTGGAAGAGTTATCTCCAATTAGCCATCCCACCTCCAGCAGAAGTGGTCTTCCCAGCTCAAACAGAAGTGACCCCCAACCCCTAGTGGCAGCAGCATCGCACTCCCAGTGATACTGACCTCTCCACTCACAGTGGTATTAGACTTTCCACCTCTGTCTGAGATGATTAACACTGCACTGCCTGAGAGAACTGTAATGACCTCCCCTGAGGCAACTGCCATGCGAAACAGTGCTGATTTTCCTTAGGACCCACCCCACCACTCCCCTTTGTTTTTAAACAGATAATTAGACTCAAATACCAGCAGGACCCTTAAAGTGAGTTGTACTGCACTCTAAAAGAGCTAGAGTTTTCTAATTTATACAGATAGTGTCTGGGGACATGTGTAGGAACAAATGCAAAGGATGTGGGGATAAACATAAGTTAGAATCATGCCTAATTTATGGATTTGGAATCACAAAGTGGAAATTCTGAATTTAACTTTGCAAATCAAAAATTAGAAAGAGCTCTAACAGTTTGCCTCATTGAATGGCTAGAACATGGACCAAAAGATGACCCACCATGAGCAAACTGGAAATGCCCAACAAGCCTTGGTTTAATGTAGAGGAAGAGATTCAAAGGCTTAGGGCTTGTTAAAGTGGCTTTATCATTTAAGACCTGCTCATCCATGTTGGGAGAGCCCAGAAGACTGAGAAATAAATTTGGGAGGGGAGCTCCAGCATCGTTGAAGTGCTCTTTGATTATTCTCTATAGGCCAAACCTTAAAAGGAGAATTAAAGCCTAAAAGCTGGGAAACCTAAATGCAATGGGAGTAAGTTAGATCTGGTGGTAGCAGGGGCCAGGTGGCAGCACTCAACCACCAAAGGCAAGGTGGGTATGGTTACTGTAACGGACGACATAGTGAAGGCAGTTATCAGCATAGTATGACTTGTGTAGACCTACTGTGTTAGCTAATTAATTGTGGTGCTCTTAAAATAGATAAGGGAGCATACTAGATTCTTACTTTATTTGTAAAAGCATAAAAGTTCTGGGTCAAATGAACGAAATCTAACCTGAATCATAAATACGGGGAGTCACAGCTCCTCAGTCAGTTCCCATACTTGAACCAGTTTAAAGATCCAGAACTCCTTTAATGAAGGGGAGGCCAGGTGCCCTGAGAAAGGACCCAGTTATGCTACTCATTCTCCACAGATTACAACTTTCATTTTAAGAAACAGCTCTTGACTTCCTACTTGGCCTTACTAGAGACTGAATGCTTAGCCACGGGCCATGAAGTAACCACGATACCTGGGCTGTCCATTATGAGCTGGGTGTTAGCTAACCCACCAAGCCATAAAGTTGGGCATATGCAGTAACATCTAATCATCAAATGGAAGTGGTATATACTTGGTCAGACCTTGAAGACACAAGTTACGTGAAGAAATGGCCCAAACGCCTATGGTCCCCACTTCTGCTATATTGTCTTCTTTCTCCCAGCCTATACCTATGGCCTCATGGGAAGTTCCCTATGATCAGTTGACAAAGGAAGAGAAAATTTAGGCCTGATTTACAAATGTTTATGCACAATATGCAAGCACCACCACCCAAGAGTGGACAGCTGTAGTACCATTGCCACTTTCTGGAACATCCCTGAAGGATAATGGTGAAAGGAAATCCTCTGAGTGAGCAGAACTTTCACATGTACCTGACTGTTCACTTTTCTTGGAAAGAGAAATGGCAGGTGTGTTATTATACGGAGATTCTGTAGCTAATGATTTGCTATAACTGGTCAGGGACTTGGAAAGAATATATTGGAAACTGGTGACAGAAAATTGGGGCAAGGATCTGTAAGTATAACTCTCTGAATAGGAAAATAAAATGAAGATATTTGGGTCCCATGTGAATGCTCACCAAAGAAAGATTTCTTCTTAGCAGAGAGATTTCTTCTTAGCAGAGAAAGATTTTAATATATAAAGGGACAAGATGATTCATTCTGTGGTTACTAGTCAGCCTCTTTCCCCAGCTACTCCTGCCATTGTCATATGGACTCAGTGACATGGACTTCCATTCACCAAGACTGACCTGGCTGTAGCCACTAGCGAGTGCCTGTGTCAGCAGCAGAGATCAGCACTTAGTCCCTAATATGGCACTGTTCCCTATTGATCAGCTGGCTACCTAGTGCTTAATTGTTTACATTAAACCACTTCTATCATTTAAGAAGCACTGCTTTGTCCTAACTAGAATAGACAGCTACTCTGAGTAAAGATTTTCTGTCCCTTCACATAATGCTTCGATGGAGTTACAGAGTGCCTTCTTTACCATTCATGGTATTCCATTCAGCATTTATTTGAATTAAGTTGCTCACTTCATAGCAAAAGAAGTGTGGCAATAGGCTGGTGTTCATGGAATTAACTGTTCTTACCATTTCCCGACCATCCTGAAGCAGCTAGTTTCACAGAAGGTAGAATTGCCTTTTGAAAACTCAATTACAATGCTACCTAGGTAGTAATACCTTGTATGTCTGGGGCAGGGTTCTTCAGAACCTTGTATATGCTCTGAATCAGTGTCCAATATATGTTGAGTTTTCTCTGATAGCCAGGATGCAGGATCCAGGAGTCAAGAGGTGGAAATGGGAGTGATACCACTAGCAGAATTTTTGCTTCTTATTCCCATGACTTTATGCTCTGCAGGCGATAGTTCTTAGCTCCAAAGAGAGGAATGCTTCCACTAGGTTAAAAAACAATGATTTCAATTAACTTGAAGTTACATCCCAGCTGCTTTGGACTCCTCATGCCTCTGAATCAACAGAAAAATTAGTGAGTAACTGTGCTGGCTGGAGTGATTGATCCTTACTACCAAGGGGGAAACTGGACTACTACTCCACAATGAAAGTAAGGAAGGGTATGTCTAGAACACAGGAGAATTCCTTAGGGTGTTTTTTTGTTTGTTTGTTTTAAAGTATTATCATGCTCTGTGATTAAGGTTAATGGAAAACTAGAACAATTCAATACAGGAAGGGCAGGGCTACTAATGGCCCAGACCCTTCAGGAATGAAAGTTTGAATCACCCTTTAGGTAAAGAACCTCAACCCACTGAGGTGCTTGTGGAAAGTAAAGGAAATTCATAATGGGTAGTGGAAGAAGTTGGTTATAAGCACCAGCTATGACCACATGACCAGATAACATTATTATACATTACTTTATTACAAAAATGAAGACTGTTACTGTTATGAGTATTTTGTCCTTATGCTGTTGTGAATACACTTTGTATTTTTTCTTCCCTCTCTTATTCCCTTGTTATGTAACATAAGATGTATTGACTTTATTTATCTTATTACTTAAGGTACAAGATATCAAAAAGAATAAACATCACTCAAGAACTTCATTTCCTAGGGAAAGGGTTAGTGCATTTTTGGTTGTACACAGGATAGTTGTATCATATTAGGCCTTATTACTATCTTTACTTGGAAATTAAGTGTGGTTTAGGGCATATGGTTGCCAAGTTGATCACGAGTGGACTTGTGATGGTTAATTTAATGTGTCAGTTTGAATCTCTGGTGCCGAGATATTTGTCTTTTGGGTATGTCTGTGGAGATGTTTCTGGATGAAATTAGCATTTGAATCAGTTGACTCAGTAAAGTGGTTTGCCCTGTGCAATGTAAATAGACATCCTCTAATCCTTTGAGGACTTGAATAGAACAAAAAGAGAAAGGAAGACTTGAATTATCGCTTGAGCTAGGATGTTGATATTCCCCTGCCCTTGGCACTCCTAGTTCTCAGCCCTTCAGACTCAAGCTAAATTATACTAACCAGCTCTCCTGGGTCTCCTGTTTGAAGATGGCAGGTAGACTTCTCAGCCTCTGTAACTGTGTGAGCCAATTCCTTATCATAAATCTTCTGAGATATATATATCTATATATCTTTAGATATATATATATATCTCCTATTAGTTCTGATTCTCTAGGGAACCTTAATACTGTGCCCTTATAATGGGATGGAAAGACCACAGAGTGTTCTCCCCGAACCATGTGAGGATACAGTAAGAAGGTGGTCATCTGCAAATCAGGAAGAAGTTTCTTACCAGGAACTGAATTGACCAGCCCATTGATCTTGGACTTCACAAACTCCAGAACTTCCAGAAATAAATTTTTGTTGATTAACCCACTTAGTCTACTATATTTATTATTGCAACCTAAACTAAGACAATGTTATTCCACCTCAAAAAATGTTCCCATAGCTTCCTGTGCTCCATCTTGCCAATCTTTTCAGTTGAATCTCTAGCTATTCTTACCTTTATAACTAGTCATACAGAAATTATTTCCTCCTGTGAAAACACTAGGTTCTTTCTAGACTCTGAATTGTCATGCTGAGTAAACTCTTCTCACCCTTTCTTAACCTCTGCTTAAAGGCAACTTCCTCTGAGAAGTCTTTCATGACCCTGTTAGGCCGGATAATTTTCAGTGCTTCTCATTCCTGCCACATTCCAGCCCAACATTTCCTCTATCTTAATATCTGTAATCTGTATTTCACTTACTTCATTTTCTTTTTGGCTCATATTTTTTCTCCACTGGATAGTAGGTTCTCTAAAGCAAAGATTCCGTCCTGTTAAAAGAGAGATACTGAATTTTTAGTGCAATGCCTAAGATTATGGACAGCTACTAAGGACAACTGGTAAAAAATAAATAAATGCAAACATTATACAAGCACATCTTGGAGATATTGCAAGTTCAGTTCCAGACCACCACAATCAAGTGAATATCATGAAAATGTGAGTCACATGAATTTATTTCCCAGTGCCTATAAAAGTTACGTTTGTACTATACTGCAGTCTATTAAGTGTGCAATAGCATTATGTCTAAAAAACAATGTACATACCTTAGTTAAAAAATACTTTACTACTAAAAATGCTAACCATCATTTGAGTGTTCAGCAAGTTGTAATCCTTTGGCTGGTAGGGAGTCTGGCCTCAATGTTGATGGCTGCTGACCGATCAGTGCAGTAGATGCTGAAGGCTGGGGTGGCTGTGGCAATTTCTTAAAATAAGACAACAGTGATGTTTGCCACATTGACTCTTCCTTTCATGAATGATTTCTCTGTAGCATGTAACGCTTTTTGATAACACTTTACCCACAGTAGGACTTCTTTCAAAATTGAAGTCAATCCTCTCAAACCCTGCCACTGTTTTCTCAACTTAGTTTACGTAACAGTCTAAATCCTTTGCTGTCATTTCAACAAGCTTCATAGCACCTTGACCAGGGGTAGATTCCCTCTCAAGAAACCACTTTCTTTGCTCATCAAAAGGAAGCAACTTCTCATTTGTTAAAGTTTTATCATGAAGTTGAAGCAACTCAGTCATGTCTTTAGGCTCCACTTCTAATTCTAGTTCTCTCACTGTTTTCACCATATCTGTAGTTACTTCCTCTGCTGAAATCTTGAACCCCTCAAAGTCATCTATGAAGATGAGAATCAACTTCTTCCAAACTCCTGTTAATGTTGATATTTTTTATCTCTTCCCATGAATCATAAATGTTCTTAATGACACGTAGAATGGTGAATCTTTTCCAGAAAGTTTTAAATTAACTTTGCTCAGATCCATCAGAGGAATCAATATCTATGGCAGCTCTGGCCTTATGAAATGTATTTTTTAACTAATAAGTCTTGAAAGTCAAAATTACTCCTTAATCCCTGGGTTGCAAAATGGATGTGTTAGCAGGCATGAAAACAATAATCTCATTGTACATCTCCATCAGAGCTCTTGGGTGACCGACCAGATACATTGTCAGTGAGCAGTAATATTTTGAAATGAATCTTTTTTTTCTGAATAGTAAGTCTCAATAGTGGACTTAAAATATTAAGTAAACCATGTTGTAAACAGATGTGCTGTTTTCCAGGCTTTCTCATTCCATTTCTAGAGCACAGGCACAAGAGACTGAGAATAATTCTTAAGGGCCCTAGAATTTTTGGAATGGCAAATAAGCACTGGCTTCAACTTAAATTCACCAGCTGCATTAGCCCCTAACAAGATCGTCAGCTTGTCCTTTGACTCTTTGAAACCAGGTATTGACCTCTCCTCTTTACGTATGAAAGTCCTAAATGGCATCCTCTTCCAATACAAGGCTGTTTTGTCTACACTGAAAATCTGTTATTATTTAGTGTAGCCACCTTCATTAACTATCTCAGCTAGACCATCTGGATAACTTGCTACAGCTTCTACATTAGCATTTGCTGCTTCAACTTGCATTTTTATGTTTATGGAGATGGCTTCTTCCTTAAACTTTATGAACCTACCTCTGCTAGCTTCAGACTTTTCTTATGAAGCTTTTCTACCTCAGCCTTCATGGAATTGAAGAGATGTAGGGTATTGCTCTGGATTAGGCTTTGGCTTAAGGGAATGTTTTTCGGGTTTGATCTTCTATCCAGAGCACTAAAAACTTTCTCCATTATCAGCAACAAAGCTGTTTTGCTTTTTATCTTTTGTGTGCTCATTGGAGTAGGACTTTTCATCTCCTTCAAGAACTTCCCATTTGCATTTACAGCTTGGCTAACTGTTTGATGCAGGAGGCCTAGTTTTAGGCATATCTCAGCTTTTGACATGCCTTCCTCACTAAGCTTAATCATTTCTAGCTTTTGATTGAAGTGAGAGAGACGCGAATCTTCCTTTTACATGAACACTAGAGGCCATTGTAGAGTATCAATTGTCCCGATTTTAGTTTTATTTTTTTTTTGGGGGGGAGGCCTCAGGGAATAGGGAAGCCTGAAGTGGGGAAGAGAGATAGGGAATGGCTGGTCCGTGGAGCAGCCAGAACACATATAAAATCTATCAGTTAAGTTTGCTGTCTTACATGGGCATAGCTCATGGTGCCCCAAACAGTTAAAATAGTAACATCAAGAATCACTGATCACAGATCACTGTAACGACAAATATAATAATAATGAAAAAAATGGACATATTGCAAGAATTACCAACATGTGACATAGAGACACAAAATGAGCAAATGTTGTTGGAAAATGGCACTGATACAATTGCTTGATGTAGAGTTGCCACAAACTTTCAATTTGTGAAAAACAATACCTGCAAAACGCAATAAAGCAAAGGGCAATAAAGCCAGGTATGCCTGTATACAATATCCATGCACTGGGTGGTGGATGATGAGGATCATGTTAAAATGAGGTCTCTGTTTCCATGTCAGCAGTCTCTAGTTGATGCTGATAAGATCAAAGTATAAATGTAATCATTTCTCTTTCTTCTCTGTGTTCCCCTCATGAACCTTTTCTTTTGTTGCTTTATAATTCAGATTCTAAGATCAGACAAAAAATGAAAGTAGAATAGAGCAATAAAGGCATGAAACCTGGGAATAAAGAGGAGTTTTTCTGAGTGTTAAAGTTACAAAATTAAATTACAAAAATAATAATAGTTAAATTAGAAAATAAATTACAAAAAATAATAGTTAAATTACAAAAATAATTTTAGTCTTTGGGAAAAAGAAAACAAAAGGATTTTAAAAATATTGTCATATCCTTACAATCTTAACATGAAATGCTTAACAATCTTAGAATAAAAGCCCTTCCTAGAATAAAAGGTATTTATTGCCATATGTAAGTATAATTTAAATACAAAAATACTGTATATTATATTTTAAACATATAAAAACATACATATACTATACAGAAATTTAGGTCTGGGAGAGAAGTGGGAAGAGCAGAGGTGATAGAACAATAGCTATTTCTTTTAACAAAGAAATTGGAACAAATATAGACATATCTGAGTTGTACATGGCTGCCATATTCTGTTGGTATGTTCACTATATTTTGTAATTAAAGGTGAATATAAATATTTCCACTTCATTCAACAAACATTTATTAAAGGCCTACTGTATGCTGGTCACTGCTCTTGGTACTGGGGCTACAGCTGTGAAAAGCGGTAGAATCCTTATTCCCATTGAACTTACACTCTCAGGAATCAGTAAGGTCACCTTTGAAATTGTCTTGCTCAAGAGCATTAGAACAGAAGAGCAAGTGACAGGTTTTTAAAATACAGTTAAATGTTCCTCAATGGCTCACAAATTTTTATTAAATACCTACTATCTTCCAGACACTGATCTAGGACTTGAGAACACAAAGGTTATTAGAATAGAATATATTTTGAATTAATATTTATTATCTTTGGTCTGTGAAATTGATTATAAGAATGATTGAGTCCCTACTGTTATTAAATATTTTCCTAAGAAAGAGAATTTAGCAAATGGTAATTAAGCATGTGATCCTCTATCAGGGCATTAAGTTAGTAAGTGAATATGAAGAAAGCCTTAATGATAATCTTCAAGATGTGTGCTTGGAGATGTTAATACTACATTGAAAAAGGAATCCCTTTTAGCAGAGGGAGGTGGAAAATAATATACTCCTCAGGATTGTTAAGGCAGATACACCCTTTCTGACTTTAATATTTTCCAGAATTTAATCTTGTTCTTCAACTCTAATGGGACTCTTGTTGGCAAACCATAGTGAGCAAGTCATGGAGATACTCAGAACTTATCTGTCCCCGCCACATCAATTCTGAGGAAGAATAGTAGAATTAAAAGTGCTCCTGTCTTCAAGTCAGGAAGCCAGATACAGGAGACCAGAGAGAAAACGCTGCAGTTGTCACTTTCGGCTTTCTTTATAGAGAACAATATGGCATGTTTTCATCTTCCTCTTTTTTTCATCCCATTCTTCCCCTTCCTCTTCATCCTCTTTCTGTTCCTCCTTTTGTTGCCATCCTCTTCTTTTTCCCTCCTCCAAATATATTAGACATGTAGTTATTATTAGTTTCAGGTATAACACGTAATGATTTTATACATATATATAGTGAGTTGATCACCACAATAAGTCAACTAACATCCATCACCATGTGACATTTTTCTTGTGATAAGAATATTTAAGATCTACTCCCTTAGCAACTTTTAAATATACAATATAATATAATTAACTATAGTCACCATGCCATACATTACCTCCTCAAGGCTTATTTGTTTTATAACTACAAGTTTATACCTTTGACCACTTTCAACCATTTTAGCCTCCCCCCCAACCCTCCTCTGCTGACCACCAACCTGTTCTCTGTATCTATGAGCTCAGTTTTTGTTTTGTTTTGTTTTGTTTTAGATTCCACATGTAAGTGAGCTATTACAGTATTTGTCTTTCTCTCTCTGATTTATTTCACTTAGCTTATTGCCCTCAGGAACATCTATGTTGTAGCAAATGTCAAGATTTCCTTTTTTATGGCTGAATAACATTCCATTATGTGTGTGCCCATTCATCCACTGATGGACACCTACTCTGATTCCATATCTTGCTTATTGTAATTCATGCTATAATGAGCATGGGGTGCATATATCTTTGAGTTAAGGTCTTTGTTTCCTTCAGAAAAATATTTAGAAGTAGGATTGCTGAATCATAAAGTAGTTCTATTTTTAATATTTTGAAGAACTTCCATACTGTTTTCCATAGTGACTGCAGCAATTCCTACCAACAGTGCACAGAGGTTCCCTTTTCTCCACATTCTAGCCAAAACTCATTTATTGTCTTTTTGACAGTAGCCATTCTAACAGATAGGAGGTATTAATTTCATTAAGGTTGCATTTCTATCATGATTAGGAATGTTGAGCACCTTTTTATGTACCTGTTGACCATCTGTATGTCTTTGGAATTGTCTGTTCAGATACTCTGCCCATTTTTTAAGAACATTGTTTAATTTTTGCTATTGATTTGTATGAGTTATTTATACTTTTTGCATATTAACCCTTTTTCAGGTGTATTATTAGCATTATTTTCTCCCATTTAGTAGGTAATCTTTTTCATTTTGTTGATGGTTACCTTTGCTATGCAGAAGCTTTCTATTTTGAAGTAGATGTACTTGTTTGTTTTTTTTTTCTTTCTCTTTGCTATTGGTGTCAAATCTAAAAAGTCTGTTAAGGAGTTGACTACCTATATTTTTTTTCTGGAAGTTTTATGGTTTCCAGTCTTTAAGTTCATGTCTATCCATTTTGAGTTAATTTTTGTGTATGGCATAAGATGGCAGTCCAGTTTCATTCATTTGCATGCAGCTGTCCAATTTTCCCAGCACCATTTATTGAAGAGGCTGTCCTTTCCCCATTGCATACTTCTGGTTGCTTTGTCATAAGTTAATTGACCATGTGTATGGATTTATTTCTGAGCTATCTATTCTGTTCCATTGACTTATGTGTCTAATTTTATGCCAGTACCAAATTGTTTTTGATGACTATAGCTTTGTAATATAGTTTGAAATCAGGAAGTGCGATCCTCTAGTTTTGTTCTTTTTTCGCCAGAATTACTTTGGCTATTTGGGGTCTTTTATGATTCCATACAAGTTATAGAATTATTTGCTCTATTTCTGTGAAAGATGCCATTGGTATTTTGATAGGGATTGCATTGAATATGTAGATTGGTTTGACTATTGTGGACACTTTACAAATACTGATTCTTCCAACTCATGAGCATGGAATATCTTTGCATTTATTTGTGTCTTCTTCAGTGTCTTTCATCAATGGCTCATAGTTTTCAGGGCAGGAGTCTTTCTCCTCAAGTAAATTTATTCCTAGTTATTTTATTCTTTTTGATGCAGTTGTAAATGGTATTTTTTTTAAAATTTCCCTTCTGATAGTTCAATGTTAATAGAAATACAACAGGTTTTTTTTTTAATATTCATTTTGTATCCTACAACTTTATTCTAACAGTATTTTGGTAGTCTTTAGGTTTTCTGTATATAAAATTATGTCATCTGCAAATAGTGACAGTTTAACTTCTTCCTTTCCAATTTGGATGTCTTTTCTTTCTTTTTCCTGCCTAACTGCTCTAGGTAGGACTACCAGTTCTATGTTAAAAAGTGGCAAAAGTGGACATCCTGTCTTGTTCCTGACGTTAGAGGAATTTATCAATTTATCTTGTCTCTTTTTTTTCTTGGTGAGTCTATGAAAATTTTCTTGGTGAATTTGTTATTTTGTTTATATTCTCAAAACACTAGCTCTTAGTTTCCAAGATCTGTTCTGTTTTCTTTTTGTCTCTATTTTATTTCTGTTTGATTTTTGTTATTTTCCTCTTTTTACTAACTTTGGGCTTTATCTGTTTTTCTTTTTCTAGTTCTTTGATGTGTAAAGTTAGATTAATAATTTGAGATCTTTATTGTTTCTTGGGGCAGGCAGTTAGCCCTGTAAACATTTCTCTTAGAACTGCTTCTGTTGCATCCCATAAATATTGGCATTTTGTTCTCCCAATTTCATTTGTCTTAGGTATTTTTAAATTTCTCTTTCAATTTTTTCTTGGTCCCATTGGTTGTTCAGTAGCATGTTTAATCTCCACATATGTGTGAATTTTCCAGTTTTCTTTGTGTAATAATTTCTATTGTCTTACCACTGTGATCAGAAAAACATGCTTGATATAATTTCAGTCATATTAAACTTAGTAAGACTTGTTTTGTGGCCTATGATCTGTGCGGGAGAATGTGCCATATGATTTTGAGAAAAATGCGTATTATACTACTCTTGTATGGAGCGTTCTGTGTACATCTGTTAAGTTGTCTGATCTAACGTGTCCTTTAAGGCTAGTGTTTGCTTACTGATTTTTCTGTTTGGATGATCCATCCACTGATGAAAGTGGGGTATTAAGATCCCCTACTACTGTGTTGTTATTTCTCCCTTTAGGTATGTTAATATTTGCTTTATATATTTAGGTGTTTCTATGTTGGGTACACATACTTGCATTTCCTATATTACATTCTGTTGTTGGAATGACTGTTTTGTCATTATACAATGAGCTTTTTTGTCTCTTATTGCAGTGTATGTTAGTCTATTTTGTCTGAAATACAGTTACCACAGTTTTCCTCTACATGGAATATCTATCTTTTCACTTTCAGTCTTGTATGTCCTTATATCTGAAGTGAGTCTCTTGTAGGTATCATATAAAGGGTTCATATATCATATATAGGTATGTATTTATTGCCATTTTGTCAACTGTTTTTAGCTGTTTTATAAATTTCTCTGTTTGTCTTTTCTTGCTCTTTTTTTTTTTTCCCATGATGAATATTTTCGTAGTGGTATGCTCGGATTCCTCTTTTTTATCATTTGTGTATCTACTATAGGGTTTTGCTTTGTGGTTACCATGAGGCTGACTTAAAACAGTTTATATTTGTAATGATATATTTTAACTTGATAGCAGCTTAAGTTTAAATGCATTCTAAAGCTCTACATTTTTCCTCTTCTTCCATACATTGTTTTTGATGTCTTTTTATCTTGCGTATCCTTTAAATTACTGTAATTATTTTTACTACTTTTGTCTCTTAACCTTTATACTAACTTTGTAAGTAATTAACCTACCACTAGTTCAACATTAAATAATTGTGAATTTTACTATCTGTTTACCTTTACAGTGTAATTTCTACTGTCATTGTTTCCTATTGCTAATTTGTGCACTTTTATTTCAGCTTAAAGAAGTCCCTTTAATAATTCTTGTAAGGCTAGTTTTGTGGTATGAACTCCTTTACCTTTGGCTTGTCTGTAAAATTCTTTATCTCTCCTTCAGTTGTCAAGGACCATTTTTCAGGGTAGAGTATTCTTGGTTGATAGGTTTTTTTTGTTTTTTTTCTTTCTTTCTTTCTTTCTTTCAGCACTTTGAACATACTTTTTCTGGCCTGCAAAATTTCTGCTAAGAAATCTTTTGGTAGTCTCATGGGGTTTTACTTGTACATAATAAGTTGTTTTTCTCTTGATGTTTTAAAGATTCTCTCCATGTCTTTAACTTTTGGCACTTTAATATGCCTTGGTGTGGGTCTCTTTGTGTTATCTCATTTGGAACTTTCTAGACTTCCTGGATCTGAATGTTTCTCTCCACATTAGGTTTCAACCATTATTTCTGCAGGTAAGTTTTCTTCCCCCTTCTCTTACTCTTATCTCTCAGGGACCCCTGAAATGTGGATGTCAGTCCACTTGATGTTGTCCTACAATTCCCTTAAGCTATCTTTACTCTTTTTTTTTTAGCTGTTCTGATTGGGTGAGTTTCATTGCTGTCTTTGGGCTCACTGGTGTTTCTTCTATTTCATTCAGCCTGCTGTTGAACTGCACCTTTGTTTTCTTTTTTTTTCAGTTCGTTGTTTGTATTCTTTAGTTCTGTGGCTTCTATTTATTCTTTATTATATTTTCTTTCTATTTGTTGAAATTCTCACTTTGTTTATTCATTGTCCTGAACTCACTGAGTATCTTTATGACCATTATTTTGAAGTCTCTCAGGTAAATCCCTTATCTTTATTTCATTAAGATCTTTTTTCTGAGATTTTACCTTGTAATTTCATTTGAAACATCTTTCTCTGTTTCTTCATTTTCCTTGACTCTGGGTTGGTTTCTATGCATTAGATAAAACAGCTACCTCTCTTATCCTTGAAAGAATGTCCTATGTAAGAGATTACTTTATCCTTCAACCCTTTCCTACTCTTGGTAATCTCTTAAACCTGTGTGATTATCTAAGCAGCCTGCTTTATTTTTAGTGGTGGTCAGTAGTCAAGGGTGTGCCAACACTTGTTAGTGTCCCAAAGGATCTCAGTCAGCACCTAGATTCAGCCTAGACCCTTAGGTAGCAACTTTTAAAGTATGCAAATATATACAGTTCTGTCGGACCAGTAACATAAGACCTGCTGGGACTAGGGCAGGATTTTCAGGGGGTAATACCCTGGGCAGCAGCCACAAAAACTGGGGCATTGGCTATAAAAAACAGGGCACAGGATATGTATATAACTCTCCTTCAGGTGATACTGTAGCTCTGGAATGCAACAGAAGGAGAGCATGAAGATAGAACCTGCCCTCCAATGTCCCTGAAGAGGATTACAGCCAGCCCATAGACACATGTTTAATTGGAAGCTTACCCCTCTGGCCACAACTATGAAGATTAGTTAACAGGCCTCTTTCATAGACTGGGTACCTAGGGCTGTTGCCTCTCTGATATACCCTGGGGATGGTAGCCATTTAACTCTTTCTCTGTTGGGTATACTCCTGTGGGATCTGTGAACATAAGCCTTGCTGGCCACTGAGCCAGGTGATCAATAGGTGTCCCCTGGGTAGCAACCACAAAAATTTGGGTACAAGATTAGGATACAGGCTCCTTTTGGGAGGTACTGGTGACCTGGGATGAGGCAGAGGGAGAGTGCCAAAATGACTCCTGCTGGCCTGCATCTCTGGAGAGGATGTCAGGAGGCCCCTAGATATGTGTTAAATTAGATGCCTGCCCCTCAGGCAGTTTAAGTGTCTGTTGTTCAGAGTGATTTAGTGACTGTTGCTATAAACGATTTTTACCTTCTCATTCCTTTAGAACTTAGAAATCACTCAAAACATATCATCATATATATGATTCTTATCTTCCAATTTATTTAGTAAGGTGCCCAGTACACTCTAGTACAGATGAAGGTAAATATGAATTCTAATGAACTACTTAAAATTCTGCTTTGTACTAAGAAAATAATTATTTCATAGTGATACCAGTTCATGTTTTACTGCGGTAGGTATATACCAGAATCCTTCCCTCTGTGTACTTTCCTTTTAGAAGGATATAACCTTCTTTAATGTGTGGAAAGGATACAGCCTCCCTATTTGAAGACAGCGCATCTTCTACAGTGCCTACCAGGGTGCTGTCTGTATGCTGCCGGTGCGCTGTGCAACTGGGTATTCAGTGTCTTGGCTCTCTACTTCCATCATCACTAAAGTGATTTTATGCAGGGATTTCATACTGATTGTCTGAACTGGCAGATAATCTTGACTGCTTCCCCCCTGTTTGTAATGGCGCCTCTGGGACTCCAAACATCAGCTGCCAGTTCCTCTGGGAATCTCCATATTCTCTGCCTACTTCCCTCTGTTCTATTGAAGTTTCTTTTTAAATTTTTCTTTTTTATTCAGGAAGTTCTCCTTGCATTTTTAATAATTTCTGCTTTGTGCATTTAGCTGCTAAGCTATTAGATTTATATGCGTTTATTGCTGTTTTACCTTCTTTGTTCAGTGTGCCTTCTATTATGATACAATATTCTTCTTCACTCTGCTTCATGTCTTTAACCTTAAATTACAGCATGTGCATATATTATGCTGGCAAAGCATCTTTTTTTTTTTTCTCCAAGTACCTGCTTGATAATCCCTTTATTCTCAACCTTTCTTTATAAGTGGTTTTAAGTCTGTTTCTTATGACCTGCATTTAAACAGATGCTTTTGAACTCTCTTTTAGTAGGAGTCATAATTGTATCCACACATAGGGCAATGTTTGTATATAGTTGTCATGTTTCTCCCATCTTATTTTATGTTTACTGCTTATTTTAAACTATCCTTTCCTATATTGTCTTGTACTTTTGCATGTTTTTAAATCAAGTTACTATTCATTTCATGTTTCCACTACATATTTGGATATCCTAACCATAATTCTTATTCTGTTACCTTACCCAACCTTGCATTTATAATTAGATACATATTTCTTTACTATTGTTTGAAAAGGAAGCATTTCCCCATGAAAGCATGGATGCATCCTACAAAGATGAGATGTAAAGAAACACTTTTACTCATCCTGTTTACCCGGCCTCCTCCACCCCTACTATGAGGCCTTTAGAAATCCTCTATTCCTGAGCTACTTAATTTTAATTATTGACTATGATTAAAATTTTCTTATAGTTTAGAGTTTTCCTGGTTTCAAATGTCCTTAGAGCTTGGATTCTGTTTTTGAATTATTTATTATTTGGTTTATGTATACCCTCAATCACCTCCCTCAGATGAAATTTATTACATTGTACATTATCAGTCATCTGCCTGTAAGATGATACTGTCAGTAGGTATAGGATTTGGGGGTTATGTAATTTTTTCTCAGTAGTCAGCAAATATTATACTACTGTCTTCAAGTTTCAAGGGTTATAAATGAGAAATTTGATGCTAGTCCTTTTTCCTGTGTATGTAACATTTTATTATTACCAGTATTATTAACAGTAGCATAAATTATTATATGCACTAGGAACTTGAAGATTTTAGCTTTATCTGTAAAATTAAAAATTGTCACACTATAACAAGGTATACTTCTTAATTTCATTAATTCATCTTAGAATCTGATGGGTGTATTCATATCCAGACACAGGTCACCAGACATAAAGCTCAGACAGATTCCCTTCCATTATTTGTTTAATCATTTCCTGTCTTGCACCTTTTCTTTCTCTTTTCTTCTCCCCTGAAATATTCTTACATTGAGTGTCTTGTATTTCCCTTCCATGTTTTTATTTTTTATATGTTGTACTACTTCATATTTTTCCTCTGGTCTTGGCAATAGTTTTTGTTAATATTTCTAAGCCACTAGTTTGGGGTGACAGTAGTGATCATTATCTTTTCTATCATTTACTACCCATAGCCCCAAATCTTTTGTCTTGTCAATTTTTATAAATTAATTAATTTAATTAATAAAAATTAATGTATTTATTTATGTCTAAAACGTATAAAAGCTTCCTGTTCTTGTCACTTCTTTGGGTCTTCATTCCCTTGTGAAGGCTCCCATGCACATATGAAAATGAAGTAAAATGTGTCTTTCTCCTGTTAATGTCTTGGTCAGTTTAATTTTCAGACCTAGCGAGGGACCTGAAAAGGAAAACTTTTTCCTTCCTTACACTTGTAAAACTATGGAATGTGGAATATTCCTCTTAATCTCTATCCCTTCAAGCTTTCTAGACCCAGAGGTGGTCTCACATCTTAACCTGCTTCTTCATTTCCTTATTGGTCTGCTTGCCCTGGGAGAGATTGGGGTGATTTGTAATCTCAACTGGGCATAATGCTCAGATTGATGCAGGTCATGTGTTTCTCAGGATCCTCTGCTTTGAGGACCTCACATCCATACTTCTTTATGCTGGTGTCCCCAGATCACCCAGGCCATGGACGAGAAAACCACATACCAGTTCTCTCTACCTTGACAACTGCAGAACAAATAGTGTTTTTCTTTTTTTCTTTTTCTCATCTATGTGCCTTTAAACCTGAGTGGTCCTTTGGTTTAGGAAAAAGGAGATAGACCAGAATTCTTAATGATGGAAATGAAGCTGAGTTCCCACAGTCATGTTCCGAGAATCCTCTGTTCCTCCTAATGAACTCTTCCAAGTGTTCTAATCCTCCTTGCTCTGACCTCAAGTTCCTAGAAGCAGGGATCCTCTCCCATTGCTTTTTATCTAATTTGGTCTCTTTATCAAGACCTTTAGGTTTTGTTCAAAGACCCTTTGAACATTTCCTTTCAGGTTCCCTTGGTTCATCCATCCAAACACCACTCTGTGCTCTTCCCTGGTGTATCAGTTTCTTGACTTAAATGGATAATCCAGCTACTGATTGACTGGCTCAATTATATAGGTTTCAAGGAAAACTTTTGATTGATGTGCAGATGATTTATTTTTTAATTAGAAAATAGGATTGTATACACATGTGCACACATCAACCTTCCAATATTTTTAGAAAGGTATTTTAAATGCATATTAAATCTCCCCAAATCACCCTTAATATGCTTTAAATGTCACTCTGAAAACACAATGTGACTGTAATGTCTACATAAACTTTATAGTCCTTATAGCTGAATCCATAACACTTCTAGGATTATTCTTTTGCCGTCATTTGTAATTAATTCCCTCCTTGGGCCATTGGTGAATATTCTATGAATGTGCATTTAACTAATGCTACAAGAAACAAAATGTGTAAGTACATGCTCTGGCTTGTGAAGTACAAGCAAATCAATTGTGACCAGTTCAAATTAAATTCTTTTACTCACTGAACATAGTATTTAGATAAAAACATACCAAAGTAGTTTCTTCTGATAGATTATTTTGGTGAGTCATGATGTGACATTTTTAATATCTCATTTTATTTCTAAGGTAAAAGATAATATACAAAATAAAACAGTAATAATGATAAAATAAGATTTATTAGGCACTTACTCTGTGCTAGGTAGTCACTTAGTTCTTTAGGTGCCCTGTATCCTTTAATGAACATAACTCAAATTAGCAGTGAGTTACTGTAATTTTCTCATTTTATGGATGAGGATACTGGAGTGTAAAGAAATTAAGAAAGTTGTACAAAATCTGACAAATAGTGACTGATATAGCCTAATTTTAAACCCATGTTTGTCTAAATCCAGGTCTCACTTAACAATAACAGTGTGGTATTTTAAGTTCATTCATGAATACTTATATAAAATCAGGAGACTACAAGTGAATACTTTTATTTAAATAAATATATCTGAAAATATCTGAATTATTAAATGTGATTTCATATAATTGAATACTCTAATAATTTTGAAATACTTCTAAATAAGGGTCTGGCAGCTGGCATTGAGAAAAATATAAATTACTTGTCATCCCTCCATAAATATTTCTTATTTTAAAAAATTGCTCAATTGTATAAATTATGGAGTGGAACTTTCTGGAAACAACTAATTTTCTGTGAACTTCAATGATATTCAAAATAATTAACAAATTTAAACAAAAGATATGTGTGTATAGTTTTGTTATTCAGTCCTCTTTTGTATCAAATTAATTCAATATTGAACAGTAAAATCCCCTTTACACATAGAAAGAAAAATACTGGGTTATAGCAGTAGATGTAGTATATCAAGAATGTCCTTATTTTGCTTTAATTTTTACAAAATTTTTTATTGAAGTGTGGTTGATTTGCAATGTTAGTTTCAGGTGTATAGCAAAGCAATTCAGTTATACATATATATACATATATGTATTTTCTTAACAGAGCGAATGTCTTTATTGTAAGCCTAGTAGGGGATGCTTACTTGAGACAACAAAATCAACATATTTTATTTAAATGATATTTGATTTTTCATCTATGTAAAAATATACAATGGTTATCTAAATAAATCATGTAATTTATATATTAAACTTACTTACTTAGTATCTTTTGTAATATATCATTATATGGGCAGATACATGTTTGTACTTCACAGGCCAGAGCTTGAACTTGCATATTTTGTTTCTTGCAGCATTTGTTATGTTCACATTCTTAGAATATCCATTGACAGCCCAAGGAAGGAGTATGGACAGAAAAAAATTTAGAAACCTTACTATGTTCTGAGTTTATCCATCTTTTAACATGGTGGAACTTTAAAAATTGGCCCACAATTGACTTGCAAACAAAGGATAGCTTTGATTAATTTTACTGTGTGTTGATATAATGGCCCAGGTCAGCACCCGCTACTTCTTCAACTTGCCTATCCCTATGCTGTTCTAGCAACTCAGCCGTGGCTGGGCCCTGGACCAGTCCTTATCAAGACAGTCGTATATGTGTGGGTGCCGAAAAAACAGTTTCATCTGGAATACGTCCTGCTGCCATTACCTTGTTGAAAGCAACTGTGTGTTTGACTAAATTGTTCAAAAAAGGAAATAGCAAAAATAATAAAGGGTCAATAATAACAGTCATTGATAGCGATCCTTTCCTATGGTTTAAACTCTAATTTGGGGTTTTAATAAAAGATAAAAAGAAATACTCATTTCAAAAAAAAATTATCCATGAGGTTGCTACCTGAATATTTTTGTTTCCAATTTACCTTATGGAGAAATAAGACAGTTAGGACAATATGGAAACAAATAGTGGTATTTTCAAATTTGGAAGGAGATACACTTTGCATATGCATTACTGAGGTCTCAATTTATTAAGTATGGTATATTGTTCCCATTTGTCCTTTATTTAGACAAAAGTAGAGAACTCTTAATCAATAAGGATAAGATAGCACACTGTTTATTTGATTTTTTGAAGTAATTGATGTTCTTTTATTTCAAAAATGTTATATAAGGAATTTAGTTTGGTTATCTCTAGTAATGATGAGAAGAAACTGTGTGCGTGCGCGTACGTGTGTGTGTTGTTTAGGGGCAGAATTTCAGTGTCACTACCTATCATGTGATTCTGTACTTGGCAGATGTGCTTAAAGATTTGGCTACATAAGCCTTCTCAAAATGCTCTAAGACAGCACAGCCAGGTGGCATATGCCACTTCATATACACATTGTGATGCCCTTCAACATTCAACAAGGAGAACTCATCCCCTTTATACTTCATCCTAGTGAGACATATCCAGACAAATCAATATATGTGCTAAGAACAAAATATGAAAGGAAACAGTTGATTATATCATTCACACGGAAGCATTCCTTTGAACGTGAATAAATTCTTAATAGCTCATGGAAATAAAGCAAAGTGGTGATTTGAGTATTTTAAAAACACATTCTAAAAAATTTCTCTTAAAGTAGTAAAAAAAATTATTTAAAAAATTTTCAAGTACTCTTGTAAAATTACGTAATTATATGAAGAAAAGGAAATTACTTCTATCAATTAGCAAAACAAAAAGGAATCATTACTTAGGTTGTACATATTTCTATCAACATTTGAAAAATATAGATGAATTTGTGATCTCTTTCAGGGATCTGATCAGGGTTTCTAAGTTCACTGGAAAGCACCATAAAGAGACCGAAGTGACCATGAAGATTATAATCCTATAGATGCTCCTGCTAACTTTCTGTAAAGTTAAACAGTATCTAAGGATATATGAGTGTATTCTGCAGCCAGAATTTTCAAAATACGACATCTATCATATTATGTATCCATGACCTAGAATTTAGAAAAGTACTTAGTATTCATCACATTTTACCTATGAGATCAAACGAAACTTTGAAAAGTGAAAGATGATATGTAATTCTACTTAAAATATTAAAGTAAAGCACTAAGAAGTAATCAACATAAACTTTTAAATTCATATATACACAGAATCCTTTTTTAGAAAAAACTAACTTCATATGATACTTTCTAATCTTTACTCTGCCACAAAAATATAAAGTACACCAAAGACTATTCAGTTGTACTTCACATCCTGAGAAAGTCTACCTTTTCATTAAAAAGAAATTCATATTCTCCAGCATTCAACATCTATTACATGCTTCTCAATAAATTTTAGACAACCTTCTGGCAGCTGCTTATCTACTGATAAAAATTAATTAAAACTAAAACCTTAGTAGTAGGGGTGAAGCTTTATTTTACATTGTGGGTTTTTTTGGACATTTGATTTGTTTTCTAGAAATTATACTCTCCAAAAGAAGTACAACTCTTTATTTGAAATGTCTCAAAAATCTTCATTAAAATAAATTTTTTTCCTGCTGACATCCTTTACTTGAGACATCAACTTCTCTATGTCTTTGAAAATTATAAGATGCACCAGAACACATGCACACATGTATCATTTAGGCATGAGTCTACCTACAAGTCACAGAAAACACAAATAGCAGTGACTCACAAATTATTTGTTTTACACCTGACAAGAGGTCCTGAGTAAGTGACTGCTAGAATAATCTTGTGATGCTAGGCCCAGTGTATTTTTGTTGTTGTTGTTATTGTTTGTTTAAATAAACTTGCTTGTTCTTTTAGGATTGTAAAATTGTTGTACAATCCTAGACATAGTGTTTTCTTTCAAAGTGGAAAGAAAGGACAGGGGGAAAAACAAGGTCAGTGTATCCCTATTTATTGGCCAAGGCTGTGTCACAGAGCTAGCAGCAAGGACTAAGTGAGTATTTGACTTTCATAGCATACGCAGGCATGTAAAAAAGAAAGTTGACATTAGGTATAAGAATAAGACAAACTGCGGTGACTTCCAGAATATTCTTTGCAAACTTTTATAAATATTTTAGAAAATATAGATTAACAAATAGAAATCCTCCTTTGTTCTTATGGGTTGAATTGGATTCCCCCAAAAATATATATTAAAAGTCCTACCTCCTAGTACCTCAGAATGTGACCTTATTTGGAAATAGGGTCGTTGCAGATGTAATTAGTTAAGATGAGGTCATCCTGGAGTGGTATCGGCTCTAGTCCAATATGGCAGGTGTCCTTATAAGGAGAGGAGAGAAACACAAAGAAGACAGCCGTGTGAATACACAGAGATACAGAGACACACAGAAGGATGGAAGCAAAGATCAGACTTACGTGACCACAAACCAAGGAATGTCTGGGGCTACCAGAAGCTGTAAAAGGCAAGAAAGGGTTCTCCTCTGGAATCTATGGAGGGAGGATGGCCCTGCTAACACCTTGATTTTGGTCTTCTCGTCTCCAGAAATGTGGGAGAGTGCATTTCTGTTGTTTTAAGCTACCTAGTTTGTGGTATTTTGTTAGCGCAGCCCTAGGAAATTAATACAACCAGTACCCAATGTCACTTTTATTTTACAAAATAATTTCTGTTAAAATTTAGGGAATGTTTTTCCATAAATTATCCTCTTTGTATGTCACATATGTATTCATAAACATACATATATAGTTAGGTGTTAGTTGCCATTTGTGCACTGCCTTGTATCTCTTGCCATCAGTGTAACACCCACAGCCAGAGCCAGGGCTGCAGCTCATACTTCTTGGTGGTCCTTGACCCACTTCATGCTGAAAACATCTCTGAAGGACAGTCATCTGATTTTTCACTTTTAGTCCCTAGGGCTTCTCTAAGGCTGCTCTAAGAGATGCCAGGGGGATCCTACCATGGAAGTGCTACTGTAATCAGGGTTCCAAGATGGGCTACCCAGATTCCCAGGAGCTCTAGTTAGGTTTCCTATTTGGGTCAGGCTGGAGTCTGTATTCAGCTTTTGGCAGGGCTATAAATTAGCTTTCCTGCCTTGCTGGGGCTGCAGAACAGGTCCCAGGGCCAGCAAGGCTATTTGTTCTGGGTATCAAATCTGGTAGACCTGCTTGCTAAGCTCCACAGAGAGACGGGGGCCACTGTTTTGACTCTGCAGACACAGAATCACTTATTGGGTTCTCTGCTCAAGTGACATTGTGCTGGGGCTGCGGGATGGGCTACCGAGACTCCCAGGAGCTCAGGTTAGTTTTCCTGGTTAGCATGTGTGGAGATTACATTCGGCAGTGGGCAGGACTATGGGTTAGTTTCCCTGCTTAGGGTGGGGATGTGTAGAACAAGTCCCCAGGATGACAAGAGTCTTGTTGGGGAGCCAGTCAGAGCTGTCCACCAAACTCTGGCCAGACAGAGCCACCAGCTTGTCTCTACAGAAGGGCAGAGCTACTGGCAGACCTTCTGCTGAAGTGCTGCCGGATCAAGCTATTTTCCAGATGCTCAGGCCAGGCTTCCTGGTGGAGCAGGACCAGGAGCTACACCGTCAGGTGTTATGGCCATGCTTCCTAGTCGAGTGGGACAAGGAACTATACTCTGCAGTAGAAGACTCAGCTCACCTGCCTAGGGGTTCAGGGTAGACCATACTCCAGTGCTGGGAAGGCTCTTTAATTGAGGCTTTAAAACAGGAAGACCTGCATCCTGCTGAGTTCCCTGGTTAGACTTTCCACAGTCTTGGCTCTGTAGATAAGCAAAGCTGCAAATACTTTCCACTTCTCTTTCATAATCCGATTCCCAGTGGTCCAGCTCCGTGATCTCTGTGAGATGCAGTGGGGACTCCCAAGAAGCAACTGACAATGCTGGGGGAGGTCAACATCCACCCTGGGCTCTCTTCTCCCACTAGAGGAAGTGTAGGCTCAGGATGTGGTGCTGCCCCGGCCTGGAGGAGGGGCAAAGCAGTCAGCATGCAGCTGTTCCTCTTTACCTTCTAACGGGGACTGTCTCCATCACTTTGGTACAGGGGAGCACTTCAGTCTTGGCCTCGTGTAATAGGATTTTTCTCAGTGGTGTCTTGTTCATGATAAATTGTTAGTAGTTCTCGTAATAAGGGATGAAATCAGTAATGCTCTTTATTGCCATCTCGGTATCATCCCTTGATCAGAGAGATGACTCTAGAAGGCATTTTTTATTCTTCTGTAAAGATCCCAGAAGGATTGAGCCTCAATTGTCCACAAGTGTGACCAAATTAAAACTGCTTCTTTTTAGAATTTACTTCCATTTCTGTTTCCTTTGCCTCATATTTACTTCTCCACTAGCCACTCCTATTGCTATGAGGAATGAAATCCTTTGTTTCTGACAATCAAGGAATCTGTGTCTTCTGCCAGGATTCTGAAAATAGGCTAACTTGGAATATATCACATAGTATCAAGTAAACAGCTTTCCTCCCTTAATACTTACTTGGCACCTGCTGATGGGCCATGGCAGAGAAAAATGAAATTAAAAGTCTCAAACAGATCTCCATATATCAGGATAATGTATTGCTCTAACATAGTGAGTGTTCTTAACAATGGATCAATTTTAGTGCCATATTTATTTTGTTTTTCAATATATGTGCATAAAAACCTATGTATACGGGAACGTGACTCATGACATCCCATTGTTCATGTATTGATTAACTAATTAGTTCTCATGGATTCATATTTTAAACTTTCCTACAATAATTTATTTAAAATATTTGGGGAAAATAGTAGTAGTAACATAATGCTTCCATAGGTAGCAGAGTATAATAAATACTCATGGAATACCTGGGTGTTTTGTAAAATTTGAGTCAAGAATGAGGTGATATGATATATTTGATTAAAAGATTGAAAAAATCTGAAAGGGCAGAACAGAACTCCAGTTTTTGTCTTCAGTCTGTAACTCATGGAATGGCATGAAGGGTCATAAGGGAGCTTAATGGTTTATTCTTTTCCACTGTCACATAATCCTGACAAAGGAACGAACTCTTCAGTCTTCTCAATTGTCAATTCATGGCCTTTGACAGGTAATACATTCGCTGAACAAGTTTAAAAAGAAAAAAAAAAAATAGAAGGAAATGGAGGTAGGAGGTTGGGGAGAAGATTGAGTTAGAAGGTAATAGAAAATGCATTACTGTAGGTCTGATATTTTCCATATTACTGTAGATGGTAGTAAAATGTGATCATTAATTTAGTCAAAAAAAAAAACAAAACCCAATATTGGTACTATGTCATTCTTCTCTACTGTATAAAGTTAAAAAAATTCCCCCTAAAACAATTCATTTATTAGAATATAGACTTGCTTGCTTTTTGCTTAAGAAGCAGGCAAGATATTCCAATTCAACAACCTCAGAAAGCTTTCTAATGGCTTAAACTAACACTGTCAACATATTCATTCATGTTGTTTACTAAAAATCCATTCTCAGGGATTCCAGAAATTGATTTTATTTTTTCAAGTAGTATTCTTAAAAATAAAGTGATTTAATGGGTTAACTGGCAAAAGATTATTTTATATTACACAGAAAAATGGAAAAATTTAGACTAAATATTAGTAAAAACATGATTATACTCAGGATAAATAAAATGTTAGATTTATAACCATATTGGAAATATAATCAGTGTTTAAAAAGGTGTGCATACATGCACATACTTTTTCTTCCAGCAAAGCATTTTTTTAAATTTTATTTTTTATTGAAGTGTAGTTAATTACAATGTTAGTTTCAGGTGTACAGCAAAGTGATTCAGTCATGCATATACATCTATCTATCCATATATATCTATATAGATATTTTGTTGTTGTTTCTTTTCCATTACAGCTCATTACAAGAAATTGAATATAGTTCCCTGTGCTATACGTTAGGTCCTTGTTGTTTATGTATTTTATATATAGTAATGTGTATCTGTTAATCCCAAACTCCTAATGTATCCCTCCCCAACCCTTTCCTCTTTGGTAACCATAGTTTGTTTTCTATGTCTGTGAGTCTGTTTTGGTTTATAAATAGAATTTGTATCATTTTTTTTTAGATTCCACATATAAGTGATATCATATTTGTCTCTGTCTGACTTACTTCACTTAATATGATAATCTCTAGTTTAATCCATGTTGCTGCAAATGGCATTATTTCATTCTTTTTTATGGATGAGTAATATTCCATTGTGTATATATACCATATCTTATCCATTCATCTGTCAGTGGACACTTAGGTTGTTTCTATGTCTTTGCTATTGTCAATAGTGCTGCTGTGAACACTGGGGCATGCACATACTTTTTTTTAATGCATTACTTATACACTGAAGCTTTGTGTTTAGGGAAATTGTAACAGAATTCATATATGTGGATTTATGTGTTTGTTCTTCATGTTAAGTCGTACAATCACAGTAGATTATTGCCTCTGCACTATACATTTTCAAAATAGTGTTAACTCTCCAGCATATTAAACCTGATAGATACAATCTGAGTAATTTCAAGACAAATGGAAACTAGAACTGCATTTTGGGGTAGGTGTAGGATTAATCACTTTCAAAAGGATATTTTAGGTAGGAAAACATACCAAAATTTTCCTGAGTAAAATGTCAACTCATAATAAGTGCTGTCAGTATCTAATTACCACAGATATAAGGATGAGCACTATAATTTCCTAACCCTATTCAATATGGGAGAAGGGAGATAGAATATTTAGTTTCATTTGGAAAGATAATTGATACCCTCTGCTTTGAATATTTATTCAGGATCATTTTTATTGACGTATAATTGACATGTAACTTTATATTAATTTCAGCTGTACAGCATAATAATTCAATATTTGTTTATACAGCCAAATGATCGCCACAGTAAGTCCAGTTAACATCATTCTCTTACATAGTTACAAAATTTTTTATTCTTCTGATGAGAAATTTTAAGATCTATTCTCTTAGCAGCTTTCCAATATGCAATAATTATAGTCACCATGCTGTATATTATACCCCCATGACTCATTTATTTTACAACTGTAAGTCTGTCCTTTTGAGTGCCATCACACATTTTTTCCAACCACCACCTCTTACCTCTGGCAACCACCAATCGGTTATGTGCATGACTTAGGTCTTTTGTGTGTGTTGATGCTTCTGATTTTTTCTTTTCTTAGATTCCACATACAAGTGAGATTATACGGTATCTATCATTACTGTCTGATTTTTTTCACTTAGCAAATTCCCCTCAAGTTCCATCCATGTTGTCACAAATGACAAAATTTTATTCTTTTTAAAATTGCTGAATAATATTCCATTGTACATATACACCATGTTTCCCATATCCCGTCAGGCTGCATCTGTAATGATTAGCTAATAGGCCTCTTTCATAGAGAGACTGAACTCTGAGTCTGCTGCTCCTCCTGTGCTCTGGGGGTGGTAGCTTTTTAAGAATACTTTCTCCATTTATTACAGTCCTATGGGACACATGGGGGTAAGCCCTGCTGGCTGCCAGAGCCAGGCAATAAGGAGGTGTTCCCTGGAGGCAGCTGTAAAAGTTGGGGGGCTAGGCAAGAGTATATATACTACTTTCTGCGAGGTACCGGTAAGCTGAAGTGAGCAGAGGGAGAGAGCAGATGGCATCCACTGGCCTCTGTTCCCTGAGAGCACTTCTGTAGACGAGTAGATGTGTATGAAATCTGAAGATGTGTATGAAATTTTCCCCCTGAGGGCAGAAAATCTCCAGAAAAGCAATGAGGCCTCTTTCACAAAAAGACTGGGGTTGTGTTTCAGTCAGCTGTCTGCGGGGTGTCCTGGGGGGTGGTAGCCTGCCAAGAACGATTTCTCTGATCACTACAGTGTCATGGGACTAAGGAATGAGGCTCACCTGCCCTTAAGAGCCAGGCAGTCGAGGGGTGTCTCCTGGGTGGCAGCTGCAGAAACGGCACCAGAATGTGTAAAAGCTCTCCTCCAGGTGATTCTGGTGCTCCAGAGCATGGCGGAGGGCGAGCATGGAGATGGCCCCCACTGGGTGTAAGTGAGGTGCAAGGGGAGTGTAAAAGTGATGCCCACTGAAAAAAGATTGGGGGGAAAAAAAAAGGAAAAGAAGAAAAAAGAGAGATGGAGCTGACAGGCTAGAACAAGGCAAGGGAGATTCCGAAGATGACACCGCCTGGCTAGAGTGAGACAGAGGGGGCGCATAAAGATGGCCCCTGTCGGATAAATAAAAGATGGTACCCACTGTCTAGAGCAAGGCAGAGGGAGAGTGCATAAGTGGCACCCACCAGTCTGTCACTGGGCAGTGTTCCCAGTGGGCTCAAGAGATGGGTTAAATTAGCCCCTTGGGCTAATGCTTTAGTATAAGGAAATGAGCCTTCTGCTCAAAGTCTGAGCCTCACTGGCTGCCTCTGACCTGGGCACTGAAGAGGAGGTGTCCATGTGCAGGAGCCGTTTAGGAGCTGTTTCTAAGATTGCCACAGTCTTGTGGGTTTCCTGGACAAGAGACCAAGTGTTTTTCAGAGCTAGATGTTTTGTGAGTCCGTCTCTCGGGTGCAAGTCTTAACAGTTGGGGAGCCCAATGTAGAATTTGAACTCTCTCCTCCTCAGGGAGAAATTCTAGGTTTCAAGTTCCCTCCCAATTGTGGGTTGCTGCCCCAGGGGTGGGATTAATGGCAAGATTGTGTCCCAGCCCCTCCTACCATAGTCAATGTGCTGTTCTCCTTTGCTTGATGTGTAGTTATCACTCAGCCATTATTTAGAAATTTTTGAGAAGAAATTGTCCATATACAGCTATAGACTTGGTGTATCTATGAAAGGAAGATGGGTTCAAGACCTTTCTATGTTGCCATATTGTCATATAATTTTGCTATGACATTGAAAATGTATTTTGTATTTCTATAAATATAGCTTCAAAATTGACAGCAAAGATCATTTAAAGTTTTATTGAGACATGTAATTGACATGTAATTTTAATTAGTTTCAGCATAATGATCTCATATTTGTATAAACTGTTAAGCTATCACCACAATAAGTCTATTTAATGTATGTCACCACATATAGATATAAATCTTTCTTGTGATGAGAACTTTTAAGGTTTATTCTCTTACCAACTTACAAATATACAGTACAACATTTTAAACTACAATTGCCATGCTGTACGTTATATCCCAAGGACTGATTTCTTTTGTACCTGGAAATTTTCATCTTTTGACAACCTTCACCCATTTTCCCCACCCAACACATCCCACCTCTGGCAACAACCAGTCATTTTCGGTCTCTATGTGTTTTGTTTTGTTTTTATTTCACATATAAATGAGGTCATATGGTATTTGCCTTTCTCTGTCTGACTTCCACTTAGCATAGGTCTATCCATGTTGTTGCAAATGGCAGTATTTCATTCTTTTTTATGGCTGAATAATATCCCACTCTGTGTGTGTATCACATTTTCTTTATTCATCCATCAGTGGACACTTGGATTCTTCTATATCTTCACAATTGTTAAAAATGCTGCAATGAACATGCAGATGAGATGCAGATATCTTTTCAAGTTAGTGTTTTTGTTTTCTTGGGATAAATACCCAGAAGTGGAATTGTTGGGTCATATGGTAGTTTTAATTACTTTTTGAAGATCTTACACAGTAGCTGCATCAATTTACATTTCTACCATCAGTGCACAAGGGTTCTCTTTTGTTCACATCCTCACCAACATTTGTTGTTTTTTTCTTTTTGATAATAGCCATTCTGACAGGGGTGAAGTGATACCTCATTGGAGTTTTGATTTGCACTTCCCTGGTGGTTAGTGATGTTGAGCACCTTTTCATATTCTTTTGCCATCTTTGTGACTTTGGGAAAGTATCTCTTTAGATCCTCTGCCCATTTTTAAATTAGATTATTTTTTGTTATTAAGTTGTATGAGATCTTTATATATTTTGGATACTAGCCCCTTATCAGATGTATGGTTTGCAGATATTTTATCCCATTTAGTAGGTAGTCTTTTCACTTTGTGGATGATTTCCTTTACTGTATAGCTTTTTAGTTTGATATAGTCCCACTTGTTTAGTTTTGCTTTGTATCCTTTGCTTTTGGTGTCATATCCAAAAAATCATTACCAAGATCAATGTCTTACAGATCATTGGTTATGTTTTTCCTTCTATGAGCTTGATGGTTTCAGGTCTTATATCCATTTTGAATTAATTTTTATATATACCGTATTCATTATTTTGCATGTGGCTGTCCAGTTTTCCCAGCCCTATTTATGAAAGAGACTTGCTTTCCCCATTGTATATTCTTGGCTCCTTTGTTGTAAATTAGTTGACTACTTATACATGGGTTTATTTCTGGGCTTTCTATTCTATTCCATTTAACCATGTGCTGTTTCATGCCAGTACCATACTGTTTTCAAACTCTATTACAAAGCTGTAATAATTAAATCAGGGGGCATGATTCCTGCAGCTTTGTTTTTCTTAAGATTGTTTTGCTACTTAGGGTCTTTTGTGATTCTGTACACATATTAGAACAAAAATCCTACCTCTATAAAAGCACCATTGTAATTTTTATAGGGATTTCATTGAATCTGTAGATTGCCCGTGGGTAATATGGTCATTTTAACAATATGAATTTTTCTAGTCCATGATCACTTATTTGTGTCTTCTTTATTTTCTTCCATCAGTTTCTTATAGTTTTCAGGGTAGAGATCTTTCACATCCTTGGTGAATTTAATTCCTAGGCATTTCATCCTCTTTTGATGCTATTATATATAAATGGGATTGTTTGTTTAATTTCTGATAGTTTACTAGTGTACAGAATTGCAACAGAATTTTGTATGTTGATTTTGTATCCTGAAACTGAATTTCTCAGTTCTAATAGCTTTTTGGTGATGTCTTTATGGTTTTCTACATATCAAATCATGTTATCTGCAAATAGTGATTTTTTTTTTGTTTGTTTGATTTGTTTTGCCTAATTGCTGTGACTAGGATTTTCAATACCATGGTGAATAAAAGTGATGAGGAGAGTGGGCATTCTAGTCCCATTTCCTGATCTTAGAGGAAAAGCTTTTTAGCTTTTACCATTGAGTATAATGTTAGCTGTGGGCTTGTCATATATGCCCTTTTACTATGTTGAGGTATGTTCCCTCTTTACCTATTTTGTTGAGAGTTTTTATCGTGAAAAAAATTCAATGTTCAGTTAAATTTTTTTCTGCTTCTATTAAAATGACCATAAGATTTTTATCCTTCATTTTGTTAATGTGGTGTATCACAATGATATTAAACCATTCCATGCATCCCTGGAATAAATCCCACTTGATTATAGTGTATGACTTTTTAATGTGTTGTTGAATTTTATTTGGTGATATTTTATTGAGGTTTTTGTATCTATGTTTATTGAGATATTGGTCTATAGTTTTCCTTTCTTGTGGCATCCTTTTTTAACTTTAAGATCAGGGTAATGCTGGCCTCATAAAATGACTTTGAAAATGATTTTGAACTGATCTTCTATTTTCTTGAAAAGTTTGAGAAGAATTTGTATTAGTTCTTTAAATGTCTAGTAGCATTCACCAGTTTAGCCATCTGCTTCTGGACTTTGTGGAAGAATTTTCATTACTGATTCAATCTTCTTACTAATATTTGCTCTATTCAGATTTGCTATTTCTTCACGATTCAGTCTTGGTAGGCTGTATTGTTTTTTTTTTTTTTTTTTTGATATTTACCTGTTTCTTCTAGATTTTCTAATTTGTTTATATGTAATTGCTCATAGCAGTCTCTTACAATCCTTGATGTTTCTGTGTTATCAGTTGTAACACTCTCTCTTTTGAGTCTTTTTTTTTCTTGGTTAGTCTAAATAGTTTATCCATTTTATCTTTTTAAAACAAAGTTCTTTGCTATTGTCTCTTTGATCTCTATTCATTTTCTCTCTGACCACTATTATTTTCTTCCTTGTACTAAGTTTGTGCTTTATGTTTTCTTCTTTTTTATTTCCTTGAGGTGTAAACTTACTAAGATCTCTCTTGTTATCACTAAATGTGTAAATCAAAAAGTAACATTTTTCTTAGAATTCCATTTACTGCATGTCATGAGTTTTAGTGTGCTGTATTTCCATTTTGTCTGAAAGTATTTGTGTAAAAGTATTTTTTACTTCTCTTTTGATTTCTTGTTTTAAATTTCTTCCTTGAACCATAATTGCTTCTTGAACTGAATGGGTTATTCAGTACCATACTGTTTAATTTCCAAATATTTGTGACTATGCCAATTATCTCTTTAAATCATATCAAGTACCTTCCAAAAACAACAATATGAAACTAGAAATCAATTACAATCTCCTTAGATTTATTAAGACTTGTTTTGTGGCCTAACATATGATTTATCCTGGAGAATGTTCCAGGTGAGCTTTAGAAGAATGTATATTCGGTTGCTTTTTGATAGAATGTTCTGTATATGCCTAATATCATCTAGTCTACTGTGTTAAGATCAATGCTTCTTTGTTGATTTTCCTGTCTGAATGCTCCATCTATGATGAAAGTGAGTATTAACGTCCCCTACTATTATTGTATTTCTGTCTGTTTCTCCCTTTATGTCTGTTAATACTTGCTTTATATATTAGATGGCAATATAAAAATCATTTTTTATGGCTAAAGGGCAGAGAGATGAGGGTGCAACTCAGGCTAAAAAATGAAGAATATCCAAAGATTAAAGCCATTCAACTAAAATACTTGATACTAATAAAATCTCAAAAAACAAAATAACAAATAATAGCAAACAATTATTAATAAATAGAAAATCAGGACAAACTGCCAGTCATCATGGTCTTTGACAAATTTTGGTAAATAGCAAAGGTAGAAAGCTAATACAGGATAGAAAATATGCAAATGATGCATTCTCGTGTTTTTATTAAGTGAAAGAGAGCCATTTTATCTACCTCATAAAAAGAAATGAAGGTTTTTAACCTTGCCTCTGAGGTCTAATTAATGTAATAGAGGCTCATGATCTGAATTGGTCATAATAAAACAACCTACTGTTTCTTAAATCCTATGGCTCTTCTCTTTGGATACACATCAGAATCACTGTTCAGGCTTTTATAAAAAAATACAGAAAGCAGGATCTTAACCCAGATCCACTCATCCAGATTTTCCAAATCTATATAGTCCTGAGATACTTAACTAAGTTGAATTTAATTCCCAGCCATGATAAATAATTGCTGATTATTGATTGATGCTGAGTTTTTAGTTGGTCACTGATTTTCTCCTTATTTCTAGACCAAAAAAGAGACTTATCTAACAATAAACTGGGGTAAGGGAAAGAGGAATGGGATTACTTTGGGCACTTGGCATACCTATGGTAAAATCCTGAAAATAAGAGAGGTTGCAAAGTGAGTTACAAGAATCTCATAGAAGCTGTTGCTCATGCCCAGGGACAATGAGTACTTTTGTGTATTTTCAGAGAACTCTGTAATTAAAATCAGACTAAAAATGAGTCATGTTAAATTTTTAAAACTGATAAAATTGGAAAATAAGAAACCAATTACTTAAATAACGCATAGGTCAGGAAGTAAATTAAAAGTGTAGTGACAAACTGTTTATACTTTAAGGCCTTAATTGCCCAAATAATTTTGTCTATCTTCTAATTTTAATCTGTTAACCTAAACTGAATAGTCTACAATCCTGAGTGTGTATTAGAACCACTTAGAGAACATTAAAAAAAAATCTGTTTTTCAGCGTAATACAAAGCAACTAAATCAGAATCTAAGGATGGGCTCTGAGTATCTGGAATGTTAGAATTACCTGGTGGGGGCAAAAGTGCCTAAGCAACTAGGTCTGAGAATCATATTCTAAACTCCAAGTCTAAGAAACGCTTTGTGAGCTAATTTATTTTAATTCTGTGAAATTCCACTCTGAGACAATGATTTAGAAACTATGTTTAAAATACAAGGAAGAAAAAAATCAAACATGCAAAACAGAAACATTGGCTAATATTGTGAATATATTATTTTCTTAAGTGACTTTATAATATTTATAATTTTATCAAAGAAATATAATAATAAATAATACATAAATAATACTTATGTAGTCCTGAAGGATTTTAGAAAGGAGAACTTATGAAATTTCTTTTTACCTAATTTAATAAATAAAAGCAGGATTACTTATTTTGAAAAGATCTGTCAAAATTAAATTAATGAGAAGGAAAGGAAAAGAGAGGAAGTGAAAAAAATATGAACTTGAATGTGAAAAGTTATTTAGGAAAATCATGAGGAAAAGAAAGTCCTTGACTTTTGGTGGTTGTATGGAAGGTAACTTTGCTTTTCATCTTAGATATTTTGTCTTTGTAATGTTTTCTTCATTGAGCATATAATAATACATCTATAATTGTATATATTAAAATTATATATACAATTGTGTATATTAAAATTATATATACAATTGTATATATTAAAATTACATATACAATAAAATTATATATACTATGTATATAAATATTGTGTATATAAATATTGTATATATAAATAGATATTTCTTAAAATGTTAATAATGACTGGTGGTGGTTTTTAGAATTGAATGCTTTTTATTTTCAAAACTTTTTATTAAAAAATTAGTGTATAATCTAAAATTTTAAACTATAGGAAATTATATGGCCATTCTATTAAAGGTATGCAAGACATAAGAGAAGGAAACAAGGCAAGAGAGAGTTGCCATAGAATATATTTGCAACTTTACAATGTCCAGAACACTGGACATTGTAAAGTTTCAGGTGCTTACAGTAAAACATAAATTATAGCTTGTGTTTCTCAGCACTGCAGATCTTTTATATGTGATTTATACCTGTGAAAAGAGCACAGTGCAATAATTGCATCACTGATGTATTTAATTTACAGGTTGGGTGACTAGAGAAGTATGTTTCAAAGTGTTCAGTCTTGTTAACCATTAAGTATAAGCAGGAGTATTCTCTTCAGCAGGTGAAGCAAACAGATGTTGCAGCTTTGATTTCACAAGCAAGAAAATGACTTATTTTCTTTTCTGGCCCCTTGCATTGTTACCTTATACATAAAAAGAAAACTCCATTTGAGATATTTTTCAGTCAAAGATATGACTTTGAATATGCAGCATGATTATTACAAACATAAACCATCTTGCTTTTTCATTGAGCATAGTTTTAACATCAGGCCTTAGTTCCTGTATATCTTCTCTAGAAACCACTAATGAGTCTTATTCAATAAGATATTAGGCTGCCCCATAGAGGCAGAAGGTAGTTGTCTCATAGGTTCAGTCAGATACCTCTGCTGGGTACAATCAATCAGACATGAGTGGAGTTTAATGTTGCAGAGAGAGGTAGTCAGTGGCATTGGTCAACCACTAGTAATAGAATCCTCAAAAGCTCTTCTTGGGGAGTTCTCTCAGATGAGGCCTACAGGAATCATTCTCAACAGTGAGAATCATTCTCAACAGTGAGGCAGTGGGCAGGGCCGCAGCTTCACTGGCATACCCAACATTTTCCAAAGTAAACAGAAGTGCTTTAGGGGTGTGATAACAGTAACAGGTAATTTTCTAAACATGTAGACTCACCATCATTTGTCTAAATATTTTCTTTGCTTTCAATTTTTCACTCAATTTGACACTGCATAAACAGATTTTAATGCATATTAATATATGCCTTATTTTTTTACAGGAGGCTACAACCAGTAAGATTGTCATATTAAGGTTTTAATTCTCTGAATCTATGATTCTTTTGTCAGATTGATTTTGTGCAATGTTTAATTTCTAATGCTTATCCACCATGGAAGTGAGTAATCATTTCATTCCACCCTTGACAGGTTATATAGTATCATATATTATTAACCTATTAAATTTGACTAGTAAAAATGACATACTCTTTCATTTTATCTTTCATTTACTCATTACTGAGCCCCCATTATATTCTGAGCATGATTACAGGCTCTGGGGACTCAGAGGTAACCAAAATAGATTTTGAAACCTGCCCTCATGCTGCCTGTAAGAGAGAAAATGGTGGAACAATGTCCCTGAGGAAGCAGGAGTGGATGAAACAGACTTTACAATTGGAGATAAGAGCCCTGAGTGCCAGTCTAGGCATAGAGAAGAGGGTAGTATATAGAATCATGGTTGAAGGTCATACCAGAAGAAGTTTGTAGAAATTGTCTTCAAATTGCTTTGTTTAATAGGAGGTATAGTAGGGTTAAAGAGAATACACTGTATGGAAGAGTTGTCTTAAAGAATGGGAGAATAAATGGGTTAGAGAATATGGTTTGGTTTGCCAGCACTATTAAAGGTTATTTTAGTTTAGTGATATTCAGAAGAATAAAAAGTGAGAACAGTAAGCAATCATGGCTATATTTTTTCCAGTGACATTTGACAACAGAATACAGTTGACCCTTGAACAATATGTGGGTTACAGGTACCAGCCCTCCATCATAAAAAAATCCAAGTATAGTTTGTAGTCAGCCCTCCCTATGTGCAGTTCTTTTGTATCCGAGTGTCTCCATCTGCAAATACGACCTTTGTATCTGAATTTCTGTATCTATAGATTTGACCAACTGCACATCATGTAGTACTATAGCATTTACTACTGACAAAAATCCATGAACAAGTGAACCTGTGAGTTAAAACCCATGTTGCTCAAGGGGCAACTCTATTGGCCTGCAGGAGGCACAAGTAGTAGGCAGAAGTTTGGAGTTTATGTGAGAATAATGAAGTAAAAGGAAGGCAAGGAAATGAGTGAATATGATTCACCTTGGGAATTATGATGAATAAAGAGGAAAGTAAAAAATTAAGAAGGTTGAGGTACGGTGTAGCATCAATAGCATGTTGGTTCAAGTAGAGTTAAAGAGGTGGAGCATATGAGAGGATGGGTTGGAAAGATAAGAGCTGGTAGTTGGAAAATGGGATGTTTGAAAATTGAGGTTATAGAATTGCTTCATATAATGGAAATGACATTAACAAAGTGGAAGCAGAGGATGGAAAACAACATCATTGCAGGAGAGGAGATCATGGAAGCACAAGGCAAGAATAATGTAGTGGTTACCTTTCTGTATATTATAGTCTCCCATATTATGACAGGAGATCCAGGCAGGAAGGGGACCACAGAGAACAGGTGATAACAAGGCTAGCAGATGGTTACTTTGATTAAATTTACAGGAAGGGAAAGGAGGGTGGCCTAGAAAAAGCCATGAAGAACAGGGAGGGCACCACCTGTTCCATCTCCAGGAATTCGAGTAAGGGGAGTGAGAAAGAAAAGTCATCCCTTAAGAGAGTTGTAACAGAAGTAACATTACCAGCAGTGAGCTTGATGTCAACAGAATATGAAGAGAAATTTCATGGAAGAGTTGACGATGTCTTTTTTTCTTTTTTAACCTATAATTTATTGTGTTCCACAGGGCACAGTGAGATAGTTTCAGGTGCATATTTTAATTTGATTTTGCTTACAAATTTTACCAAATATTCTACTTGAATAGGAATTTTCCTATTATTTTATACAAGATATTTATATATCAACCCCTTATATGTTGCCAAGTATGTTTCCAGTTTTCTTGAGTATTTATATATGATACTGTTATACTCATGACGTAGAGCTTATTTGTAACTTATTAAAGGACATCAAACTTTTGTTTATTTCACAGATATTCTCATTTGAAAGCCCATGTCCATTGCATACATCTAGCTTACTCCAAATTTGTGAATATAAATTTATACAAAATCATTTATAATTTTGGCAGTCTGGGGGTATAAGAGAAACAGCAATCAAGGATTAAAACTGACTTTTCCCACATACTTAGTAAATGTTTTAAAATAATTTTAAATGACTTACCTCTTCTTTTTTAGACTGTAATGTTTTTCCATAGTAACATCATTTTCAGAATATTTATCCTGTTTAATCAGTCCATCTGTTTGTTCATTGATGTATCAGTACTACATTGTTGATGCACTATATTACACCTGAAAATGTATGGACATGAAAAATAATTTCATATGTTACATTAGGCAAAAGGCTTCAAAACAGTATACTGGTTATATTCATATTCTTTCTGTACAAAATACACATATTCCTATATAGAGATGATTAACATCAAAGAGTTAACAGTGGTCATCTCTGGATGTTAGAATAAGACTTCTAGTTTTTTTTGCTAAATATTTTCTCTCTCCTGCAATATTGTGAGAAAATATTTATTTTTAAAAATACAACACAGTATACTAACAACCATTTAGAGAGACTGAAAAGAAAGAGAATAAATATCCTTTTCTCCAGCTTCTCTGTGCCCCAGACAACTATGCTTGTTTGTTTATAAAACATGTTTCCCTTTGAAAATGTCATTTTTTAGTTTGTCCAGTGCCTCTTGTCTCCCATAAATATGCTTTGTGTAGCTAAATCTGATTCATTTCAGCATAACTGTACATAACTATTACTTAACAGAAGTTTTCTGTCCCTAACCCTGCTCCAAATTTGCCTAGTGTGCATTTTTCCTCACTATTGCTGTGTAAAATTGTCATCACTCAGTCAATGCCCATCCTGACTGTCCATTTTACAGGGCAAGGAAGTACATTTGTCTAGATTCTAGGATACTGAATGAAGAGGCACATAAGAGGCAATCGATAAACGGTATGTTGAATGGATGAATGAAAAAGAGGGAGCCTCCATAGTAGACACAGGTTTACTTTCCCTCTGTCTCACTAGGCATAAAAACTTAGCTTCTCTTGGTTTCAGTTATGAGGGATGCAAACTTATTCAGCTGTTTCACTAATTAAAGTGCCTTACATATATTTATTTAACCATATATATAAAATGAATACCCAATTGATGGTCATACTATCATTGCTTTAAAAAGTTTCCAGGAATATACATTCTTTTAAAATAAAAGTGTTAACTCTGAAATGGAGAGTGTAATAGAGACTTCTTGAAAGAACGGCCACCCAACAAGGCTGGGTTGGAAGTGTCAGTGTATAAAAGATCACATTAAATTATAAAGCAGTTGAAGGGGGAGGTGGCCAAGATGGCAGAGTAGGAAGACCCTGAACTTACCTCCTTCAATGGACACACCAAAATTACAACTGCTGTTGATCCTTGAGCAACATGGATTTGAACTGCATTGGTCCACTTATACATGCATTTTTTTCCAGTAAAAATATACTACATTACTACACAATCCATAGTTGGTTGAATCTGCAGATGTGGAACCATGGATATGGAGGCCTAACTGTAAAGTTATACATGGAATTTCAACTTCATGGGAATTGGGTGCCGCAAACCCCTGTGTTGTTCAAGGGTCAACTGTCCTTGCAGTGCAACAATTAATGAAAATGACCTGAAGACTAGCAGAAAATAGTTTCCACAACTAAAGACATGAGAAACCACTACAAGATGAATGGGGTGTGTAGAGAACAGTATAGTCAAGACCTCCATCCCTAGGGTCAGTGGTTCACAAAAGGGAGGAATACCAATTATAGAGGTCCTCCCTAAGAAGTGAGGTGTCTGGCTCCCTAGCCAGAGGACAAGCCCCCAGAATGTCTGCTTTGAAAACTAATGGAAATTATGTTCAGGCGAGCCAGAGGCCTATAAGAAATAGACACTCAGTTTAAAAGGAATACACATCTCACATGCTGAGTCCCAATGCAGAGGCAAGTTTGAAAGGAGCCTGGGTAAGAGAAACTTGCTGATCTTGGAGAACACTCCACTTAGAAAATACAGATCCAGATAGAATATCAGTATGGAAACATAAGCTTTAAATAACAGATCAGATGAACTTTATATGTGTGTGTGTGTGTGTGTATATATATATTCCAAAACAGCAGAATACACATTTTTTTCAAGTGCACATAAAACATTCTCCAGGATAGAGCACATGCTAAGCCACAAAAGTACAACAGAATTAACAAGATTGAAATTATATAAGCACCTTTTCCAATCTAGTCTGAGACTAGAAATCAACTACAAGAAATAAAACTGCAAAAAATACAAACACATGGAGGCTAAACAATATGCTAATAAACAACCGATGAGTCACTGAAGAAATCAGAGTGGAAATCAAAAAATACCAGGAGATTAATGAAAATGGACACACAATAATACAAAATCTATGTGATACAGAAAAACCAATTCTAAGAGGGAAGTTTAAAGTGAAGTGAGCCTTCCTTAAGAAACAAGAAAAAAAATCTCAAATATATAATGTAACCTTACACCTAAGGGAAATAGAAAAAGATGAACAAAACCCAAAGTTTATAGGAGGAAAGAACAATAAGGAACAGAACAGAAATAAGTGAAATGGAGACAAAAAAATAATATTAAAACTAAGAATTATTTAAAAAATTAAAATTGATGATAAAACTTTATGCATACTCATCAAGAAAATGTGAGAGCCCAAATAAAATCAGAAATGAAAAAGAAGTCACAACGGATAACACAGAAATACAAAGGATTACAAGTGATTACTATGAATAATTATATACCAATTGAACAACCTAGAAAACATTGATAAATCCTAGAAATGTGGTCTTCTAAGACTGCATTATGAAAAAATAGAAAAAAAGGAATGGACTGATTACCAGTAATAAAATTGAATCATTTTGTTTGTAATAATAGTTTAAAACAAACAAAAAAAACTGCCAACAATCAAAAGACCAGGACCAGAAGGCTTCACAGATGAATCCATAAAATTTTAAAGGAAAGTTAACACCTGTCCTTTTCAAACTAAGAGTGCTTCCAACTCATTCTAGGAGGCCAGAATCACACTGCTACCAAAACCAGACAAACCTACCACAAATAAAGTAAATTACAGGCCAACATCACTGATGAACACAGATGCAGATAATCCTCAACAAAATTTTAGCAAGCCAAATTCAATAATACATTAAAAGGATCATACCCCACGATCAAGTGGGATTTATTCCAGAGATGCAAGGATGCTTCAATATCTGCAAATCAATCAATGTGATACACCACAGTAACAAATTGAAGAATAAAAATCATATAATCCATAACAACTTTCATCAAAGTCAATATTGAGGAAACTTACCTCAACATAATAAAGGCCATATCTGACATTCAACATCATACTCAACTGTGAAAAGCTGAAACCATTTCCTATAAGATCAGGAACAAGACGAGGATGTTCACTCTCACCACTTTCATTCAATATAGTATTAAAAGTCCTAGCCACATCAGTTAGACAAGAATAAGAAATAAATAGTAAATCTATCACTGTTTGTAGGTTACATGATACTATATATGGAAAATCCTAAAGACACTTATAAAAAACTATCGAATAAATGAACTCAGTTGCAAGATACAAGTGCAAGATACAAAATTAATAAACAGAAATCTGTTGCATTTCTATTTACTAATAATGAACTATCAGGAGAAGAAATTAAGAAGACAATCCCATTTATGATTTCACTGAAAGAATGAAACAGCCAAATAAATTTAAACAAGGAGGTAAAAGACCTGTTCTCAGAAAACTGTGTGACATTGTTGAAAGATATTGAAGATGACACAAAGAAGTGGAAAAATATTATGTACTCATGGATTAGAAGAATTAATAATGTTAAAAATGACCAAATTATCTAAGGTAATCTATAGGTTGAATGAATTGCTTTCAAAATACTAATGGTATTTTTCACAGAATTAGAACAAGTAAATTAAAATTTGTAATGAATCACAAAGACCTCAGATAACCAAAAAATCCTGAGAAAGAAGAACAAAGCTGGAGGTATCACTCTCCCTGTTATCAAACCATACTGTATTCTATGATAATCAAAACAGTATGGTACTGTCACAAAAACAGACACGGATAAACAGAGCAGAATAGAGAGCCCAGAAATAAAACCATGCTTATATGGCCAATTAATTTTTATCAAGTGAGGCAAGAATATACATAGGGAAAAGACTACCTCTTTAATAAATAGTGTTGGGAGTACTGGAAAGCTATATGCAATCAAACTGAACTACTTTCTCACACCATATGTAGAAATATACTTAAAATGATTTAAAGGCTTGAATGTAAGACCTGAAACAATAAAACTACTAGACGAAAATATATGCAGCATGCTCTTTACCATTGGTTTTAGCAATATATTTTTGTAAAAAATAGGTCTCCTAAGGCAAGGGAAATGAAAACAAAAATGAATAAATGGGAGTATATCAAACTAAAAAGCTTTTGCACAGTGAAGGAAACTGTCATCAGATAGAAAAGGCAGCTAACTGACTGGGAGAAGATATTTGCAAATTTTATATCTGTAAGGACTTAATATAAAAAATATACAAAAAACTCTTAAAATGCAAATTCAAAATAACAATCCAATTTTAAAATGGGCAGAGAAACCTTAATAGATAATTTTCCAAAGAAGATATCCAGGTGGCTCAAGGACACATGGAAAGATATTCATCATCACTAATCAACAGGAAAATGCAAATCAAAGCCACAATGAGCTATGACCTCACACCTTTCAGAATTGCTCTTGTCATACAGACATGAAATAACAAGTGTTAGTGATCATGTGGAGAAAAGGGAACTCTTGTGCACTGTTGGTGGGAATAATTCGTACCACCACTATGGAAAATGATATGGAGTTTCCTCAAAAATTAAAAACAGAACTACCATATGATCTAGCAATTCCACTTCTGGGTATTTTTACAAAGAACATGAAAACATTCATTCAAAAAGAGATATGCACCCCTGTTTTCATTGCAATATTTTTTTACAGTAGCCAAGATATGTCCATTGATAGATGAATGGATAAAGAAGGTATGTCATATATATATAAAAATATGTAAATTATATATATAATGGAATATTACTCAGCAATAAAAAGAATGAAATTTTGCCATTTGCAACAAAAGGATAGAACTACAGGGTATCATGCAAAGTGAAATAAGTCAGAGAAAGACACATACCATATGATTTCACTTATATGTAGACTCTAAAAAACAAATCAAACATCCATAACAAGATGGAAACAGACTTACAGATACAGAGAACAGACTGATTGCTGCATGAGGGGAAGAAAATGGTGAGATAAAGGAAATAGGTGAAGGAGAGAATCAATCAGGGGGTTGTAATGTATAGCATAGGGAATATATTCAGTAATACTGTAATAACTTTGCATGGTGACATATGGAAATTAGACCTATTGTGATCATAATTTTGTAATGTATAAAAATATTGAATCATGTGTACTTGAAACGTATATAATATTGTAAGTCAAATATACTTCAATAAAAACAAACAAACTCAAATGGATTAGAGACTTAAATGTAAGACCTAAAACCATAAAATGCCTAGAAGAAAACATAGGCAGTAGCTTTTTTTGACATTGGTCTTTGCAGTAATTTTTTAGATCTGTCTACTCAGGCAAGGGAAACAAAAACAAAAATAAACTAATGGGACTAGGTCAAACTGAAAAGCTTTTGCGTAGGGAAGAAAACTATCAACAAAACAAAAAGGCAGCTTATTGAATGGGAAAAGATATTTGCAAACAATGTATCTGATAAGCGGTTAATATCCAAAATACACAAAGAACTTATACAACCCTACATCAACAACAAAAACTAATTAAAAAATGGGCAGAGGACCTGAATAGACATTTTTCCCCGGACATAACAGATGGCCAAGAGACACTTGAAAAGATGCTCAACATTACTAATCATCAGGCAAGTGCAAATTCAACCAAGATAGGATAACTCTTCTCCCCTTTCAGGATGGCTATCATCAAAAAAGACAACAAGTGTTGGTGAGGACTGGAGAAAAGAGAACCTTTAGGTACTGTCTGGTGGGATTGGAAATTGGTGCATCCACTGTGGAAAACAGTATGGGGGTTCCTCACAAAATTAAAAGAACTTCCTTATCATCCAGCAATTTCACTCCTGGGTATTTACCTGAAAGAACAAACATACTAATGTGAAAAGATATATGCACCCCTATGTTCATCAGAGAATTTTTGACAATAGCCAAGATATGGAAGCAATCTAAATGCCCATCAATAGACGAACGGATAAATAAGATGTAGTGTGTGTTCTATGCATGTGTATACACACACACACACACAAAATGGAATACTGCTCAGCCATAAAATGAAAAATGAAACTGTGCCATTTGTGACAATATGGATGTACCTAGATGCATTAGGTTAAGTGAAGTAAGTCAGATAAAGACAAGTACTGTATGATCTCATAAGTGGAAAATTAAAAAGCAAAGCAAATAAGAAAATGAAAATAGACTCAAATACAGAGAACAGATGAGTAGTTGTCAGAGGGGAGGAGATTGAAATGAACTGAAATAGTGAAGGGAATTCAGAGGTACAAATCTCCAGTTATAAAATAAGCCACATCAATATAATACATAACAAATAATACGGTCAATAACACTGTAATAACTTTTTATGGGGACAGATGGTTACTAGGTTAATTGTGGTGATCATGTCATAGCATATGGAAATATCAAATCACTATGTAGTATACCTCAAACTAACAATTTTATACATCAACTGTATTACTTCTTAAAAATGGAAAAATTATGAAGTAGTATCTCAGCAAAATGATTTGACTTTCTGCCACAGTATTTAACAGCCTGAAATTGAAAGTAAATACATTTTTAATGGGAGTTGATACACCACTACAAACTACTGCAGCTTCAGGTCAGTGGGGGTCTTTGGTAGAATTCAAGGAGAGTTTATGATGGAGAGAAAATTAACAGGATCAGGCAAAGTCTTGAGATACACAAAAAAAGAATGAGGCTGAAGTAGTATCACTTTGAGAACGTGATGCCTTCTAATTGCATCCAGAGCTAATTATAAACCAGACTATTGCATAGGCTGTCATTAAGATTTTTATCTGAGAAAGAGTAGCAGAATAGGAGGCAGAAAAGAAAAAGGAATGTTAAAATGGAATTAATAGAATTTTTGTTGTTATTTTTAAACTTTAGAACTCCAAAGTTGGTTTTTAATCACATAAATTTCATGAGTCTGATGTCTCAGTTAACCAATGACATCTTGTCACTGTGCCTCCTCCTTTACCCCAATCCCTCAGTTTAACAAACTGAAGAAAAATTCTAAATTATAAATAAGATTATGGCCACCAAGTGGGTTCTATTTAAAATAAACAACAAAAATTAAAGGGAATACAGGATAGTTTGGATTTTTTTGTAACCCTCAATTACAACTTCTCATTATTTTATATTTTAGATAATATTTTGCCAATGCACATTTTATGTAACTAACATTTTAGCTGGCAAATAGGTATTGGATATAAGAGAATCTTCTTTTAACCACTTTTATAAGGTGTTATGTATCAATCAAAATTTTCTTTTAATAGTTTCTCAAAGTTAAAAGTTTAGTAGTTGAGGTATATATCCACCAGGTATTTTTATTTTTGTGTGATATGTATAATCACTTTTGTTACTTTAATTACTGTAGGCATTCTGAACCTTGATTTTTAACTTTTGAATACATATTTTATCTGATAATCTCACAAAACACTATTTTGAATATACATTTATTATATAGTTTAAGCTTCATTTACTAGATATATAAATTAAGTGTAGTAAGTTGAAATTAACAATTTTAAATATTTGCTCTAGCTTAAATAAAGCAAATGTAAAGCTATGACATGATGTGCTTCTGACTAGTTTGTGTTTGATTTCTTTAGAATGACCTTTCTTTAGATGTTATAGTAAATAGTAGTATTGGTGGGAATGTAGTTTGGTGTAGCCATTACAGAAAACAATATGGAGATTCCTCAAAAGACTAAAAGTAGACTTACCATATGATCTAGGAATCCCACTCCTGGGCATATATCCAGAGGGAACCTTAACTCAAAAAGATACATGCACCCCAGTGTTCATAGCAGCACTATTTACAATAGCCAAGACATGGAAACAACCTAAATGTCCATCGACAGAGGACTGGATAAAGAAGTTGTGGCATATTTACATAATGGAATACTACTCAGCCATAAAAAAGAATAAAATAATGCCATTTGCCACAACATGAATAGACCTGGAGAATGTCATTCTAAGTGAAGTAAGTCAGAAAGAGAAAGAAAAATACCATATGATATCACTTATATGTGGAATTTTAAAAAAAAGAAAAAGAAAAACTTACTTACAAAAAAGAAACAGACTCACAGACATAGAAAACAAAATTATGGTTACCAAGGGGAGTAAGGAGGTGGGAAGGGATAAATTGGGAGTCTGAGATCTGCAGATATTAACTACTATATATAAAATAGATAAACAAGTTTATACTGTATAGCACAAGGAACTATATTCAGTATCTTGTAGTAACTTATGGTTAAAAAGTATGAAAATGAATGTATGTTCCTATATGATTGAAGTATTGTGCTGTACACCAGAAATTGACACTACATTGTAAACTGACTATATTTCAATAAAAATATTAGAAAAATATAAATATTGAAATACTGGTATAACCAAATCATAGCTATTACATTTTCCAAAATTAGAGTTATTGTCAATACGTGCCTTAGTAAGGATGATCATATACAATCTAAACAGCTCTAATTGCTAAGCTTGTAACAAAAACATTAATGGTGTCCAGTCAGGTTTAACTGAATTGGAAAAAGAAGAAAACAAAGGTGATAACAGTATGGTTCTGATTTTGCTTAGTCTTACACTGCTCAGTGTCTAGTATTCTATAAATGTAAGAATTTTAGAACTTGTCCGTGTCTTTAAGGTGCTTTTTAGAATATTTGAGTTATCACTCCATAAATATTAGTGACTTAGCAAAACATTTCATGAGCTACAGTTGGAATCTGAGGCTAAATTCCCTGCTAAGAAGATCTGGCCCTAAGAGAGATGTACAAATTCAGAACATCAGGTTTGCATTTCTAATCATCCTCCATACCCCATACAGCATGTATAATGAAAGATGATTGCACAGTAACTGGTAACACAGCTGGGAGGTGTTCTCTGAATAAGGTTTTTGTTCTCTTTTTATTTCAAAACAGCCTTTATTTCCATGACATCTTGCATAGCACAGATGGTCTCAAAAGTTAAATTTGACCATGAATACTACATTAGCTGTCATGTAACTAGGGAAGGATGATTATAAACAAGAAGAACTTCCTTTTAAAATGTTTCATTTATTTTACTGTTATATTATATGTGTATGTTTTTATTTGGTGAAGAAAGTATTTAGCTAATATGGTTTATTTCTGTTTTATAACTCAATATTGCATCATTTTATTTCTGACCATTCAAACAAGAATGCATCTTGAGAGTCATTAATATGCAGTAGGGTATTACAGTCATATCACTAGCAGAGAAAAGGAAAAGAAAAAGTTTTCCTTATTGTTTTTCAACTAGTGAGTCAGTGTAAGCAGATGTTCTGTTTTTGACTTGCCAAGAAAATTAGCACTTTTCTAGGAGGTACACACAGACTTGAAAATCCTCCAGTCATTGAAAAAGACAGATCTTGGCGTGGCAGTGAGCTATGAAGAGGCAAACACTTTGAAATGGGGCTACCACCTAATACAATTTTTTTGCATTAAGTCCATAGAATTTATGCCAGCCAGCCATCTCTCTAGAATTGAGAGATAATGTTATGTTCTGACATCTACTCATTGACTTTATTTTCTTAGGGTGAGAAAAGAGAATAAAGGAATAAAATAAGGATCACAGGAAAAAAAAGAAAAAAAGAAACATAGTGGAAAAAATTTAGAAAATTTCAAAATAAATCAAATCAAGAAGACTCTAGAAACAATTTTATAGTATATCTAACAATCCAACATCTTATTTTGCCTGCATGAGTAGGCTGTGGTTGTACAGGATCTCTGTTGCCATCTTTAATCTATTGCTCTTTCTACAGCCTGCTCTTTATAAACACTGGGGAGTAGGGTAATACAGGAGTAACAACCCCGAATCTGAAGCAAGACCCTGGGCCGCTGAGCTCTACAACTTCCTATCTGAATGTCCTTTGGCAAGTTATTTAGCCTCTATCAGTCACAGCTTTGGATCTTTTAAACTGGATGAATAACAGTATCTTCACTATAGAAGTATGCAAGGATCAGGAGAGCAGGTACGTGCAAAGAATATAGAACTATCTACAAGCACTTAAACATTGTTAACCACTATTTTCATTCATTACTCAGAGATAAATAAAGATGGCCACTGTTGCCATTTCTGTATTTGTCTTGTGTAACTGCATTCAGTGTTACACAGATAGCACTTACTAAACCCTTCAGAAAAAAAAAAATAAATATACATATTACTCTTTCAGGTAACAGCTCCACATAGTGCACTATCCTGTCAAATTCCCATGAAACCATCTATCTAGCTTTGGTTCACGTTGAATTTGTTAATATTTAAAATGTGTTACTTTTATGGAAGAGCTGTGCCATGGCAGTTACTTTTATATTTTAAATTAGTTCTTAAATCCTGACAATGTATTGATTCACTGAATCAAAATCTCTATTAAAATATCCACAACATTCCAGAAATTATGCTGTGCTCTGTGGATACAAACATGCCTAAGTGGCCCTGACTTGATGGGACTCATTATCCAGTAGAGGAGAGAGAAGATCATAAAACTAAATATAACACACTTTGATAAGTACTCTTCTTGTGTTATGACCAAAGTAATATCAGAGGATAGAAGGGAACGCTTAAATCGACAGCCGAGAAGAGAGGGAGCAGTACAATGTGGATAAGACAGTATAGAGGCAAGGGCTAAGGGAAAAACCACAAGTGAATACAATACAAGGGATGTGCAGTGGTAGGAAATGAGCAGCAAAAAAAGTTAGAGTCAGATAGTGAAATGTCTGAGATGCTGTAATAAGGAGTTTCACCATTATTTCCAGGTGAAGGAGAATTTCAAAAGATTGCCAAACAAATTAATAGATTATATGGTTAAAATTAATACTCCTTGAATTTACATGTTTCTTAATGATTATACTATTAATAATGCTGTAAGTTAAAGTAATACCTACATCTAATTTTTTAACAGAACTACTAGTTAAATTCTGTTTTTTTTTTTATATGATTAAAACCTAGCGTAAAATGCATTAAACATTCACTGCAAAATGCAACACATACACACATATAATGAATGACATAGCTTGTTTAGGTCTCGGGAAGTTGCTGAACTATGGATGCCCTAAGAATTTAGCAAAGAAGAGGAGTAAAGGTTGAGAATTTATCTTTCTCCTGGAAATTACTTGTTTTTTCATGAACACAAATATTACTTGTGTTCATGAAAAAAGCACAGTGAAATATAGCTAAGACAAAATCATATTCTGCTCCAAAGTGGTACTTCAAAGTCATAAATCATGTAATATAGTTCAGATATGTAGCTTTGACCTTGTGCAATGTCAAGATCCAGGTTAAGATTACCTCCGAGATGGAGTCATGCGCCAGGAGTTTCTGGAGTGTCCACATTTCCTTTTGCATCAGGAAGTGAAGCTGCAGAAGAGGTATATTGGGATTCCGTATGCTATTTTTTGCAACATTTCTGTAAGTTTATAATTAGTTCAAAATAACAAGCTTAAAACTTTAACCAAAAAATGGAAACATTCATTCAGACATTATTTCCATTTTTACATTTAACTCCAAAATAGACAATCATTTTTTGAAAACTTTTCATCAGAGTTATCTTTCAAATAAGTAGGAACCAGTAACTAAAAAAAAAAAAAAAAAAAAAAAAAATTGCCAGCAATAATAAACAAACATTTTCTTTCATTGATTTACATGTTCATTAAATAATTTAATACTGTCTACTTTGTAAAGCTACTGTTACTAATTTTATTGAATTCAGTGTTACTAATTATATGAAAATTAGATTATAAAAGAGTCAAAGAATAGTAATTCCAGTAATGTAGAACAAAAACTAGCTAAAACAAACTTAGACCTAAAATATTTATATCTATACACACACATATATTAAAATTTGCACATAAAGAGTTCATACTACAATTTAAATATTTATAATTTCCAATAGGAAATATAGATGTAACAGTAAAATGTTCATAATATGATGCAAATATATTATAATACATGACAACTTAATAATAATGAAATATTCGAGAGAATGTGACACTAAGTTCAGCATTTACAAAAATACTTAATTGCTAATCAAAATAAAAACTTATAATTCCTCCCTGTAGATATCAAAGCATATTTAAAAGTAGTCTCAAAAATAATATAGAACATAAAGATCACAAGAGATTGGTTCCCCATCTGATATGATTGCTCAATTGAAATGATTGGCCAGAAAGCAATTCCTGAATCTTGACTGAGATTTTATTATTCTCTTCAGCTAATCATTTGGCTCATAAAATGACAATTGTTGAGGAGACCTTTTGAAGTTGGCCAGTCCACACTTATTTATATCCTGACATCCACCAGAGTCAGTTGTACATAACCAACTTGAATAGAGAATAATTAAATCACTGGGGATATTTCAACTATAGGATATCTTGGGAAATTCACATACTTAATAATGGAGAAAAAAATTGCTAGATTTCTTTATGGTGAACACTTATAATTAATACAATTGGGCATTTAAATTGATATTTTAATAGATTAGGCACTAACTTTAGATTAGCTTCAGTGAAGACTGCAGAATCAAGAAAATAACTTGGATAACTTTTAGAAAGTTAATTCTAGTTTTTCCTTGCTCTCTATTAGAGACAAATATTGAAAATGCACTGTATTCCAAAAGTTAATTAGTATTAAGAAATATAACCTATATAGCCATATACTTGATATTTTATTCTTTTCAGTTTCTAATCATGTATTGTTTCAAATCACATTTAGATAATGCTTTTCCTTGTTCTTGAATAGCAAATTGATTATTTTTAATCCCTGATAATATATTTTCAGTTATTATTACATTCTTCTGTTTCATACATTCAGAGAAGAACAGCAATCATTAAGACTTAGTTTGATTTCGTTTTCTGTTTTAAGTGTCAGGTATAAAAAAATACTTTACAGCACAGCTATAAACCGTGTCAATATGATTAAAGGAGCAGTTGTTTTTGCTATAAATAGTATTCTCTAGCAACTCAGGAGTTCTGCAGATGACATTTACCCTACTAAAGCAATAAAAATAATCATGTGGTGGAAAATTTACATCTCATAAGAAAAAAACCCGGTAAATTCTAAATTAAGTTAGTGTTGAAACTTTCTATCTTCTTTTTTTCCATTAAAAATGTATTTGATATAACAGAGGTTGCTGTCTAAGATTAGTATTCAAAAAATGCCTCTGTGCTTACTTAGCTGCCTCAGCACTTTAGTACTAAAGTTAAAAATAAGTAATAAAAACCAAATGAGATTGTTCAGTAGGTGCAGCTGGTCACTATTACAGAATCACAGTATGAGCAATATTGTTCACAAAGTATTCCTGTCTCTGAACATTTTCTTACAAGCATTCCCACTACTCAATATCTAATAATATGCCTATTCTGTAAATTAGTCAGGTTTAGTATTATAGATATGAGTGTTAGCAATGTTTTGTATCATTGAAAAGGTCCTAAATAGATTGAAACCTAGTTTATCCACAAAGAAAAGAAGAGAACAAGAAGAAAAAAAGCAGATCATAGGGCTTTAGAATCTTTGATTACTTATTGATGGTAAGTTTTATTTCCAGAATGAAGAAAATTGCATCTACAGTGCTGATTCCAGCTACACTAAGGAAAGAATTGCATTTAATTGGAAGTCATTTCCTCTGAAATTATTTCCAACCCTAGGTCAACAATTTCATATAATCTACTTGCTGGAGGGTATATTTTAGTTGCCTGATTAGACTACATTACCTGGATACACCTTGGAAGTCACTGAACACTTAACCCTCTGGTGTTTAAGTTATTTTGCAGAATAATGGACTATAAATAAATGTAGCTATGCTTATGCTAAAAGTTAAAACTAGAAAACTGAGCACACTTTTCTGCATAGGTATTCAGAATAAAAGCAATCTAAGTCAGGATTTCATCAAAATTTTTGTATAGCATTTCTGTTTAAAAATGACAGTAGGGGATACATACTTGGTAGGGGAGGTACCATGATCCTGAAGGTGGTTTTCCCAGGGCAAGGCTTATCCACTGCACTCTGGATGTGCTGACGCCTATGATTTCCCCAAATGTGGGAAACTCAACTGCTTAATTTGTGGTAGGAGGGGACTGTGTTAATTCACACTTTCCTCTGGGGGAAAAAAAAAATGACAGTAGGGGGAAGATGCATGAGACATTGCATAATAATGAATCAGCCTTTTGGAGCACTAATGCACATTTGGAGATAGATAAGTAGATAGAACACCATTAACAAAGCCAGTGGAAGGATTTCACTTCCACAAAGATGCAAGAAACATATTTTTGAATACTTCTCATATTGAGTACCCCTAAGACCCCTAGACATTATATTAAAACCAATCTAAGACTTTGAAAAGGTAAGATAAGAAGGCAGAATGATGGCTAAGGGCCTTGCAACTGAACTGGTGAGTTCCTTAAGTATTGTTTTTGCCAAGATTCCCGGACTTGGTGCTGAAAGAGCTACCGACCCAGAGATGCAAATGGCAGCACCAAAAAACAAGCACAACAAAAAAACGAAACCAAAAAAAAAAAAATCCAGGAAAGGGACAGCTTAAGAAGACAGAAATCTTTTAGACAATAACTGCTAGATTGCAGACAAACAGCACCAGAAATACCGCCCCCCCCCATCCAAACCACCAAAGGTTGAGTAAAGAGGCAAGATTTCCACCCCTCACAGAGCTATAATGCAGCTCTTCAATCCACCCCTCACACATGCCCGGGTGGTATCCCAGAGACATACAAACTAAAAAGAAAATATGGAAAGCAGTGAGACAGAAACAAAGCCTCACCTCCTAGGGAAAAACAACTCAAATGAAAGTAGATTTCTCATTAGAAACCGTGGAGACTAGAAGGAAGTGGTACCTCATTTTTCAAGCCCTTAAAGAAAAGAACTGGTAACACAGAATCCTTTATCAAGTTAAAATGTCCTTCAGGAATGAAAAGGAAATCAAGATATTTCAAATAAAGAAAAACTCTGAGAATCTGTTGCCAGTAAACTCACCCTTAAAGAATGGGTAAGGAGGAAACTTGAAACATCCGGAAGGAATAAAGAACGATAGGGAAAAGTAAGTACAGGTGAATAGAATAGATTTTCCTTCCTTTGAGTTTTCAAAATTTTGCCTGCTGGTTGAAGCAAGAATTATAGCAATGCCTGACTGATGTAGTTCTAAATGTATATAGGATAAACACTTGAAGCAATTATAAACAGGGAAGAGTAAAGGAATGATAAGAGAAGTAAGGTTTCTACACTTCATTCAAGCTCTAAAATGATAGCAACAATACATTCTAATTAACATAATGTAATAAATACGTGTGTATACATAACATGTATTTTGTCTGATATAATGTAATACTTAAATATGGTGTATATATATACATTGTATCTGAACTAATGTAATACTTAAAGCAACCACTAGAAAAGCTATGAAAAGAGACAGACTAAAAAAATAACCCACTAAAAATAAATCAAAATGGAATTCTACTAAGAGTTAAAGAAACTCACAAGAAGGCAGAGGGGAAAAACAGAGGAACCAAAAAATCCACAAACCTCCCCCCTACCCTGCAAAATTTAAGTAGCATACTTACATTCTAATATGCAATAATTATATTAAGTGCAATTAGTCTAAATTTGCCAATTGAGAAAGAGATTAGCAAAATGGATGTAAAACATGACCCAACTGCATACTGTTTAAAAGAAACTCACTTCAATTATAACAAATTAGGCAGGTGAAAGTAAAAGGATAGAAATAGATATCTCAAGCAAACATTAATAAAAAGAAAGTGGGAATACTTGGACTGCTATCTCTTTAGAGCAAAGAAAATTACTCCATACAGAGAGGGACTTCTATGTAATGATAAACGTGTCAATCCATCAAAAACACATTATTGTCCTAAATGTGTCTGCACCAAACAACTGAGCTGTAAAATATGACAAGAAAACTGATAGGACTAGAAAGATAAATAGAAAAGTACATAATTAAAGCATATCAACACCTTGATTTTGGAATGGGAATTTCTGCAACTTATACTGTGCCATCCTGTGATGGTATTTTAAAACAGATAACGTGTCTTCTAGTTTTGAAAATTTTGCCTGAGGATGGACTGTAACCATAGTCTCATCCATATCTGATTTGAATTCTTTAGATGATCAGAAGGAAGGAGACTGATACACACAGGCATAAGAAAACATAAACGTGGATCTGAGAAAGGTTTGAAAATACCAGTTTTGAAAATTGAAGTGATGCACCCAGAAGCCAAGGAATCCCTCCACCCACCAGGAGCTGAAGGAGGGAGGCAAGTAACAGATTGCACCCCACAGCCCCCAGGAGGAGTGTGACTCTGCCAAACCTTGGTTTCAGTCCAGCAGGACTGATTTCAGACTTCTGCTCTCCCAACATGTGAGAGAATACATTTTTGTTGCTCAAAGCCACTGAATCCATGGTAATTTGTTACAGCACCAGTAAGAGACTGATATAGATACCATCAACCAACAGAACCTAATCAACATTTATAGAACATCTCATCCAACAACAGAATAAAAATTCCTTGCAAGTTCCCATGGGACATGCACGAAGATAGATCATATCCTGAAACAAATCTCAATAAATATAAAAGAATTTAAATCATACAGGATATGGTCATCACCCACAATGGTACTGAAGTAGAAATCGTTAACACAAAAATAATGGGAAAGCCTCCAAACACTTGGAAACTAAACAATACATTTCCAAATCATCCATGGGTTAAAGACAAAGACATATGGAAAAGAAAAAAATTCACTGAAATAAATGTAAAAGAAAAGATTATCAAAATTTCTCAGTCACAACACAAGAGGTGTTGAGAAAGTTACGGCACTTAAATGCACACCACCAGTAAAGAGGAAACGTCATAAATCAATAATCTAGGCTCCTACCTCAAGAACCTAGGAAATGAAGAGCAAAAGAAACTCAAAGCACGCAAAAGGAAGGAAGTAGAGAAACAAATGAAATTTAAAACAGAAAAAAAAGTTGGAAAAAAAACAATAAAATGAAGAGTTGTTTCTTTGAAAAGATCAATGTAATCGACAGACCTTCAGCAACTGACAAAAGGGAATCTCAGGAATGAAACAGGGCAATATAACAGATACTGTAGACATAGAAATTATATTAAAGCAATAATATGAACAACTCTACACATATAAACGTGACAACTTAGATGAAATGGACCTAATTCTCAAAAAGTAAAAACACAGATCACCCAAAATGTTTAGATAACTCAAATAACCCTGTACTTACTATGGAAAATAAATTTGTAATCAATAAAAACAACAATGAAAAAAATCTTCAGGCCTAGATGTCTTCATTAAGGAATTCTGTCAAACCATGAAAGAATTAAGACCAATAGTACATGATCTCCTCTACAAAATACAGGAGGAGGGGCCATTTCAAAGATCATTAATGAAGCTAGTATTATCCTGGTACTATCTTTGTATCAGGATACCAGGTATGAGTGAAGAAAATCACAGAATAATATAAATGTAAAAATCCTTATAAAATATTAGCCAATTGAATTCAAGTATAGATGTATATGTGTGTGTACTTTATATGCATTTATATGTATAAAGAATTTTATACCATAAAATAGTGGAGTTTATTTCAGGAGTGCAAGAGTCTATATTAGAAATATCAATCTATGTATGTTAACTATATGAACATGTTATATAATAAAATTAAATGGCCGTATCAATTGATGAAAGTATTTGACAAAATCCAATACTGATCCGGGTATAAAATTCTCAGAAATAAAGGAATAGAAGGAAACTACTTCTACTGATAAACAGCATTTACAAAAAAATAAGTAAAAACTACTATAATTAACGTGCTTAACAGAAACAAATGGAATGCCTTTCCCTAATATTGGGAACAAAGCAAGCTGTCTGCTCTCATCACTCTTAAAGTGCTGGAAGTTCTAGGCAGTGCAACAGGCAAGAAAAGAAGTAAGTGGCATACAGACTGAAAGAAGAAATCAAAGTCTATTTATAGATGGCATAATTATCTACATAGAAAATCAAAATGCATTTACCAAAAATTCCTGAAATTAATAAAAGAGCCCTGTATGTTCACTGCATACAGGATAAGCATTCAAAACTCAGTTGCATTCTTGTATACTAGCAATCAACACAGATTATGAAATTAACAATGTAATACCATTTATAATTGCTCAAAAGTGAGAAAAATTAGGTGGAAATTTAGCAAAACATGTATACGACTTGGATGTTGAAAACTACAAAATGGTGATTCAAAAACCAAAGATCTAAATAAATGGAGAGACATACTGTGAAGGCCTCATAGTAAAGATGTCAGTTCTTCCCCAAACTGATATATATGATTAGTGCAATTCCTGTGAAATTCTCAGCAAGAAATTTTGGCAGTATGGACAAGATTATGCCAAATACATATGGAAAGTCAGGAGAACCAGTATAGTTAAAATAATACTTGAAAAGCAAATAGAATGAGAGGAATCAGTCCACTCAATTTTAAGGCTTATCATATAGCTACAGTAATCAAATATGTGTGGGTTTTCAGAGGGATAGAGACAGACCTTGTGAGAATAAAGAGTCCAGAAATAGACCCACACAAATATGCTCAAATAACTTGAACAAAAATACAGAACTCAATGAAGGCAAGATAATCTTTTCAGTAAATTATTCTAGAGCAAGGTTATATCCATACATAGACAAAATAAAGGGGGAAAACCATGACCTATGTCTCACTTCTTTTAAAAATAATAACTCAAAATAAATCATGGACAGAAATGTAAAATGTAAAACTACAAAATTTCCACGCAAAAAAAATTAGAATCTCAAGAATTTAGGGCTGCTCAAAATGTTCTTTTACATGACATTATTCATGAAAGCAAAAAATGAAAACTGGACTTCATCAAAATTATGAACTTTTACTCTGTGAAAGACCTTGTTAAAAGATAACACAAACTACAGAGTAGGAAAAAATATTCTCAAACCACATATCCTATACAGAGTGTGTGTGTGTGTGTGTGTGTGTGTATGTATATATGATATAAATCTTAAAAAACAAGAGTTAAAAAAACGTATCAATTATAAAATAGGAAGAGATTTCACTAAAGAGGATATACAGATATTAAATAAGCACCAAAAAGATGTTCAATATCATTAACCATTAAGAAAATACAAATTAAAACTGCGATAATGTATTACCACTCACTAATCAGAATGGCTAAAATAAGTACTGACAACACCAGATGCTGGCAAGGATACACAGAAACTGGATCACTCATATGTTGCTGGTGGGAATGTAAAATATTACAGCCACTCTGAAAAACAATCATACAGTTTCTCAAAAAACTAAACATGGAGCCACTATAAGATCCAGGAGTTGCACCCCTAGGCATTTATCCCAGAGAAATGAAAACTTACATTCAGACACACCAATATGTAAACGAGTGTATGTAGTTGCTTTAGTCATAATCAAACACACACAATGTCCTTCAATGGGTGAACAGTTAAACAAACTATGGTTTATCCATACCATGGAATACTAGTCAACAATAAAAAGGAATATATATGCAACAATATGGGTTGATATCTAGAGAACTGTGCTGAGTAAAATATGCAAGTCCCAAGGACTACCAACTATATGATTCTACTTATACAATAACCTTGAAATGACAATATTATAGAAAAAGAGACAGTATTACAGACATGTCAGGAAATAGGAGGGTGTGTGGGCAGAAGGGAATTGAGTGTTATAAGAGAGTAATATGGAGGATCCTTGTGATGAAACTGTTCTGCATTTTGACTTCATCAACATTAATATCCTGGTTGTGATACTGTATTACAGTTTCACAAGATGATACCATTGGGGTAACCTGGGTAAAGGGTACACCAGATCTCACTGTATTATTTCTTACAACTTCGTGCCTGTCTATAATTACCTTAATATTAAAAGTTTAATTTCAAACATATTTTTAAAAAGCCAACAGAAGTGGATTTGTAGGAAAGTGAGCCTGAAACACCAATATTCATTATTAACTTGTTGGTTTCTTTGAGATCTTCACTCTGTGAGACAGATATTTAGAATGGAGTTCATTCAGAATTCATTTTGCCTCATAAATGATGTTTTGTCAAAGGTCTATTTAGGCATTGCTTTTTGTAACTGCTATTCAAAAGCTTAAATCCTATAATCATCAGAATGGAAGAAAAGCTAATCAAATATTAGAGGGGAGTTTGATGTTACCAATTTGAGGGTTGTAGAGAAAATATTTTTATGTTTTTGTACAATTAAGTGTCTCTGAGCAAAGTTTACTAGAACATAGGATTGGGGCTAAATGATATGCCTTAGAAGTTAATTTATGACTGATTAGCTAGTGAGAACTCCAAAGAGATTTACTGCTCTAGAGACACATATTTATATTTTCAAAGGGGCATGGGACCCTGGTGACTTCCTTGGGTTGTAAAGCTGGAGGCACTAGTTTTATCTCCCCCTTGAAGAAATTTATTTACATTACGAAGCATGAGGACCAAGGATTCTTCTCATTGTATTTCTAAGTAGACTTAGAAAGGGAGATACCAGCTGCCATTCAACCCTAATAATTGCACAGATTCATTTTTGGAGCATTCCTTACTTATAATCCTGATCTGATACATATGTATGATAGATATGTATTATGTAACATGTAAAAAGTAGCATGATTCACATGTCAGAAATGAGAAAGGCAAGTATATACAGAAAGAATGTGTATGTGTATATACAAGGTATGGAACAGTCCACAAGACTACCATCGTTTGTGACACCAGTGGCAGTGGTCCAGTTGATACCACATGACCCAGAAATCACACTGTGAGACTACCTGGCATTTCAATGGTCCCTAAGTAAACAAAGACTTTTATCAGGCAGGACATTCTTAGGGGTTAATGACTGCCTCCCTGGAACTGAGCACAAAGGCCAGGCTTCTCTTTGGGCAACGTTAAATTCTTTACTTCACAGTATGTATGCATTTTTATACAAGTATACTTCATTTCATTGTGCTTCAATTTATTGCACTTTGCAGATACAGTATTTTTTACAAATTGAATGTCTGCAGTAACCCTGTGCAGAGCAAGTCAATTTATGCTGTTTCTTCAGCAGCATTATTTTTCAATTGAGGTATGTACATATTTTAGACACAAAGCTATAGCATACTTAATAGATTATTTATACTTTGTATATGCACTGGGAAACAAACAGAAAAAATTCAATGACTGTCTTTATTTAGGTATTAGCTTTACTATGGTGATCTGGAACCAAACCTGCAATATCTCCAACATACGCTTACAGATAAAATTTCTATGAAACTTAAGGTTTCCAAAAGATCTGGGCCACATACTTTTCAGAATCTCCCTTTGATTTGTAATAAATTTAAGACCAGTGCTATCAATAACTTCCTTTTATAACTGGGGAAAAAAAGGATTTATACTTTTGTGTGAAGTTGAGATCATGTGTTTCAATATAACTCAACTATTAGAACTTAAAACTTAGATGATCTTAATCAATCTAACTTGTTTATTTCAGTAATGATTGCCCAGAAAATAAGTCCATAAACCAATAAATAATTTTACAATTTGCCTTAGCAAGTTCGTGAAAACCAATTTATCCAGGCAAATAGTTTGCTCATCTGGGCAACAATTGCCCTATTGGGTGATACATTACACAACTAAGGAAACTGCTCACTTTTCAAAAAATAGATTGCTCACCAAGACCTCTTACTATATTCACCAATCCTAAACTTAAATGAAATTATTCATTTGAAAAATACCTTATAGTGAAAAAAAAAAAGAAGCAAAACCCCAAACATCCCATGGTCTGCTTTTTAACCAGTAGGGCGCATTTTAACTGATATTGAGAATGCTTTCAAATAAATTCAAATCACGAAATTATTTTTTAATTATGTAACCAAGGCAAATAAAAATATGTGAAAAATAAGTATCTCTTTTACATTCCCCAAACAATAAATTTAATTAAACCATATCCCTTCCGTTATCCTATATACTGCCATACTCTCTGCCCCTACCTTTCCATCTGACTAATTTACCTACCTTGCTGACCATCCAGGAATTCCCAATGCCTAACTGCCTTTAAAGTTGAGTCATAATTAGAATACAGCAAGCTGCTGATAGCTTATTTTAAGCCCTTGTCTTGTAATAGGTGAGAACTATTTTTAACATCCCCAAACCTAGAAAGATAAACAGAAATTTATAGAAGAATTTAGAATAGTTTTAAGAATATAATCCTGGAAACTCACATGAAAATAATGGATGCCAAATGCAGAGGATGGAAATCCTAAGATTGACTAAGAGATCCTAGTTTGCATACGGAACTAAAATGGTTTCAAAAAACTGAAAATGCTAGATAATATTTTTGGAGATTCTCTCCAACATCTTTCCTGTGAAAGTAGGTTATATTTTAATACAGTCCTGCAAGCAAAGAAAGACGAATCCTTAGATGATTTCAGGAATAGGTTAACTCTTTCATGCAATAGTCAGATGTAAATCCTTAAACAGATGTGTTGAATCTTTCTCTTTGTGTTTTGTGACTAGCCTTAAGCTAGAAAGAGAGAAGTTAAAATGCAGCAAAATCTGAAATGGGGAGAACAAAGTCCTATTGCTAGATCTCTTAACTACTTTCTGAACATTTTTAAAGGGTCTTAGAATAAAAGTACAATAAAACTCAAGAAGAACTGATGCCCAATGGCCTTAAAAACGAAACAGTGAGCTGCTTCCATCCAGTCATTATGTACCAGGGGAGAGAGCCTTTTGAAAAAGACACCTGCAGCAGCTGCAAGCAGAAAATAACAATGGGTAAATAATTGTCCTGTGTTCGCTAAGAAACTGAAGAAGAAATAAAGTTAAGCAACTGATCAATGAAGGTGTTCTGTATGGGAACCTGGTACCCAGTTTCCTGTTTTACCTTTAAAAAATCTTGGAGAAATTTGTGTAAATATTAATCGACAACTCTCTAAATTTTTGATAGAGATAGGTATAGAATATGAACCTTAAACACCTGTCACTGTTACACAAACTCTGCCTCAGTGTTTGTTTCTAATAACCCACAAATGCTTTGCTGCCCCTGCCTGTAATCTTTACACTGGTGTCCCTTTACAACAAGATAATACATATTTACATTTTCTTTTTCTGGAAAACACAACAATATATTGAGACAGTTATGTTTCTGGAGTTTACTGAGGCACTGTCCTACTTTTCAAAGCCTTCAGCCAAGGAAGGACCCTGAGGATCTTTAGATTTCACTGAAATACTAGCAGTATCCTAGTATGTAAGTGACTTCTTGGTGTGTTCTAAATATGAGGTGATCTCTAAGATTGATTACAGTGATCTACCTGCTTTTTTAGCTCAGAAAGAACTTACAGATTCATGCTTTAATAGTATCAAAAGAAATAGGTCCCCTAGGATATGATGTATACCTGAGGGGTAAATTCCTAAATGTTTGGAAATGTATCCAAACATTTCCATTCAAATCTCCTTTTACTACCAAAAGGTAAAACTCAGAAGTGCCCTAGCATCTTTCAGACAATTGTCCACATTCCAAGTACATTTATGAAAAATTCCTCCCCTAGGAAATTTTGCATTTTGAAGTAACATACTCTGTGATAGGAACAGAAAAAATATGAGGCAGCACACAATACAACAAATCTAAACTCACCCCTAGAATATGTCTCCTTGCCAGACAGAAATCTCTGTTGAGGTTGCAAAACTCATCACTTACTCAGCTTGCTGAGTATCTAGAAATAATAGATAATATATTCACTGATAGTAGAAATGCTTTTATGGTATCCCATAATTTGGAATATTACAAAGACCATGAGATTTCTTGATCTCAGAGAAAAGAATAAAGATCTTTTAAGTGCTCTAATGCCTATATTTATAAGGGTAAAAGGCTTATACAAAAAGGAGTAACAGCCAGGAAGTGCCTTTGCTGATCTTCATACCAGATAGGCGGCAATCACTAAGACCTTGCCTGGTAATACTCCAAAGTGCTCTTTGGAGAGTTTCAAAGAACCCATTATGGTTCAGCAATTTTCTCCTGAATCAGAAAAGAGATATTTGGGAAAATACCATTATACCTAACATGATGATCATCTCTAGGGCTTTTAGGACAGATTTGACAATACCAGAGGGCATGAAATGGAATCTTGCAAAGAATTTACATCAAATTACCCACCATAGCAAAAACAAATTGCCAGTATACTCAAATCACCATCAGTAATCTGCAGAAATCATCTTAACAACACTGAAACCCTTTGCCTACTAAACCCAAATCCCCCATTCCCCTAGCCCTTGATAAATAGCTTTCTACTTCTCTTTAATTTTAACTACTTTACATGCTTCATATAGATGAACTCATACAGTATTTGTCCTTTTGTGACTGGATTATTTTACTTATCCTTGAGTCCTTGAGATTCATTCATGATGTAGCATGTAACAGGATTTCCTTCCTTTTTAAGATTATTTTTAAATTGGGTTACTTGTTTATTGTTTTTGGGTTGTAGAAGTTCCCTGTATTGACATTAACTCCTTAGATATACAATATACAGTTATTTTCTCCTATGGGTTTATTTTTCATTCTGTTGATTTTTTTTTTTTTTGGATATGTGGAAGTTTGTAAGTCTTGTGTAGTCCCATTTGTCTGTTTTTTGTTGTTGCTGCCTTTACTTTTGCTTTCAAATCAAAAGAATCATTGCCAAATCCAAGCTGCAAAAGCTTTTAACCTATGTTTTCTTCTAAAATTTTAATAGTATAGGTCTTATATTAGGTCTTTATTCTGAGTAATTTTTTGTATAGGGTATAAGGTAAGTTTCCAACTGCATTCTTTTTCATGTGTATATTCAGTTTTCCCAACACCATTTGTTGAAGAGACTGTGTTTCTTCATTGTCTATTCTTGGCACCTTGTCAAAAATCACTGGGATATATCTGCAGGGGTTCATTTCTGAGTATTCTGTTCCATTGGTCTACATATCTTTTTATGCCAGTACCACAGCATCTTAATTACTGATGCTTAATAGTATGTTTGGAAACCAGGAAGTGTGAGGCCTCAATCTAGTTTTTTTCCCCTAAGTTTGTTTTGGCTATTTGGGGTCACTTGAGATTGCATATGAACTGTAGAACTTTTAAAAAATATTTCTACAAAAAGTGATGAGATTCTGATAGGGATTGCATTAAATCTTAAGTCTTCCAATCTATAAGCATGAACTGGCTTTCCATTTTTCGGTTTTCAGTTTTTTTGGTCTTCCTTGATTTTTTTTTAGCAATGGTTGGCAGATTTCAGTATCTTTCCATCAGTGAAATAAAATCTTTCACTTCCTTGGTTTATTCCTAAGTATTTTACTATTTTTGTGCTATATTAAATGGGATTGTTTTCCTAAGTTCCTTTTAAGATTAGTCATTATTAATGTATAGGAATGCAACTGATTTTATGTGTATTGATTTTATATCCAGTAACTTTGCTGAATTTGGTTATTAGTTCTAATAGGGGTTTTTTTTTTTTTGTGGATGTATGTGCAATCTTTAGGGTTTTCCACATATAAGATTTCTTCTGTGAATATAGATACTTTTAATTCTTCTTTTCCAATTGTTATGCCTTTTACTTATTTGTTTTTCTTGTCTGATTGCTGTTTCTAGAACTTCCACTACTATGTTGAATGGTAGTGGCAAAAGTAAGGATTGTTGCTCATTCCTGATCTTAGGGGAAAAGATTTCAGTCTTACCCTATAATGATGTTAGCTGTGGGCTTTTCATATGTGGTTTCTTAGGTTAAGGTAACTTCCTTCTATTCCTAGTTTGTTGAGTGATTTTATCATGAAGGGGTGTTGGATTTTGTCAAATAATTTTTTCCTGTATCATTTGAGATGATCATACGGTTTTTGTCCTTTATTTTGCTAATGTTACATATTGTCTTGATCAATTTTCACATATTGGGCCATCCTTGCATTCTAGGTATAAATTGCATCTGGTCATGATATATGATCCTTTAAATATACTGCTGAATTCAGTTTTCTAGCATTTTATTTAGAATGTATGCCTCAGTATTTATCAGGAAAATTGGCCTATAGTTTTCTTTTTGTTCTGTCTTTATCTGGTTTTGGTATCAGAGTAATGCTTGTCTCATAGAATGAGTTTGGCAGTGTCCTCTTTGATTCTTTGGAAGATTTTGAGGATTGGTATTAATTTTTCTTTAAACGTTTGTTGGACTTCTTTAGTGAATCCATACAATCCTGAGGTTTTCTTTGTTGAGGGAGCAGTAATTAAACTCCTTCAAACTCCTCTCTAGTTATAGGTCTGCTCAGATTGTGTATTTCTTTATGGTTCAGCTTTGGTAAGTTGTATGTTGCTAGGAATTTATCTGTTTCTTCTGTGTTATTCAGTGGCATATAATTGTTAATAGCTTTTTTAAAAATTTTATTTCTGTGACATCTTTTGTTGTCTCCTCTTTCATTTCTAAATTTGAGTCTTTTTCCTCAGTCTATTCTATTTGAAGAAGAATCTAACAAATTAGTTCACAATGTGTTAAGCATGTTCACAAATAAAGATTTTTAGATAGCCATTTTTTGGTCCAGTACTACCTCACTTTAAGCTCTGAAAGAAGTTCAAAAAGTTCAAAGGATTATCCATGCCATGGCAAAGAGGAGTTACTGAGGTATGGGCAATTCCACCAAGACTACTGACTTTCTGAGAACAGTAGCTAAATAGGGACAAGTAGTTAAACATAATAGAGCCATCATCTGTCCTCTTCCAGTCTCCCAAAGAAGTTCTTGTGCTGTCATTGGTGAAGAATGTTATATATATATATATATATATATATATATATATATATATATATATATCCCTAAAGACTTATCTAAAAACTTAAAAGTTTCCTAATGGATTTCAGATAGAAATGTCAAATGGGAAAAATCATGACTTCTCCAACAAGATGGTGCCAAAGCAGATTTCTTCTGGCTTGGCTTCAACCTGTGTTCATTGGGATTTGTGAAATGAAAGGACTGGCTCAGGAGGGTACTCTAGTTCTTAATAATTATACTCTTCCTAGCTATATGCTCACTGTCATGTATAAATAACAGTGTGAGCTCTGGGAGCTTAAATTTTGTATGGGTTTGCCATACAAAATTTAAGCTCCCAACAAATAATTGTATGGCAATAAGAGTTTGAAAAACTGATGCTCACATCTGTTGAAAGAGCCAACTTAAACCTTTGTGTGCTATCATAACACCTCAAACTAAGTGCAGTCCTGGATTGAATGGGCCTTCAGACAGTCATGTTCTATACTCCAGCTCAGGTATATTTTGCCTTTTAAATAATGGGTAGGTCTATTTCGAGACTCTTTATTATGTTTCATTTTTCTATTGACCTAAGTTATGCTAATCCCTGTTACTAAGAAGCTATTAGAGCTCTATAGTCTTAATTTGTTAGCAGTTTTTTTTTCTTGATTAGTTTTTTAAAATGTTCATCATTTTTTTAATCTTTTCAAAGAATTAAATTTTGGTTTTGTTAAACTTTTTGTTCAAGCTTTTTCACTTTTCCTTTTTCTCTGCTCATCTTTCTTCTTTTCTTCTTTCTTTGGTTTCACTTTTCTGTATTTTTCTAACTCCTTAAGAAAGAACTTTGATTTTCAGCCTTTTAATATTTCAGCACTGTTCATAAGAAGATGTATACTATCCACCTTCTTCTTTCAAAAATATATTATTTAGTTCTGATAATTCTAGGTTATTATGTTTTTCTTTCAACACTTAAAGTCTTTTGACTTTTGATATCCATAGTTTCTGTTGAAAAGTAAGCCAAAGACAGTGTTTTTGTGAAAGTATTGTGTCTTCTTTTTCTCTTGCTACTTTAAGGATTTTATCTTTATTTCTGGTTTTAGAAAGTTTGACTCTAGTAATCTGCATGTAATTCTGCTTATATTTGTCCTTTATGGAGCAGGTCCTAGCTTCTTGATTCTTTGGGTTAAAGTCTTAAGTTCTGAAAAATCATTAGACATTATCTTTTAAAATATTGTTTCTGCCTCAGTCTCATTGTCCTTTCATTCTGGTATTCCATTTAGACTTAGATCTTTTGCCTGCTTCCATAACTCTCATGCTTACTTATGCATTTTTTCCTTTCTTTCATTTTCTGAATGTTCATTTCTTCCATTTTTCCTCATAATTTTCTATTCTGTAGTCTTTCAGTATTCTGCTATTAAACATAATCAATGATTTCTTAATTTCAGATATTTTTAAACTATTTAAATTCTCTAATTCATATTTCCCTTTATTTTCTTGAATAAAATAATCATAATTATTTTGACATCTATGGTTAATAATAACTATATCTAAAACACCTGGGGGTCTATTTTAATTTTTCCCCTGCTTTTTGGACATTTCTTTTATATTTTAGTATGCTTCATTTTTTGCTTCACATTTCCTTTTAATTTTTATGATAACTGTACTGATATATGGAAGGTATGCATAAACTTATTGAACTAGATAGGTTCTGCCTAAATCTCATGTAAATAAATCTGCCATATCTCTTTAAAATTCAGGAAATGCACAGACTTTTAAAAAGCAAATAAATAATCCAAACTGAGATGCCTATAACTCTATGGATAAGAATTTTTGGATTCTCAAGCATGCATTTCATTTAGACATTTATTTATATCTTTTAGTGTTTTATTTTGAAATAATTTTCAACTTTCAGAAAGTTTTAAAAAAATACACAAAATAATCCCATATACACTTTGCCTAGATTCAAAAAGTTACAACATTTTCTCTTCCTCCTAAATCTTCATTTTGCATATTTCCTAAGAACAAAGCATTTCATTTAAATAACAGTGCTATATTTATCATGTTTAGAAAATGTAACATTCACACAACACTTTAACCTGTAGTATATATTGAAATTCTTGTATTCCACAGTAATACCCTATAAACGATTATGTTTCTTTGCTTTTCCTATAAAGGAGTCAATCAAGGGGGGAAAGTAATTTGCCATTAGTTTCCTTTAATCTGGAAGCTTTCCTGAATATTTCAGCATCTTATTGGCTACAATAATATAAAATTGATTATTTTTTCTTGGAGTATCACATTTTCAGGCACATATACCTGTTTGTCCACTACTGGCTATGTTAATTAGTGTTATCTGGTTTCCCTGTATAGTTGCTACATATTTACTTTTGAAGTTATTAAGTAATTTGTGAGGAGACATTTGAGATATTTAAGACTCTATATATACTGTTCTTGGTAGTTATAAAAGGCTAATAAATGTTAAAGTAGCATTAAATGAGATTGTTCCTAGTATTTTCTCAGGGATTTTCTAATCAGTAGTCACAGCACTAAAATCAGGTTTATGGAATAGCTTTAAAGTATTATGTAAATTATTGAATTGCAGAAGAAAAGCATTTGAATTATTTAATAAAGGAAAGTGGTAAAATTTGACTTCTTGTTTTGTTTAATACATGATAGTTGTTTTCAAATTCCACGTTTTGAAGCATAAAAATTAATGTTTGGGAATTCAATGCAATTTCAGAGTATTAACCAGACTTTTTAACTTGTCACATGTTTCATTTATATTTCAGCCACAGTAAAATTACTCCACATACTTAGTAAGAACAGTGACAACAAAAAAGCGTTATCTGTGAAGTAATTTCTTTTCAAGACCCCTGTCCTTTTAACTCTGCTATATGATATGCAGCAGTATTATTGCCAGTTTAGAGCAAGTATTTTTTTGATGTGAAAAATTTAAAGAGCTATAGATGGAAGACAAAGTGTTATATTATTTATCTGTTTAGCAATATAATTTTTTTAAATATGTGCTCAATTTTTAAAAAACTGAGCTCAAAAAGTTTTAAATGTTTGGACGTTTAAACCTATGCCTTTTTATAAAGCCCAGTTTCAGAAATTAGTAATAGTCACTAAATACAAAGTTATTTACAAATATATATTCAGATATCATCATGGTACAAAGGATATTTACATTGGCTTTGACAAAAAGGAAGAATCAGTTTTTGATGAAGCTGTAGTCAGGTTGAACATCAGTAATAAGAGAACTAAGGTAAAAAAAAAAACCAGGATTTACATTGTACAGGAATCTACATCATAGTTTATCTCAACATAAAGACTCCATACAACATTCAATTTTTACTTTCTGTTCTATGAAATAAGAACGGCCACATTTTGCTGCTCATTGAAAATACAGTCTATCTACTGTTTCTACATAAGAATAGAAATGTGAAATATACTGATATGATTGGATTATTTTGAATAGAATTATTATTGATATGCTGATAAAAATATATTGGGGATTCAGTTCTGAAAGGCTTAGAAAACATATAATGTTACCAAACTATGATTATTAATAATTGCCAAGTATTAGAGTTAAAAAGATTTATCTAAAACGTATGAAAATGCCATTAATCTAGACTCTTATTTTCCTTTGGTGGGGGCATTATTATGTAAACCAACTTTTAATGAAAATAGAAAAATGTAGAAAAAGAACCTGGGGAAATAATTCTTCCTAATGATTGAAACATAACATTTTATTGTATATTCTTCAGTCTCTTAAAATGTATAATGGTTTAAAAGCACAGTTTCCATGAAATAAAAATAGGAAGTAAGCTGTAATTTCATGGGCAATAACTGGTTTACCAGCTGGTCAATAACTGGTGACCGGGTGGTCAGAAGCACAAAGAAAGAGGCTCGATTGACAATTACCATGAACTTAGATAACAGGCCAAGCAAAAGAGACAATAAAGAAATCTCACTTTTGAGATTCAGGAAATAATACAAAGATGAATTTTTCCTCTCCATAACTCCAGATCTGTCTCCCAATTCCTCAGTGTGGTAAATTATAGACATAAATAATATGAGTCACTGTCACTGGGTTTTGATGATATTCAGTCATACCAGAAAGGAGCTGAAAAGTAATTCATCTGAATCCTTTTTAAGTCAATAGCAATCTTACCTATGCCTTCTTTCTAGAATAGTAATTAAAACTGGGAAAATCAATACATAAATTTTGAAGACACTGAACGATAAGAAGTTTGAGGTGAATGTAGCATTTAGGATACAGATGAAGAACATATTTTTAAAGCTTTACTCTAGAAAATAAATTTTCTTCTGTTCTACTCTGATTTTTCTCAAGCCTGTCCTGTATATTACTAATTTAGTTTTCTACAGTACTTTTTGTATATTTTGTGGATTCTCATTCCATACAATATTTGAAATAATTATTGGCATGCTCATTTATTATTACTGCTGTTTTTCTAAAATTTTATTTCTCCCACTTAAATTCTAAGACTTATAGAGTCAGAAAATACATATATGAAATCATGTAGAGATATTTTCCTGGAGAAATTTTAAAAACTAATAAGAGAATAGTATATAGAGGCAAAAAACTAATGGAGAGCAAATAATAGAGAAGTAAGAACCCCAAGAGTGGTAGGTCACATTGTCCAAAAATACACATCCACTAATCTTTTCTTACTTAGTAATAAATTTTTATATTTGGTTACAGTTTTATAAAACTATTTACGGTAAGTAGTATCATTACATTTAGTTTGCTTTCTCTTCTAACCAAGTATTTAATGATGAAGCAATCCATGACTATCAAATGTGTGTAAAGTCAGGACTATGATACATTAAGTAACTTTCCCAAAGCCATATACTGGCAAAAGCATGAGCTATTGCTCAGAACTAGTCTTACTCTCACATCATATCTGAGATATACTGAAACAGAGAAGATTAAAGCTCCATTCCCCTCAGTAAAAAAATTTCACTTAAAACCATTTTAGCTTATTTGCCAAAGTAATATTTCCTGTATGACTACTACAGTCTATTAGAAAGCTGACCCTTCTGTCACAACATGTTACTTATAGTAAGTAAGTCTTTATAATGCTTGATGAAATATCATATTAAGTAATGATGCCTACTTCATAAATTTCCAGTTATACTCTAGGAATGGATTCATTGCCTAGGACATGAAATTTATTTTATAACATAAACAAATATGGCTTCCCATGCTACTATTATCATATATAAAGTGATTAGCAAAATGTCAAGAGGCAGAGAGAGAAAGGGAAAGAGAAGAATATAAAACATACTTAATTCTCTAAAATAATTTTAAATTAGAGGGTTTTTATTTTTAATATTTCCAGTTCTGACTTTTTAAATGGCAAAAGCATTGCTTATTCAAATAAGTGAAAGGGCAGTTACTCTATATCATAAGAAAAGGAATTTTGACTTTAATGGCTGTAAGTCAAGAATGAAAGCAGACACGAAAAACCATTGACATAACTGATGTGCTGGTAACCCATCAATATTAAAATTAATGGTTGTGGGAATGTGAGGACAGATTAAAGATATTCTCTTAGACACAGCAAGGACTATTTAATAGGTAAAATTGATTCTGAAGTGCTTTACTGAGAATAGGTAGCATAAGTCAGACATAACAGTAGTTACTCTGAGGTAAGTGGCAAAGTGTATTTAATTTAAATCATAGTATTATCATTGAATTAACAGTGTCTGTTCATGCTCCAGTCATAAAGCAATTCTTCCAGCTGTATTACTTCTGGAATTTTAGCAGGAACAAAAATAACACATTCAAATAAATACTCTTAAGTTCATGAATTATGTAATATGAATGCCCTCAAATTAAAAGATGCACATGCCTAAATGAGCACATTGACTATAAAGCGATTTAATGCAATCAGATTCTTTTCTCACAGTCTATGGTTTTTCCATATATTATGTCCAAATTAAATTAACTTATTGAAGCTAACACCATAGTTAACTTTTATGCTTGTATTGTTTTACTCAGGTTTTTAAATTTATTATTTACAAATTAATAACAAAGGGAGCAATATTAAGAGGGAAAATGTCTAAAAGTATCTATTTGAGGTTAATATTTAAAGCAGAATTACATTTTAGTCATACTGTTATTAACAAAGAGGTATGGATCAAAAATAAACTAACAAATATAGAGAAAACTTTTTAAATGAGCTGCTGAATTTTAAATCCATTTTAAATCCATAAGTGCTGAAAATAACCTATAAGTGAAAAAACTTCAGTTTTTCAGGAATGAAATCATTTTTCTTAAAATTAATTACTCTATATAGCTCTTTCAATAAAACCTGTAAGTTTCAAATTAAAGTTTTTAATCCTTATCTTTTAGAGTAAGATTATCTGTAATTTGACTTTTGTATATAAAATGAATAATGCTTCTTGATTTTGAGATACAAAGGTTTTAAATATAATTAAATTTGGTAAGAAATTTATGGGTTTCTATAATTTGTTTACATGACATGACATCATTTCTTCATCTTTTTCAGTATGTTTAGACATTTGTCTTTTTGCACAAATTTGCCTATGAAAGAAAATTTTGACCATTCAGGAAATATTTACTAATACTCCATGTAAATCAATGAAGTCACTGCTGTAAACATAACAAATAAAAATTTTAGACATTTTAATTTGGGTAAAGCTGGAGGTGGGATCAAATAGGATCAAATCCCTTAGCCACCTGAATAAGCGCCCCACTCATCTTGGGCATGTTGTTACCACCAAAATATATACATAGGCAGAAAGACAGAAAACATTACTACTGCCCCAGTTATTTCCAGTCGTGTTTAAGCATTTACTCCACTGCTTTACTTCCATTAGGGAGAGTGGTGTAGTGAATTAAGTAGCTCAGTTTCAGCTCCAAGGTTCCTGTAGATCCCAGATTATGATTTATATCTTAGGACACACATTATAATCTCATCACCAAGTCCTGTCTCACTGCCCTCAGGCCACCATAGTGTCACTTCCAATTTGCCCCTGTCTTTCTGTTTTATCCTTATTTCTGGCACCTAAAGAAACAAGTGCATGTTGCCAGTCATGAACTGGAAGCCTCAAATGGGGACAATTTTGATGTTAGTGTCACACTTCTCTGAAAGTAACTCAGGAATATGACAAATGGCACTTCCTTGCATTTGGAGAGAGAGGAAGTTAATCCAAGTTGTGCAATTGTACTCATACAAACCTCTCACTAAGTATAAATAAACCAGAAAAAGCATGGTAGCGATGACGGAGAATTCCCCAAATCATCATTTATTTAATTTTCTTAATGAGAATAATCTCAAATTCCAAAGAGAAGCATGAAAAGTCTTTATTACACAAAAGCATAAAATGCTATTGTTTCCTTTTATCACTCTAATGTCTCAATCCTAAAGCACAAATAGTATCTATGAAATATTACTGTAATGGCAATAACACTGGTAATGCAATTTCAGTTATAATTGTTCCCCTAATAAAAATGACAGAGAAAATGAACAATTTATAGAAATATTATTGAGCATTTCCTTATCACTCTGCCAACAGATTTTACTTTTCTTCATATTAGTAAAATGTAACCAGGTTCAACAAGCTGACCCTTTCAATTTGCCACATTAAATTTTTGTTTGCTGTTTTATCTTGCTGCTGTCTCATCTCAGTAACTCACATTCAAAACCTAATGGTCTGTAGCAAAGCTCAACCTCAGAAATCAGAACTATATGAATATGTGAAAGAATATCCCATAAAAGAAAGTCTTATGCTGCTTTACGATCTAGTCTTCTAATTTCAAAGTATCTTTGCCTTGCCAAATCTGAGTTGTCTCTGTCAAATATCACTAATTATCAGACATCATGTATCATGAGATTCCTTCCTCTCATATGTTATTAAAATAAAACTCACCATCACCTTGATTGTTCTTCCTTGTTGCTAGCTCTCAAATCCATTTCTTCCCCTATACACTGAAAACTTTCTCAGGCTTAATTACTCCAAGCCTGAATGAAAATCATGACCTATAGAAAGGCAGATGTCTAATCAAAATCTCTTATGGCTTCAAATGTGGATAAAGGAATAAAAGTTTCCTAGAAATTAAAAAAAAAAGCTAGTTTCTCTTCATCTAATGCATCTGAATGCCACTAAGGAGATGAGCTATTAACATGCCACAGATAAAATGTGAAGTGACCAGGACTTATCAGAGGAGAATCAGGGAATATATTAATCATGTAACAGAGGGAAAATCAATAAAAATATTTGGTAGAAATATGATGAGTTAGGAAAACAAATTGAGGACAAAATATACAGATGATCAAGTTGATATGGAGAAGAGATCAAAACAGACATGGCAATGGTTTTCTGTCTTGCCACCAGAGGTGTGAAGTTTGAGGTGAGCCAAAAACAAAGGGGGGTAGTTTTAATAAAATAGTCCTAAGGCTCCTATGAATGCTGAATTGCATGTCTATCTTGTAAAAACATAATGAACTTGCCACCCTACTGCCTGGTTATAGGATGAGCATAAATGTTGGTCAAGTAGTTAGAAACTAGAGGCTGAGGAACATGAAACTCTTGCAAAGTATTATGAGAAAGTTTGGACAGGAGTCTTGATGGATTAGAGGAATGTGTATGCTAAAAGGTTAACTTGAGCTTGCCTATTCAGTGACCTCTTGGGAACTGCAGACCTCTTTTATCTGCCTGTGCTCTGATCACAGGCAGCAGAAATAGTAAAGTAAATGTTCCATGAGTACATATTTCATCACTTTATCTGCTGATTAGATTGTTATATGGGAAGAAGCATGAAAGAAACGGGGTGGGTGGATGTATTAGTCAGGAATACATTCATCAGCCAGGTGGAAACAAAAAAATCCTACTGATGGTAAGATGTTTTTGTATCATGAAGCTCAGGGCTAGTATGGTGTCTAAAAGTTATCACTAGGAATTCAGGCTGTTTCCAGCTTTTCACTCTCACCCTTAGGAGCTCAGTCTTTTACCACATGCTTGTGGTTTTATGTCTCCTCCTCCCAACCAAGAAGCAGCAGGATGGGGGAATGAGGAATAGTTGTCATCTGTAGGGAAAAAGCAAGTTGCTTTTCCAGAAAGGCCTATCTGATTATGCCCCATTGGCCATAACTATATTTCATGGTCTCATATTCACATAGCACACTGCTACCCTAAACAAATTAAGGAGCATGTTGGGAAAAAAAATACCAACTAGTAATAAAACATTTTCCCAGTTACAGCTAATAAATTCCACACTCAAAGAGAATAATTGAAGAGGGACATATTTACAATATTTGGGTAATGTTAAGGAAAATGAAACAGAGATGATAAAGGACCCCAGGGTCAGAAATAGCAGCGAGTCATCACTATGTCTATACTGAAGGAAAAAAGAAGGAGCCATTACTGTTGCCCAGAGAGATAAAGCTATCGTTGTAGGAGCAGTCTTCTGGGCAGGAACTCTGTCAATCCACAGGTTGGCAGAGAGGGAGAATAATTACCGTAACATCACTCTCCTCCCGCCTCTAGTCTCTTGCTTATGTCTGCCACTGGTCAAATCCAACTAGAAGGCAGAAGGTAATGGACCCAGTAAAACGGTCTACAAATTTCCACCTTTTTGGGGAGGCAAGAAGAGTAAGCAAAGCATCAGGCAAATGAAGGGGAGTACGTTTTAAGGAGTAGATGCAGAATGGCCAGTGCAATATCCAATTACCATGTTAAGTCTGTGGGAGAAATGCTGAACAAAGAAAGATTTAGGGACATACATGCCATCAGTTGATACTTAAAGACTGGCTAGGCTTTTGGTGCAAGTGGATACACATCAATTGCATTGTTCAATAAAGATGATCTTGGGTAACTGCACTCACAGCAACCCACTTCTTCTGTTTAACATGTATCAAGTATACATTTAAATAATTTTTGTGGCACTGAATTTTTTCCCAAACTTGACTGAATGTATTATGCAAAAAGAGATTGCTACTGACCTATTCATTGCTCATGATAGGAGGAATTCAAAGATGTGTCCCAGATTCCTGTCCCCCTTGGGAACACACACCTTTTGTCAGTTATTCAATTAAATAATAATTGAGGTGCTGTTATAATCTTATTTTGTAGATGTAATTAAGGTTTTAAAGCAGTTGACCTTAAGATAGAAAGGTTATCTTTGGGGAGCTTCACTTAATCAGGTTAGCCCATATAAGCATCAGACTCTTCCTGGTGAGAGATTCAAAGTCAGATTCTAAACATGAGATAGATTCAGTGTGAGGGAGATTTTCCATTGCTATCTTGCAAGATAGAGAAGGCCACATGGCAAGGAATTTAGATGGCCTTTGGGAGAGGAAAATAACCCTTGGCTGACAGCCAGTAAGGAAACAGAGACCTCATTCCTAGGGCTACAAGAAACAGTTCTGCCAACAACTTGAAGGAGCTTGGAAAAGGATCCCAAACTCTAGATGGCCAACACCGAGCTAATTCACAGCCTTGTGTGAGCCTCAGCAGAGAAGCCAGTTATGCTCGGCCCTGACACCTGACCTACAGAACTGAGCTACTAAATCATGCGAAACCACAACATTCGTTACACAATAATAGTAAATTATGTACTGCTGTATCTAAAAGCACAGCGACTACTACAGGAGAGAAAAACAATATTGAATGAATAACTTTTACGTATAAGAATAAAATCATAATAGGAACCCTACAGACCATATAATTCTGATTTCTTACTTTGCAGATAAGAGAACAGCTCAGATTTTACATATCAATGATCAGACAAGCAAAAATAGCTGAACACTTTTGACCAGATGGATGTGAACTCTTTCTGTACTTCCTGTCCCTGTCTGCATGCTGCACATTGCTGTTTATCTAGGTTTCCCCTCAAAAATGTTTTTCTCAAATAAATATGGCATTTTCTGGATTTTGATTCTTAACCAGTGAACTGATAGAAATCTTAGAAAGTACTTTCTTAATACAACTTTTAAATTGCTAGAAAATAAATAATCCACTAACTTTACAGAACTTACAATTTTATTTCAAATACATTTAGTCTCCATCTATATGAGATGTATTGGACAGAATAAAAAAAGATTATAAATTTAAAGTTGTATATTAACTCTGAATGCATTTTACATTATTATATTTCAGGAAGATAGAATTTTTTTAAGGAACAATATTTTAGATACTTTCCAGTTTAAAAAGGGGACAAATACCATTTTACTGGAACATATTTAATTTTGACCATTCTAGAAATCATGTATGTTTCTTGTTAGTCTGTATTCTTGCACAACATTATTGTTTCCCAAGTCATAGAAGCAAAAGCAAATAAATAAAGAAAAGCACAAATATGAACATTCCATTCAGTAAACTATCCTATAACTAACAGAATTGCATCTTATGTCTTTTAAGATTTCATTTTATATATTTGAAATATTTTGAATTGCATATAAATTTCTATATCTAAAAATAATTTTCAATTAATAGATTTGATATTTGGACTGTTTTAGGACCAACCAAAGGCTATCTGAAATTTTTAACAATGAGAATTTCTAAAAAATTTATATTCAATTTTATAATAAAAGATGCATAATAATGCTATTCTAGCAAATAAAAGCCAAAACATAACATTAATTCAAACAAATAATATATTTAGAAGAACTTGTTATCATCTTTTATTAAAGTGGCAATACAATTATAGGATCATAATTATAAAGCTGTTGAAGCAATGACAAAAATAAAACTTGTACTACCATTATATGTCCAACTCCCAAAGCTCAATTGGAAAAATGACATTTCACTAATTCCTAAAAACAGTGTGGTTTACGAGGCTTTTTCCCAAAGTCAGTTCCATTTGTTAAATAGAAATATTTGATTTAATTATATGTACAGTTTGCCATCGAATTTAAATGATGCAGAAAAAAGATCGTTTTAAATATATATTTTCTGGAAACTAAGAACACTCAAAATTCTTCAACAAGGCCAAGATGCTGGAGAAGAAAGACTCACAGCTCTCCCTCTCCCACAAACACACCAAGAATTACACTTACAGGCCAACTGAACCACACAGACCACCTACTGAACTCTGGCAGAGTGTCTCTCACTTCGAAGTACAGTTGGATTCCCACAAAATCCGGTAAGAGGAAGAAAATGAAAAAAGAAAAAATTGGGGGACCAGTCCTGCAGGGGAGGGAGCAGCAAAAGAAAAAAGGCACCCTGACACTGGGATGCCCCGGCACCAGCCAGGAGTTCAGCAGGGACAGAAGCAGAGCTTCTGAGGCTCAAGGAGAAAGTAGCAGCTGCTTGGCAGACAAAATTAAGAGAAACTAGCATGGAGGGTCCCTGTGATCCCCAGCCCTAGACCCAAACCAGTAGGGACAAGCCGGAACTGGCTGCTGGAGATTGGTGACAAGCCTGGGAGAGGGCTGGGGCCCACTGCACAGAGGCAGCCTCAGTGGACTGAAGGGTGGTGTATGCTCTGGCTGGAAGTGTGCGTGGAACAAACATCCTGGGACCCCCATAAAAAAGCACCACTGCTGGTGTGTGTAAGGGGAAGGGGCACAATGCAGCCGTGCCACAGTCTCTCTCTATTCATGGTTCCTATGTTGGTGTGTTCTTGCAAGAAGAGAGATAGCGCTCCGTCATAGCCATCATGACTGTGCGGGGATAGGGCTGAAAGCTGAATCCATACCCAGGGGCGCTGCAACTTCATGGATAGGACTGAGATTTATTTACATCCCCAGGCAGAGAGGGTGGAATTTATGAACCTCCATCTCTAGGAAAAAACAGGCAGTAAGCAGAGTTCTGGCACATGGCAAGGGAGAGTGTGGGTGTTTACAATAGGCCAGCATACCATATACAGTACACGTAGGTGGGGCTGGGGTGTACACTGACCCTATCGTGCACCATGGATTCAGGTATATAACTGTATGCCCGCTACAGGGGGGTCCTAGCACCTAACATTGGTGGATCTGCACTGGTGGTTCTAGGGGCCCCAAGCCTGGAGGACACCAGAGTGGGTGGCTGACATTCCCTGAGCTAAGGAGGAGACAAAGGCAGAGTCAACAAAGAGTACTTTGTAAGCCCACATAACAAATGACAAACATCACTACAGAGGGCACCTCCAAGTGGACATCTCCTGTAGAGATGTCAGCAACTCTTCTTGCCAGCTGAAGTGCTCCAACCATGCCTACCACACACCACAGCTCAGAAATGGGTCTAGAAGCCTCTATTCCAGCAACAGGGGAGCAGACACAGCCCTTGTCAAGGCTGTGACAATCAAAGAACAAAAAAGGAGGCTCAACTCAACAACAACCACCACCAGAGCAGGCTCTGATTACCACAATACCAACCACATCCCCAATCAAAGGGATAACAGCTAACACACATGGAAGAAAGATATGGCAACCATCCATACTAAGAATAGTCCTTGCAACAAAACTATTAGACACACACAGTTTACATAGGAATGCTCTCACTTTAAATAAAAACAAACAAAAAATAAAACAGCCATTCAAAACCATAGTAGATAAACAATACTCCTAAATCCATAGAGTCAGAGAAATATAAGTAAAATGAAGAAGCAGAGGAAACACTCCCAATTAAAAGAACAAGAGAAGTCCCCTGAAAGAACAATGAGATAGACTTCAACAGTCTACTAGATCATGACTTCAAAAAGGGAGTGATAAAAGCATTGGCTGAAATAAGAGACTATGAATAGAGACAAAGAATACTTTGAAAATGAAATAGAAACTATAAAGAGGAGCCAATTAAAAACAGAAAACTCAATGGCTGAGATAACAGCCAAGTAAAGGCAGTCAAAAACAGACTAGATAATGCAGAGGAATGAACAAGTGGCTTAGAAGACAGGGTAATAGAAGTCACCCAATCAGAACAGCTGACAGAAAAGCAGGTAAAAACCAATGAAAGCAATATAAAGGACCTGTGGGATAATATAAATTATGCCAACATATGCATAATAGGGATCCCATAAAAAGCAAAAGGACAAAGGGGATTGAAAAGGTATTTGAAGAGATCATGACTGAAAACTTCCCAAACCTAAAGAAGGAATCAGATATACAAATACAGGAAGCACAGAGGGTCTCCAACAAAGAGAACCCAAACAGACATATACCAAGACATTATAATTAAGATAGTGAAAGTTAAAGGAATTGTTCTAAAGGCAGCAAGAGAAAAACAAAGAGTTAGTTACAAGGGAACCCCCATAAGGCTTTCAACTAATTTCTCTACACAAACAATGCTGGCCAGAAGGGCATGGCAAGATATATTCAAAGTCCTGAATGTGAAACAGCTGCAACCTAGGATTTTCTATCTGGCAAGACTATCCTTTACAGTAGAAGGAGAGATAAAGAATTTCACAGACAAGCCAAAAATAAAAGAATTCAGCAATAATAATCCTCGGCTAAAAGAAATATTGAAAGTTCTACTCTAAATAGAAGAGAAACAGGAAGCTATATAAATGAGAAAACCATAATTGGAAATGAGGTAACTACAATGAGTTGCAAGAAAATAAACATGAAGATGTTAAAAAAAAAAAAAAAAAAAAAAAAAAAAAAAAAAAAAAAGGACATCAAGATCATAAAAGGTCGGAGAGGGCAGCAAGAAAATATAGATTTTTTTTGCTCACTCTTCTTTTTTTCTTCATTCTTTTTAGGATGTGTTTGAGCCTACATGACTTCTAGTTGAAAGCAAACAGATATAGTAAGGAGTTAACATACTTGAAAACCAGGGTAACCACAAGCATAAAACAGTCACAAAAACCAAAAAGAAACCAAGCTAATACAAAAGAATATTATCAAACCACACACACACAAAAGGAAAAGAAAGGAACAAAGAGTAAATACCAAATCAACTGGAAAACAAAGTTCCAAGTGGCTATAAACACACATTTATCAACAATTACTATAAATGTCAATGGACAGAATGCTCCAATCAAAAGACAGAGTGGCAGATTGGATAATAAAACAAAAGCTTACAATATGCTTCCTACAAGAGACTCACTTTAGAGTGAAGGACACACATAGATTGAAAGTGAGAGGATGGAAAAAGATATTTTATGCAAATGGAAATGACAAGAAAGTGGGAGAAACAATACTTATATCAGATACAACAGACTTTAAAACAAAGGCCATAAAAAAAGATAAAGAAGGACAGTATATAATGATCAAAGGAGCAATAAAAGATGAGGATATTATACACGTTAACATATATGAACCCTATACAGGAGCACCTAAATACATAAAACAAATACTAACAGACATAAAAGGAGAAATTAATGGGAATATAATAGTAGTAGGAGACTTTAACATCCCACTAACAACATTGGACAGGTCTTCCAGACAGAAAATCAATAAGGCAACAGAGGTACTAAATAATACAATAGAACAGTTGGACCTGGTTGATATTTTTAGGACATTATATCCCCCCCAAAAGAATATACATTCTTTTCAAGTGCTCATGGAACATTCTTTAGGATAGACCACATACTCAGGCACAAAAGAAGCCTCAACAAATTTAAGAGGAAAGAAATTATTTCAAGCATCTTCTCTGTCTACAATGGCATGAAACTAAAAATCAACCACAGAAACAAATAAGAAAAAAACAACAGCATGAAGACTAAACAACTTGTTTCTAAAAAACCAATGGGTTAACAATGAAATTAAATAAGAAATTAAAAAATACCCTGAGACAAATGAAAACACAAACACACAAAATCTACGGCATGTAGCAAAAGCAATCCTATCAGAGAAGTTCATAGTGATACAGGCCTTCTTCAAAAAACAAGAACAATCTCAAATAAACAACCTAACCTTCCCCCTAAATAAATAGAAAAAGAAGAATACATGAAACCTAAAGTCAGCAGAAGGAAAAAAATAATAAAGATCAGGGGGAAATAAATAAAATAGATATTAAAAAACAATAGAAAAAAATCAATCAAGCCAAGAGAGCTGGGTTTTTGAAGGAGAAAACAAAATTGCCAAACTTCTGACCAGGCTCAACAAGAAAAAAAGAGAGAGGCCACAAATAAAGTAAGAAAGGAAAATGGAGAAATTACAACCAATACCACAGAAATACAAAGTATCATAAGAGAATATTATGAACAACTATATGGCAATAAATTGGACACCTTTGAAAATGGGCAAGTTTCTAGAAACATACAGTTCACCAAAACTGAATCAAGAAGAAATAGTTCATTTGAACAGATCAAACACTCAAAGTGAAATAGAATTAGCAATAAAAAGCCTCCCTACAAACAAAAGTCCAGGACAAGATGGCTTCACTGGGGAATTCTATCAAACATACAAAAAAAGAGTTCATACCAATCCTTCTCAAACTCTTCCAAAAGATTGAAAGGGAGGGAATACTCCCAAACTCATTCTGTGAAGCCACCATCACCCTGATACCGAAGCCCACAAAGACACCACTAAAAAAGAAAGCAATAGGCCAATATCGTTGATGAACATAGATGCAAAAATCCTCAAAAAAAAAATTAGGAAACAGAATCCAATAACACACAAAAAGATAACACACCATGATCAATTTGGGTTCATCCCAGGGACACAGGGTGTTTCAAATATGCAAATCAATTGACGTGATACACCACATCAACAAGAGAAAAAACAAAAATCACATGATCATCTCAACAGATGCAGAAAAAGCATTTGATAACATTCAACACCCATTTATGATAAAAACTCTAACCAAAGTGGGTACAGAAGGAGCCTATATAAACAGAATAAAAGCTATTTATGGCAAACCTACAGCCAAAATAATACTCAGTGGTGAAAAGCTGAAGGCCTTGCCCATAAAATCTGCAACAAGACAAGGATGCCAACTCTCACCACTTCTTTTCAATATAGTACTGGAAGTCCTAGCCATAGCAATTAGACTAGAAAAAGAAATAAAAGGGATCCAAATTGGAAGAGAAGAGGTAAAATTATCATCATATGCAGATGACATGATACTATATATAGAAAACCCTAAAGGCTCCACACAACTACTAGAGCTGATAAAAGAATTCGGCAACATAGCAGGATACAAGGCTAACATACAGAAATCAATGGCATTTCTTTACACTAACAATGAAATATCAGAAAAGGAAAGTAAAGGAAACATCCCTTTTAAAATTGCATCCAAAAAAAAAAAAAGATACTTAGGAATAAATCTGACCAAGGAAGTGAATGAAAGATTTATATGTGGAGAACTACAAAACAATGACTAAGGAAATTAAAGATGACTTAATGAAATGGAAAGATAGCCCATGTTCTTGGATTGGACAAATTAATTTTGTTAAAATGGCCATACTACCCAAAGCAATGTACAGATTTAATGCAATCCCTATCAAATTAACCAGGACATTTTTCACAGAACTAGAACAAATAATCATAAAATTCATATGGAATCATAAAAGACCCAGAATTGCCAAAGCAATACTGAAGAAAAAGAATGAAGCTAGAGGAATAACTCTCCCAGACTTCAGACAATACTACAGAGCTATAGTAATCAAAACAGCATGGTTTTGGTACAAAAACAGACATATGGATCAATGGGACAGAATAGAGGACCCAGAAATAAACCCATGTACTTTTGGTCAACTAATCTTGACAAAGAAGGCAAGAACACACAACAGAGTAAAGACAGTCTCATCAGTAAATGGTGTTGGGAAAACTAGACAGCTGCATGTAAATCAATGAAGTTAGAATACTCCCTCACACCATACACAAAAATAAACTCAAAATGGCTTAAAGAGAAGACACTATAAACCTCTTAGAAGAAAACATAGGCAAAACATTATCTGACATAAATCTCAGCAATGTTCTCCTACGGCAATCTACCCAGGCAAAACAAATGGGACCTAAAAGCTTTGCACAACAAAGGAAACCATAAGCATAACAAAAAGACAACCTACAGAACTGGAGAAAATATTTGCAAAAGATGAGACTGACAAGGGCCTAATTTCCAGAATATATAAATAGCTCATACAACTTCATAAGAAAAAACAAACAACCCAATCCAAAAATGGGCAGAAGAGCTAAACAAGCAATTCTCCAATGAAGTCATACAAATGGCCAATAGGCATATGAGAAAATGCTTGGTATTGCTAGTATCAGAGAAATACAAATCAAAACTACCATGAGGTATTACCTGCCACCAGTCAGAATGGCCATCATTAAAAAAGTCTCCAAATGATTAATGCTGGAGAGGGTGTGGAGAAAGGGAACCCTTCTACACTGTTGTTGGTTATGTAGTTTGGTGCATCCATTATGGAAGAAAGTATGGAGGTTCCTCAAAAAAACTAAAAATAAACTTATATATGATCCAGCAATCCCACTCCTGGGCATATATCCAGAGGGAACTTTAATTCAAAAAGATACATTCACCCCAGTATTCATAGCAGCACTATTTATAATAGTTAAGACACAGAAACAACCTAAATGTACATCGACTTATGACTGGATAAAGTTGTGCTATATTTATGTATTACAATACTACTTAGCCATAAAAAAGAAAAAAATAATGCCATTTGCAGCAACATGAATGGACCTGGAGATTGTCATTCTAAGTGAAGTAAGCCAGAAAGAGAAAGACAAATACCATATATCACTTATATGTGGAATCTAAAAAAAAAAAAGACAAACGAACTTATTTACAGAACTGAAACATTCTCAGAGACATAGAAAACAAACTTATGGCCACCAGCAGGGGAAGGGGGTTGGATAGGATAAATTGGGAGTTCAAGAACTGCAGATAATAACTAATATACATAGAATAGATAAACAACAGGTTCATACTATATAGCACAAGGACCTATATTCAATATCTTGTAGTAACTTATGGTGAAAAAGAATATGAAAATGAATATGTATATATATATGTTCCTATATGACTGAAGTATTGTGCTGTACACCAGAAAATGACACATCATAAACTGACTATACTTCAATAAAAAATAAGCCAAAAATTTTAAAACAATTTTGAGCATGTACAAAATTATCCAGGATTCTAATTGAAAATATTTTTAAAAACAAAGCATAAAAATTAGGAGAAACCATTTCCAGAAACTAGAGATTACATTAGTATTACCAGTAAAAGATAATGAGTTAACTGAAATTTAAAGATCTTTACTGCCAGCAAGTAATTGCTTAGCAGACTTTGTGTGGGAGTATATTGCATTGTATTGTACCTAACTGTATTGTTTTCCTAAATTTGGACTACTAATTTTGTAAATTATTTCTAAGTTTCATTTCCTAGCAAGTTCATCAGTCACTTTAAATAGCTTTTATTTTCCTTGCAAAAAATTAAAACGAAGTTAAACCAAGAGAAAATTACCTTTTACTTCGGTAAAATTCAATTAACCAAATCAAAATATACCCATAATTTATCATGGTATGACTGAATTTTATTTTATTTTTTTTTCAGTAAGTCCTCATTACTTGAATGTACTATAATTTACTCTGTTAGAACTTTTTTTTTGAGTAAATAGAAGTACAAAAATAAGTGTCTAATTTTAAAGATAAAAATAATCTTATAAAAAATAAAGACACTAAATGAGTATTACCCAATCTAAGTTAATATAAACCATAGATATTTATGACATATATGCAAACTAATGCCAGAACTCTAATTCAGTAAAGAGACAGTAGCTGTCTACTTTATATTATGACAAATTTTCTGGATTTACAAATACAACTAACTATTTAACGTAAGTTTTTTCAAACCTTATGTACCCTGATCTGGCATCTTCATATCTAAGTGGACACCATTAGAAGTTTGTTCCCAATTTACATTGACGTGACCTCTGTGACAGCTGGCATTTTGTTCTTCCTTTCATTAGGGCTACTAATCTATTTTATTCCCTCTTCCACTAACCTATGAATTTCTTGAGAGCTGAGACCTGGCATAGTATACATGTATTTACCAAAAATGTTTGTTGGTTTGCACACCTTTAAACACTCAAAAGAATTGTTATTTTAATTGGGTGTATTTGTCAAATAACAAAAGAAAGCCACATAGTTCTGGGAAGAAACTAATAATTTTTACATGCTATTTAGGCACATAGATAGACAGGAAAGAACAGGTTTAATTGCTTCTTAAAGATAGTAAGTAATACCAGATGGTATAACAGGTAAAATCTAAAAACACAGCACCATAGCATGTAAAAATATAATGCATTTTCTTCTCATGCAACTACCCAGAGGGATACTTCTTACCTAGAGGGTAAGTGTCTTTCATGAATGACTTGAATTTAAGCAGTAACTTAGAAATCAGATTTCTTCTATTTTGGTAGCTCTCTCCTCCTCAAGGTCCTCAGAGTACTTTCCATTTAGTTAGTGAATTGAAAAAATGTAAAACAGATTAGAGACGACATTTCCACTTTTCAGCACCTCAGCCTTGAAATGCTACTTCCACTCACACTGCATTAAGTGAAAACTAGTCACATACTCATTTTGATTCAAGAAGAATGAGAAATGTAGTCTACTTGTTACCTTAAGAAGTGAGCACTGGTAATCTCACCATAGTTATTATGAATTCCCTCAGAATATTTTACATTCTGCTGCGGGAAAAATGTGAAATCTATTATCTTGGTCTTTGTGAACTGACTTCTTAGGGGAAGGAAATGTTACCCAAGGATGGACGGCATACTTTCATTTGGAGAGTTCTTTTTCTGATGAAGATCATCTTCTCCTGGGAGACTATTAGTTTTTATGCTTTCTTATGAAGAGGGAATTATTTTTCCCAGCCCTCTATACTTAGAATATCAATGCTTTCTACATGACATCTATAAACAAGTGAAAAGCCAATATAAAGAGGGTAATATCACTAACTACTTTTATTAGTTTTGCTTCATTCTCCCTTTTTTTGTTGGCATTGTGAAATTAGGGAGGCTTAGTCATATTATCTGGAATAGGGATGTTCTGAGATCAGCATGCACAAAAGTTCCTCTGCAATTAGCATTTTAAAGAAAAACTATTAAAAAATCTTTTCACTCAGTGTTATATGCTAGAAGCCCAAATTTTATTCATGAACTTGCTATTGGCTTACAGGGTTTGCAAAGAGTCAATGAGTTTTCACCAAAATCTAAATTAACTAATTCACTAGTCACAAATTTATCCAGCAGCCATTGTTTTTCCCATCAAGGAAAGCTGTGACTACCTTTTAGTTCAAGCCTCTTACCTTATTGTGGATCTCCTTTTTGTTTACTATTCATTTAATTCTCCCACAGTCATAGAATTTTTCTTTTCATGGTCTTCTACCTTTGTCAGTTAATTATTTCAGTTACAGAAATCACGCTCCTGATTTAGTATTTCCTAAATCCATTTTATTATTTAAACCTGTTCTATTTAATGAATACTTTTGAACCTTGGAACTCATATTCCTCATCCCTTTAGAATTTTGACCTAGGGACAGTGACATTTCTTACTTCATTTCTTACTTTTGGTGGCTCTTATTCCAAAATTCTCAATAATTAAGAATATTTTGATGTTTTCCCAATGGTGAGCTTAATGATTCCCTCCCAGTCTTCACACATATGCACACATAAATTAAAAACAAACAAACAAAGGGGGATTGTTAAACTACCATGTATTATTAAAGATAACTATGATTTTGAATTTGTCTATTTTTCTCCACTTTGCCTTCTTTGAGATTACCCATTTTTATTATTCCCCATTTATCCTGTAAGTTTCCTTTCCGGTCCCCCCCCCCCCCCCCCCCGCCCCTTGCATACTCAGGCTTCTGCCTGGGATCATTGTTCTTCCTGAAGCAAGTCCCTTTATTTATTGTTTTTCTTTTAGCGAAGATTTCTAACAACAAATTCCTCAGTTTACGTTTCTCTGAAAATGACTTCATTTCTTTTCTACATTTGATCATTATTTTCCCTGGGTGTGATATACTACACTGAGAAATTTCCTTTCAGCACTTTAAAGATGTTGTTTCATTTACTTCTGCCTCCTATTTTCCTATATGGAAGTCAGCTGTCAGTCTTTTTATTGCTACTTTGAAGATAACAGGCTTTTTTTCCCTCTACTATAGTGGCTTTTAAAATTTTTGTTTGCCTTTGTTTCCTAACAGTTTTAATATTATGTGCCAAAGGGTATTGTATTGGGGTAGGTTCCCTGAGAAACAAACTTGAAGACAGAGATTTGTGTGCAGCAGGTTTTTAAAGGAGTACTTCGGGGAATAGTCTGATCTTATTTGGATGTAGCTAACACTCTAGCCTTCAGACAGTAGTACTGCCCAAGGTCCTGTAATCAACAAAAAAGCAAAGGCTAACCTGGAACATATGTTTATTTCAGTGAAGATTGATTTCTGTGATTTCCATGTTAGAAAGATTTTGATGAGTCCAGTTTGCCACCTAAAGACTAGTTGGTCCCTTTGACACCATGTTTGGAGCATGGCTTTGGTCTCTTTTACTGGCATGTTGAACACTTCGCAGTACCAGTATCTATATCAGCTTGTTCATATGGGTTCCCATGGGAATGGGACCCATGCATAATACCCATTTCTGGCACTGTGGCTACTCCATCCCTGGGTCATTTTTTGTATAGTGGGGGTGGGTAAGCATCATGAATACAAAGGCAAAGAGGATGGCTGGTATCAGGTGGATGAGTCATTCTGCTTACATGGTTACTTAGTGTCTCTTCTTTAGTAAGTGCTTTCTGATGGGCATTCATGACCAATAGAAACATCTTCATACTACATGCCCTTTCATATGTCAATCCACATGTCTTCTCCAAGACCTGTCCCCAAGACTCCAGTCAACCAGTTAACCATTTGCCATTGGCCATATGTCCATTTACACTTAGCTAGGTTCTGAAACTCCTTGAGTGTAAAGGCCCTTACCTCCCTTGAGAAGCCCAGTTCTTCCTTAAGTAGATTATGTTGTTATATGACTCTAGTTGCTTATTTGCCAAGCAGGTTGTGAGTTTATATTGTGAGACAGAAAGAAGTAATTGCCCTATGCATCACATGCAGGTAAGGAGCAGTGCTAACTTCTAATAGGGAAAAGTGGGCCACTTCAGCACAATCAAAGGGTTTGGAAGATTTTATGAATTGAAGGTTTTCAAGTTTCTATCTCAACTTGCAGAGACACTGTCTTTCCCAATCATAGACTTAACCTTAGCATAACAGCCATGGCATAGCTGAAAATTCAACATCCACTGTACTTCTACTACTCTGATAGTTAAATCTTGCATATGATTTCTAGTTTTTTCTCTGGTTCAATTAAATTCCCTCCCAAGGGATCATTATTGTTAATATAACAGTAATAATTATTATACTAAATATATTTAATTAGTATAATTTATATTATATAAATCATTAAAACAATATAAAATGCATCAGACACTATCCTGTATTGTAGCCCCCCAACAAAAACAAAAACTTGTGTCAATGTTAAATATTACTACTCCCAATATTTATGTTTAAACCAAACAATTGAGAGTTAAATTAACTAGTCCAAGAATATTTAAAACACTGTATTTTACACAGCTGGTTGTTGAAGCCAGTGTTTAAACCCTGATGTTGTGAATCTAAAGGCCACAGTTCCAGCCACTATACCATACTACCTTTTTATAATTTCCTGTGCCTATCCTTATACACACCATCTTTGCATAAACAAAGCATAAGGTATACATATAATTCTCAAATCATACTGTATACTTTATTTGCTCATGTCAGGCTATATATGGTATTCATTTAATTTTTTTCACTTTACAATGCATATCTTTAAAATATTTTTATGCAGTACATTTTTTTCTTTCTTATTTCAATGGTTGCATAATACTTCATTTTATAAGCAACAATATCCTTAGTTTTTGGTATAGTAATTGATAGCACATTAAACTGCCATGATATTGGTTCTTTTTTATTGTGTTTCTTTAATTGACATATAGTTGCTATAAAATGTTATGTAAGTTATAGATACAATATAGTGATTCACAATTTTAAAGGTTATACTCCACTTACAGTTATTATAAAATATTGATTGTATTCCTTATGATGTGCAATATATCCTTGCAGCTTATTTTATACCTAGTTGTTTGTAGCTCCTACTCTCCTACCCCTATATTGCACACCCACCCCTACTTCCATCTCTCCACTGATAACCACTAGTTTGTTCTCTGTATCTGAGTCTGCTGCTTTTTTGTTATATTTACTAGTTTGTTGTATTTTTTAGATTCCACATATAAGTGATATCTTACAATATTTGCCCTTCTCTGACTTATTTAACTTAGCATAATACCCTCCAATTCCATCCATGTTGCTGCAGTAATATGCAAGAACAAGAAGAAAAAAGGAATCCAAATTGGAAAGGAAGAAATAAACCTGTCACTATTTGCAGATGCCATGATACTGTACATAGAAAATCTTAAAGATGCCATCAGATAACTACTAGAGCTCAATCAATGAATTCGGTAAAGTTGCAGGATACAAAATTAATAAATCTGTTGCATTTCTATACACTAATGACAAACTATCAGAAATAAAAATTAAGGAAATAATCCCATTTACCATCGCATCAATAAGAATAAAATACCTAGGAATAAACCTACCTAAGAAGGTAAAAGACCTGTACTCGGAAAACTGTAAGATACTGATGAAAGAAATTGAAGAAAATGCAAACAGAAGGAAAGATATACCATGTTCTTGGATTAGAAGAACTAACGTTATTAAAATGACCATACTACCCAAGGCAATCTACAGATTTAATGCAATCCATATCAAAATATCAATGGCATTTTTCAAAGAACTAGAACAAATAAATTAAAAATGTTTATGGAAACACAAAAAACCCCAAGTAGCCAAAACAATCTTGATCAAGAAGAGCATAGCTGGAGGAATTACACTTCCTGACTTCAGACTATATTACAAAGCCACGATAATCAAAACAGGAGGGTACCTGCACAAAAACAAACACAGAGATCAATAGTCCTTGAGTACTTAGATACCAGCTTATGCTTCTGAGATTCCTGCATATTTTTATCTTTAGCAACAGTTCATTCACTTACATTATCTTAGAATATTCTATTGTATAACTAGACCACAACTTATTTATTCATTCTACTGTTGATGGGCATCTGGGCTCTTTCCAATTTGACACTATTAAAAATAATTCTAAAAAGTAAATAACAATTTTAAAAATTAAAAAATAAAAATAATACTTCTATGAAATATTCTAATACATGTTTTTGATAAATATTTATACATATTATTTTCATTGAGAATGCTAAAAATTGTAATATGTTTTAGTGGATACTGCCAAAGTGTTGTCCAAAGTGATTACAATAATTTTTGTTCAACCAGCAGTACACGAGAGCCTCAATTACTTCACATCCTGGTAACACTAATTAATGGCAGAGTTTTATGTTTGTGTTTATAATTTCACTCAGTCTGATGGGTGTGCAGCAATCTCTCTTTGTGGTATTGTCAATGAAACACTGTTATATATGAATATTTACATCTATTTTTTCCATAGTCAAGGCTTCCTGAGCAAATAAATTAATATAATGATAGAGCCAACTGTCTTTTCATCCTGCTTGTCTCCTATTTCATTAAGCCATGCTTTTGTATTTCAACTGAATGTAAAACATTACAAAGACAGGTCATTTTCATTTTCTCAGGAGAGGAATAGGGATATGGTATAGTCTATTTAAACTCCCACACTGCTAATTATGGGGTTCTTCTCTTTTCATTTATAACACTCCCTTTATGTATGCATGAGCATAATCATTTGACTGGCACTGCATTATCCTGAATGGGGAAAAGGGAGTGTGGAGAAGTGATGTGGTTACTGTTGTAAGTGAAGACCCTCTGCCTTGAACCAGAAACATGTTTGTTTTCAGAATAATAAAATATACATAGAGTAATGCTATATAATTTTTCAAATGTTAATTTACCACTTACATATCTTTTAAAGTGACTGCTGAAAACTTTTGCCCATTAACAAAAAAAGAAAAGACTGCCTGCTTTTTTGTATTAATTATTAAAACTTTTGTTAGCTTAATTATAATCTGGTTGTGAGTTCCTTGTCAGACATAGATGATATATGTCAGATATATTACAAGTATCTTTTCCCACTCTTGGATTGAATTTTCAGTTTCTTAATTGTGATATTTTGGTAAACAGAAATTCTTAAAGAAGTTCAATTCATCAGTGTTTCCCTTTACAGTTAGTGCATGTGTGTTTGCATGTGTATTTCCTTTTCAAAATATATTTGCCCAAACCAAGCTCATTAGACAGTCTCTTTTTATTTCTAAAAGCTATATCATTTTATCTTTCACAACTAGATCTACATTATTAAATTACTTTTTTTGATACGGTATGATTTATGAAACAATATTCATTTTTCCTGTATTAATATCCAAATTGATGCTAATTTAATAAAAAACTTTTTCCTGTTAGATTGAACTTTTTTCTTAAATTAGAACTTTATATCTTTGCATTTGCTTTAATTATATTACATTTGTCTATTTATCTGTCTTTGCATTCATACCACACTGTCTTAATTGTCATAGTTTTATTACAATCTTGATACCTGTTTGTGTAGATTCTCCCACTTGATTCTTCTTTAAGATTTTCTTGGCTATTCTTTGAACCTTTGCTGTCTATATAAAATTTAGAATCTACTTATCTATTTTGACCAAAAATATTTTTATCATTGCTATGCAGTTTTAACTAGGATTGAATTAAATCTGTAGATCAGCTTGGGAGAGTATTCAAATCTTTATAATAATGCTCTATCTTTCAACTTATAACATCCTCACCTGAGTGCTTTTATGATACCCCCATGGTGAGATTTGACCTAGTCAAATTAAGAATGAAGCCAATACCTCCTATCTAAAATTATTTTCTCTTTATTATTTTCCCTCGCTCACATATAAAGCACCTAGTGAGTATTTGCTTAATGTAATTTATTTGGTAATTAGTGATGAATATGCCTGTACCATCTTTAAACTGGGAATATAAATTGGAACTAACAGTATCTGAAAAACCAGAACAAACACCCATCTGTCTCTGAAGGAGGTAGTCAATAAAGAGAGAAGCGACTCTTCTCTTCTGTTTTATTTATTTTTGTCCACACATTGTATACTTAAATTGACTATGCTTCACTTACATTTCATTTTTATATAATTACCCTCTATGAAAGAAAGCTCAAAGAAGCACACTGTGAGCATAATATGTGTTTATGGACATATAAAATGTAATTAATGTCAAAAGAATATAATTGAATACTTGCAGCAGGACAGATACATTTTCCATTTTAATGTTTAAATACATTATAAAAAATGAAATTTAGAATGTCAGTCTGAGTTGAAATGACTGAGTAAAGGACAGGAAAAGAAAATTGAGGCTATTATCCAATAGTAAAAAGAACATTCCATGATGGTACATGGTTCCAGAAAGTGGTTAAAGAATTCTACTAATTAAAATAGAGACTGGGCAGACATCTCTTTCAAATTCTTAGTGTGAGAGGCTTTTATATAAAGGAATTAATAGGAAAAATATTGAGAAAACCATACATGAAAATAAAAGCAAGAGAACACAGTGAGAAACAATTTATACAAACTCGTGATGAGAAAAGGAAATAAGAAGCAGGTAAAACACCATCAAAAGGAAAGGCAAACTCAGGCATTCACCATATGTCCTGTCCTATGTTGAACTGGTATATGAGAAAAAGACAGAAATTGAAACATTAAATAACACCTGTTAGTCTGATAGTCTTTCTGTGCTTTTGACTTTTTCACTTGTTTTTCATTAAATTCAAACTTCTAGGAAGTTTTATTTTCAAAGTAGAGTGTTCTTGTTCACCACTCATTTTTTACCCTAGGTGATGTCACATGAGAACCCCTGTGGTACAATGCTGAGGCTGAGATGAGGGAAGCAAGGTGGGTAAGGGGGATGAACCAGACAAGATACCGACTTCTGTATTTTCCTCTTCAAATAAAGATAATGGCTTTATTTCAAGCATATTTATAAGGGAAAAGATGGTGGTATTTTATACTAGCCAATTAATCTATGTGTTTATTTATAAAGACAAACTTAATTTGAGTCTTCATTTTGGAAATTAAAATTCTGGAATTATCTAAATTCTTAATTATTAGGTTTTCTTTGCAACTAATACTTTTTCTTTCATCTCTAATATAACTCTTCTTCCAGAGCAATGTGGAAGAGAAATATTTATCTCAATCTATCAGATAAACTATCTTTTGTGTAACTGTATAGAAGGCATGGGGAATGACCAGGTCAGCAGGAGTAAAATTTTGTAATATAGCTCCTAGTATAGTTATCATTTACCTACATTTTGAAAGCAAGCATAGCCTATGTTTAATGAAGACTATTTAAAAAAGATTCCAACTTCTAGTCTTATTCATTTTCATACATCTTTTTGTCAAATATTTTTTAAAAATAAGAATTTAGTGTATATTTGTAATTTTGAATCCGTTTTTAAACAGAAAAATACCATGTTTTATAAACATATTAATGAAACTCATGGAGTTTTACATAACATTCTTGGTATTTGATTGGTCAGTGGAAGGTAGAAATGCTCATTTAAACATGTAAATTTGGGGAGGGGAGCAAATAAACTGGAGAAAACTTTTTAATTTTCAGCAAGACCTGGCCAGAAAAAAAAAAATTTGTTTCCTAGAATTACTAAATTTTGTCTTTGGAACAAGGTAAAACTATTGTAACTACAGAAATTAAATCCTCATCTTGACTAGTTCTTTCAAGAGTAAACAATTCAAAAATAACTCTTTGCTTTGTTGTTAACATCCTTGGAGGAGGAGAGAACTTGCTCGTTGATCTTCAATTCAATCCCCAATTGCCCACCTTGGAACAAGTAACTAAAGCTATGGTTTTAGCAGCACTCAGTTTATGGTCTAAGAGGAATCACTTAACCTGTGAGTCACTGTCAATTATATTCATTCCTAGTAGACTGAAAAGACATGGGGCCTCTTAATTGCCATCACTTCTCTTCTTTTCTGTGAAACTACACGCTTAATTCTCCCTACTCTTTTTAAGTGCTGTGTATTTTGAATACTCTATTTGGATTATTTTAACTATTGAGTCCATCCAGAATTTATTTTTGTATTTGGTTATATTTTATTTATAGACACATAGCTAATTGAATTGACAACCCTATTAAATAACCATTCTTTTGACTCTCAACTAGCAAATACTAAGTTTTCAAATATACTAAGTTCTGTTTGTAGATTCTCTATTCTGTTCCACTAAAGCCATGAGCAGTTATAACAATCTGTATTCTCGTATCTGATTAGGCTATTTTTCCTCCTCGACCATAATCCCCAGCAAACCTATATGCAAACATTATTCTTCATGTCTTTTAAAAAATTTCTTGGGTATTATCACACATTGTTAAGTAGGAAATTAAACAGTAAGGTTCAAATCCATCTTTAAACCTTTTCTCGTCCACAACCATGTTTTTTCTGTTATTTGAAAAGCAACATGAACTACTCCCTCTCCTAGATACAGTGTCTATTCCACAAAAAGAATTTACCCTCACCTATCCTTCCATCCCAAGGGACATGTTTCAGTCCCTGTCTTCTTTCAACCCTTTGAAATCTTAAGAATGCTTTAACATTAATTCTCAAGCCTTACGTAAAGATTTTGTGGAGTTGGTCCCTGGAGTCTTAAGAAATGTAACCTAACACCATATTTAAACATAAATTGAAATATATATGTAGCAAGTGTCATTGCTCATGAGTATTTGCTTTCCTTTTTTCTTTGTACATTTCCTTTGTGCTGTTTCATTTTAATTGATTACACTTTTCTTGACTGCTTCAGATTTATTAAACATTCTGAATTTGTATGTATTCCTAATAAAATTTTTTAAGCTATATGAAATGGACGATATCTAATTTATTGTTTTTGAGCTTACAGTTAATATGATGTCCATCTGCTTATTTTTCCTTGGGAGGTTATTGCTGTCCCAAAGTTTGTAAGACATTCTCTAATTTTGGCTTTCTGATGTATTTGGGGATCTGCATATTACTTCTTCAAGAGTCAGTACATGTTAAAAACTCTTACCAAAGTGGGCAAACAGGGAACATATCTAAACATAATAAAAACTACTTATGATAAACCTACAGCCAGGATAATACTCAATGATGAAAAACTGAAAGCCTTCCTGCTAAAATATGGAACAAGACAAGGATGCCGACTCTCCCCACTTCTATTCAATATAGTACTGGAAGTCCTAGATATAGCAATTGGACAAGAAAAAGAAATAAAAGGGATCCAAATTGGAAGAGAAGAGGTAAAATTATCATCATATGCAGATGACATGATACTATATATAGAAAACCCTAAAGGCTCCACACAACTACTAGAGCTGATAAAAGAATTCAGCAACATAGCAGGATACAAGGCTAACATACAGAAATCAATGGCATTTCTTTACACTAACAATGAAATATCAGAAAAGGAAAGTAAAGGAAACATCCCTTTTAAAATTGCATCCAAAAAAAAAAAAGATACTTAGGAATAAATCTGACCAAGGAAGTGAAAGATTTATATGTGGAGAACTACAAAACAATGACTAAGGAAATTAAAGATGACTTAAAGAAATGGAAAGATAGCTCATGTTCTTGGATTGGACAAATTAATTTTGTTAAAATGGCCATACTACCCAAAGCAATGTACACATTTAATGCAATCTCTATCAAATTAACCAGGACATTTTTCACAGAACTCAATCCTAAAATTTATATGGAATCACAAAAGACCCAGAATTGCCAAAGCAATACTGAAGAAAAAGAATGAAGCTAGAGGAATAACTCTCCCAGACTTCAGACAATACTACAGAGCTACAGTAATCAAAACAGCATGGTTTTGGTACAAAAACATACATATGGATCAATGGGACAGAATAGAAGACCCAGAAATAAACCCATGTACTTTTGGTCAACTAATCTTGACAAAGAAGGCAAGAACACACAATGGAGTAAAGACAGTCTCCTCAGTAAATGGTGTTGGGAAAATTGGACAGCTGCATGTAAATCAATGAAATTAGAATACTCCCTCACACCATACACAAAAATAAACTCAAAATGGCTTAAAGAGAAGACACTATAAACCTCTTAGAAGAAAACATAGGCAAAACATTATCTGACATAAATCTCAGCAATGTTCTCCTACGGCAATCTACCCAGGCAAAACAAATGGGACCTAATTAAACTTATAAGCTTTGCACAACAAAGGAAACCATAAGCATAACAAAAAGACAACCTACAGAACTGGAGAAAATATTTGCAAAAGATGAGACTGACAAGGGCCTAATTTCCAGAATATATAAATAGCTCATACAACTTCATAAGAAAAAAACAACACAATCCAAAGATAGGCAGAAGAGCTAAACAAGCAATTCTCCAATGAAGTCATACAAATGGCCAATAGGCATATGAAAAAATGCTCATTATTGCTAATTATCAGAGAAATGCAAATCAAAACTACCATGAGGTATCACCTCACACCAGTCAGAATGGCCGTCATTCAAAAGTCCACAAATGATAAACGCTGAGGAGAGTGTGGAGGAAAGGGAACCCTCCTATATTGTTGTTGGTTATGTAGTTTGGTGCAGCCATTATGAAAAGCAGTGTGGAGATTCCTCAAAAGACTAAAAGGTGACTTACCGTAGGATCCAACAATCCCACTCCTGGGCATATGCAAATAAATTTAAATTAATTTAAAAAGATACTTGCACCCCAGTGTCCACAACAGCACTATTTACAATAGCCAAGATATGGAAACAACCTAAACGTCCATCGACAGATAACTGGATAAAAAAGCTGTGGTGTATTTATATAATGGAATACTACTCAGCTATAAAAAATAATAAAACAATGCCATTTGCAGCAACAGGGATGGACCTGGAGAATGTCATTCTAAGTGAGGCCAGAAAGACAAAAAAAAAATACCACATGATATCACTCATATGTGGAAACTGAATAAAAAAAAAAAAGACAAATGAACTTATTTACAAAACTGAAACAGACTCACAGTTGTGGAAAACAAACTTGTGGTTACCAGGCGGGAAAGTGGGTGGGAAGGGATAAATTGGGAGTTTGAGATTTACAGATACAGGCTGAGGGAAAAAAAGAGTCAGTAAATGTTAAGAGCATGGCCTCTGACGGCCACTTAACTTAGTTACTTGATATGTCTGTGCCACAGATTCCTCAACTATAAAATAGGGCTTAACTCAGGGTCACTACAAGTGTTACATTAGTTAGTATACAGAAAATGCTTAGAGCTGTGCTTGGCACATAGTAAGCACTATAAAACTGCATTCTATTAAAAAAAACTATTATTATTGCTATTGTTGTTATTTCTATTATTATTTTGTTACCATTATCAACCCAGCTTGGAAATTAGTGAACCCTTTCATTTGGAAAATTCAAGTCTTTTTTTTTTTTTTTTTCATCACAGAAACATTTACTTCTATTATTTGGTTGGTTATTTCCTCTCTTTCTTGAACTTACACTTTTTGAATATTAATCTGCTAACTTTATTCCTCAAGTCTCTTTCATATGCCCTTATAATTTTAACCCATATTTTCTGCTTTATAAAAGATATGATTCACATCAATGTCTAATACTATTACTTTCCTTCAATTTATTTGGAAATACGGTTTTAAAATTAGATATAGAAAGGCTCTTTGTTTTTGTTTGGATGTTTGTGCTGGACTTGAAATTCCTTAAATTATTTTTTAATGAAGTTTTTATCAGTTTCCTCCAATATAAATATTTCATGAAACATGGGCTGAGTGCACTGTCTCATCTTCTAATCTCTAGCTTCCCAAACCGTCAGGGATTGTTTTCCTGGGACAGAGAGGCACAGGTTGATTATTGCAGCAAAAATCCTGTGGATAGTGGAAGCAAAAGCCATTTGGACCAGTGGTGCAGAAGAAAACAAAGTATAGTTTTTTTGAAAAAGTGCTCCATGAACACTTTTTTCCAGTTATGTCACACCTATGAGGATCCTCCTCCACCCTTTCATTCGGGTAGGCTGTTTATCACCCATGATGCATAAGTTGAAGAGGTTTCAGAATGCCCAGTAGGCTGTCTCATTTTTGTGTATAAAATTCATTCTTTCCTTTCTTACTGATAAGGATCTGCAACAATTCTGTTAATTTTTCAAACTTCCCTCTCATTCCAAGCAATGATTTTTTAAATTTGTCATAGTGTGGAAAAATTAGAATTTTGAGATAAAATAACTGAAATTTTCACTTGCTTTGACCACACACTAGCTATGTGATCTTGGATAATATATTTAAATTCTCTGATTGCAAATTTTCTCTTTTGTAAATTCATTCAACTAATATTACTTCTTGGACTTTCATGATGATTGAGTTGTATATATATTTTGTATTATATTATGTTACTACATTTTTATATTTCAATATATGTATATGAGCTAATAGAATACATTTAATACAAACTTCAAAATTTATCTGAAAATACAGATTCTGGATGACTCTATGTGAAGCATTATCATTAATTATCAGATCATAGTCTATATAAGTGAAACATTTTGAATAAATCTAAGTCAATTTTTGTGTTCTAGAGTAACCTAGTCATGTTAGTAATTTAGCATCAAGACTTTTAAATTTTATGTGAGAAGTTGGAATTGTCAAAGATTGTCTAATAAAAATATATTATTCTGTTTCAAATATTTTTAAATAGTTGATATCCCATTAATTTTTTATCTTGGTGGTGGTTGTTTTTGCTTGCTCTAGGAGGTTATTTTAAGTAAACTGTAATGTTTTCTCCTTCAGTGAATTTTCTAATTCCTTGGACAATAGTTTTTATTCTCATCCTTAGAGTTCTCCAATGCAAAATAAAATTATTTTAAAACATTTTCAAATATATACTCTGCTCAGAAAGTCATAATACTATAATAATTAGTAACTTATTTTAGTTCACATAAAATAGCACCTTCGACTTCTCTGTAAATAAGGGATGTAATTAAATAATTAATCATTATCTCATGTAAAATATGCTGTAGTATTCTCTGTAATAAAAAGTGCTATAATATCTATTTTATAAAAATAGGCAAAATGATTAAACATTGAAAAAAGAAGAAATGAATATATATTTTAAATTCATAGTTATTTTCCATTCTTAAGAGAAAAGACTACTGTTTCACACTTAGGTATGATGTTAGCTGTGAGATTTTCATACATAGCCTTCATTATGTTGATATGATTTTCCTCTATTAGTTTATTCAGAGTTTATCATGCAGGTGTGTTTAAACACTTTTTCTGCATCCATTGAGATGATGATGTAATTTTTTAATCCTTCATTGTGTTAGTGGCGTATCACATTAACTAATTTTTATATGCTGAACCATTCTTGTATCCCAGGGATGAATCCCACTTGATGATGGTATATTATCTTTTTAATGTGCTGCTGAATACAAATGACTGCTTTTGGTTGAAAATTTTTGCAACCATATTCATCATGGTTATTGAATTAGTATTTTCTTTTTGAATAGTATCTTTACTTCTAAGGTCAGGAACGGGAAGGATGCCCATTTTAGCCTCTATTCAAAGCAGACCACTGTTTAAACCAATGAGGCAAGAAAAAGAAAAAGTATTTAAATCAGAAGGGGAAAGTAATATTGTCTTTGTTTGCAGATGACATGATCTTATATGTAGAAAACCCTAAAGACACTACAAGAAAACTTTATAACTCATAAACAAATTCAGTAAAGTTGTAGGATACAAAAATCAACATAAAAAAGTCAACATACAAATATCAGTTGCATTTTCATATACTGACAGCAAACTTCCTGAAAAGGAAATCATGGAAACAACTTCACTTACAATAGCATTAACAAGAATGAAATACTTATGAATAAACTTAACTAAGGAGGTAAAGAGTTGTCTAGTGAAAACTCATAAATATGAAATTAAAGAAGACACAAGTAAATGGAGAAATCTAAATCCATCAATTAGAAGACAATATTGTTAAAATATACATACTACACAAAGAGATCTGCAGATTCAATGCAATCTCTATCAAAACCCCAATGTTATTTTTTGCAGAATCAGAAAAAACCTTCCTAAAATTTAGATAAAATCACAAAGGTACCTGAATAGCCAAAACAGTCTTGAGAAAGGTAAACAAAGCTAGAGATATCACCATATGACTTCAAAATAAATTATAAAGCTACAGTAATTAAAATAGTATGATACTTGCAAAGACAGATATATAACCAAAGGAACAAAATAGGGAACCCCCAGTAATCCCATGCATATATTGTAAACTAATCTTTGACAAGAGTGCCAAGATGAAAGGGAAAAAGGTCCATCTTTTCAACTGATACTGGGCAAACTGGATTTTCACATGCAAGAGAATGAAATTGACCTTTGTCTTATACACAAAAATCAACTCAAAATGGATTAAAGACTTAAAATGTAAGATCTGAAATTATGAAGATCCTAGAAGAAAATATAGGGAAAAGTCTTCACGATAGTGGTCTTAGCAATGATTTCATGGATAAGATACCAAAAGAACAGGCAACAAAAGCAAGAATAAACATGATTCCATCAAGCCAAAAAGCTTCTGCACAGCAAAGGAAACAATCAACAGACCAAAAAAGCAACCTGTGGAATGGGAGAAAATATTCGCAGGCCATTTACATCTGATAAGAGGTTAATTTCCAAAATATAGAAGACACTCTTATAACTTAATAGCCAAAAACTAATAATGTGATTACATAACAGGCTAAGAATTTGAATAGACTTTTTACAAAGAAGATATACAAATGGTTAACAGATATAACAATAAGAGAGGCTCAATGCCCCAGTCATCAGGGAAATGGAAATCAGAACTGTGATTGTTCTTTTACCCACTTTTCCCTCCCCCATTCAGTTATTCTTTTACTTCTTAAATTGTCCTCCTATAGAATTTATTTCATGCTGAGATTTCAAAATGAATACCACTTATTTTTACTTACAAACATCCTCTTCCATGTTCAAGTTCTTTGGGGACAAGAATCATTTTTTTCTTTCCTCCTTGTAACTGAGAGCCTATGTATAGGTTAAGTACTTGGTAATAATGTTGAATGGATAATGGAGTATTGGATGTAACATTTGTCAGTACTTTTAACTTTACAAAGCATATTCACATATTCCTCCCATGAAAGAAATCTCCCATGAAAGGCCCTTACTTTGTAAAAATATAGTAGAGCAGTCTAAAATTCCAGCTATACTTGAATAACCAGGGTGAACTAAAGAAAATAATCTCTAAAGGAATTAATAACAAATGGAGGGAGATTTTAAACTGTAATCCTAAAGTAGGCACTATTCTAGGGCCTTGAAATTTCCAGATAGAATATATTTACCTATAGAAGTTCAAATTTTACTTAGCAGACATAGAAGCAAAAAATTACTGCATATCTTTTTTGACCACCCAGTCTCTGTCTGTTCTCCTTGAAGTGGGGTAGAGAAACCTCAGGGGTTTAGTTAGAAGTCTCTTATCATTGCACCTCTGCCTCAGTCAATAAAAACTACAAGAATTCATCCTGAACAGTTCTCTAGTAAGGCTTATGGGGCATGGGAAGTAGTGTATTCTCTGGCCAGATAACCTTGGGAAAAATCTAAATTAATCTTATTTCAACCTGTGGAACTTTTGTGATCTTTTTATATCCATGAATATCTATTGTATGATCCATTAGTAACTACTAATATGTATTATTAATCTTTAGGAGGGTGCTATTGAATGCTAATTTTTCAAATATATTTGACTAAGATGTTAATTGATTAGTTAGTAATTTCCAAATTTTATTTGTGTGTTTGTATATGTGTAATACCATTTGAGAAAGACAGTTGTATGCAAAGACCAGCTGTTATATTGCTTTCCTTCATATGACTGTAAGTTGCTATCTCTTGCTACTATGCCTCTCTTGTCTAACTTCAAAAGATTTTAATTTGCACATCTGTAAAATAAGACTTAGACTGTATGAGCTTTCAGATACCTTCCAGATTTGAACTTGGATGATTCTATAAAACTAAACAAATACTTTATCTTATTGATAAATCCTGAGTAAATCAAATGGCTTTAATTAAGACTTTAGATCCTTTTCTGATTCTTTTTAAATGGAAATATACACTCACATAACAAGAAATAAAGATCTTTTATCTCTAAGATTTATATGTATATTTAATAATATTTAGTTGGACTTAGGCCAATTTGAATTGAAATTTTGATAGAATAATTTTACCATATGCAGCTACAGCTTGTGAAACGTCTCTTAGCTGTCATATGTACACAGTTGCCAGAGTCAAACTGCTCAGATGTTCCTGCTGTAGTGTATGTCATTTCTTTATTTGGATATGTATAAAGTATATATTTTTGCATGTATTTCTATTATTATGCTCTACCATATAGATACTTTATTGTATCACCAGCACCACATTCTGAATTTTTAGAAGCCTTTTAAATGGCAGGGTCTATATTTTTGTCATTATAAATTTCCTTTCTGTGATAAAAGATGTAAGATAAAACATTTTGTAGTGTAAAAATAAATATTTAACTTTAAATTTGAATTTAAGTATGGGCAAACCAATATATGATGAAAAAATTCAATCAGGTTAATAACAAAAACTATTTTTAAGGTTTTAATTCTATCTAGGGCAGCTAAAATTTTATTAACTTACTGATATGCTTAAAAACTTTTATACTAAGAACACAATAAAAGTACATATTAAAATTTATAGCTTAATATATTATCATAAGTTGAACCACCATCAAAGACAATAAATAAAATATTACCAACACCCTAGAATATTTCCAGCATTCATGAAGCCCCTCTGACATGCTAGGAATCACTACTTTCCCTTCTTCTCAAAGGTACTACTGTCTTATTTTTTTAAAATTTGATTTCAGTATTTATGTAAACAGAATAATATAGATTGCACTGTTTTCTGTCTAATTTCCTTAATTAAAAATAAGTATTGGTAGTGTATGTTCTTTAGTGTTCCTTTTTGTTCATTTTAATTGTCATATATAATTCTGAGTTCATTATTTATCTGTTTAAAGTGTGATGGACATAATTTCAAGTTCATCATCTTTTTAACAGTGATGGACATTTGGGTTGATTTCATTATGGAGTTATTACAAATAATGCAGCTATTAACATTCTGATATGTGTACACACATACATGTTTTCCATTGGGTGTATTTTGGGAAATGAAAGTGCCGATTCAAAGATATGCTTATGTTCAACTGGAGAAGCTAGTTCCAAAGTAGTGACTGAATCAATAAAATGTGAGATGACTTCAGGCTTATTTTTATTTCTTTATGTGAAAATCCAACTACCCAGCAATATTTATTGAAAAGGCTATTTCCAGTACCACACTTGTCACAAATTAAGTGCTCGTATGTGTGTGGGTCTGTTTCTGTATTCCATTCTGTTCCAGTTTTTTAAAATATGGCATTAAAAAGCCAAATGGATTTTATTGAATGATTGAAATAATCACAATTATTTTAAAAACACATTTAGCAATAAATAAAGCAAAAATCATCCTGCATAGTGATATATATACAGAATTTCAGGAGGTCTCCAAGAAAATGTAAGGCATTAACGGACATACATTGATATATATAGGCATCCACCAAGATCTAATGTTTTTGGAATAAAACCTATCAATGGTGACTTTAGACCACAAATTGTGCCAAAAAATTACTGAATCAATAACAGTTCTGGACAATATATAAAAAGGTGCATGAAAACATATTGTCCGCAAATACTCCCGTTAAAACCACCACTAAAAGTTACCTGTTCCTCTGGCAAAATCAAGCTGTCCCTTGTGTGTGTGTGTGTGCATGCAAGCATGTGCAGATGTCAGTCTACCTCCATGAGACTATCTGTTAAACTGGAGTTCTAAGACCACTGGTGATTTAAGTGTGTTGCACCTCATTACAAAATGTATCAGTTTATTACGTGACATGTAACATCAGATTGAGGAGAGCATTATCAAGGATCACAATAGTTGGAGATAAATAACATTTGCCTCTCAGATATAAAGCAGCCTCTTCAAAAATTGATGTATATATTGTAACTGACAAATGTTAGACAAGTTTAAACCCTTTCTAAGTTGTCAGCTGTTTCACCAGTTGTGATTTTGATGGCCTAGTGTAGATCTGGAATAAAAAGTTCACAAATGCTTCAAGTATTCCTCTTTTTTGAGGACTCAAAAATTAAATTAATATATTTCACTTTTTTTAAATAAGAAAATATGTATACTTTAAAAAATTCAACTCATTGTGGGATCATTTTAACACGATCATGGATCTAAATTACTTTTTAACTCTCCAAGTTTTAATGTACTTGAGCAATTAGCATTGTTCAGTTTACAGTAACTCAGTTTATTTGCAAATGGGCTTATCTCTGTAAGTGGATCTTGATATATTTATCTTGAAAATATGTAAAAATGCCAACTGTTGTAATATGCATGTGAATAATCTAATTATATATCTTTCATCTCAAAAAGAAATAAAATAAGCAATATATTATTCTTCTCTGATTATAGTTCAGCAATGTGGGGGTTAGGTGTGTCGACCCCCACTACAGAGTTGAAAATCTATGTATAACTTTATAGTTGACCCTCTGTGTCAGAAGTTCCACATCTGTGGTTTCAATCAACACAGATCATATAGTACCGTAACAAGTATTTATTAAGAAAAGTCAGCATAGAAGTGGATCCGAGCAGTTTAAACCTGTTGTTCAAGGGTCATTGTAATTTGGAATGAAGTTTACCATGACTCTAATTTTCATTAGTCAAGTGCAAGCTAAGTTATATTAGGGACCTGATACAAGTTATATTGAACTTTGAAAAACCAAACATGGAATAAGATTAACTCCTGACTGTGAAATTAGTTATACTGTCTCTTACGCATGTATCTGTAATCAATCTATTTGCCAGCCAATAGTAAAATATGCCTGAAAGGCATGTACAAATGAACAGTATTTGAATCCTATGTCTCATTTTGCTAATTAAACATATTTGAATTGTTTTAAAATTCTGTTTCTCAAATGTTTTCAGGAAATTAGTATGGTATAAATGTAAATAATCTAAAAGTTATACTGGAAACATTAGGTTTTATATAGATTTTTGAAATTCCCAACATGCAGCACCAAAAAAACAAATCCTTAGGAAACATATATATCCATTAGTATAAATAAAATCTTAATGACTCAAATACATTTCAAAATTTAATAAGAGGCTCATGTTAGAAGAGCCCTATAGGAAATAATTTTGATCACAATGAAACTATTTAAGTTGCTCCTAGTACTAGTACTTTGTTTTCCAAGTCAGATTTTACATAATTGGTTTTCTTAGCCTGTTTTATGGCTTGAGTTGTATCCTCATCACCCCCCAGATATGTTCCAGTCCTAACCCCCAGCACCTATGAATGTGACCTAACTTGAAAATCAGTGTTTTAAAGATGTAATCACATTAAGATAAGGTCATATGAAATAAGGGCAGGCCCTAATCTAATAACTAACATTATTTACTAACAGATAAATTTGGACACAAAGATGCACAGAAGGAAAACAATGTGAAGACACAGAAACAAGAAGGCTATTTAACGACAGAGGCAGAGAGTAGAGTGATGTGGCTCTAAGCCAAAGAACAATACAGATGGCTGACAACCACCAGAAGATAGAAAGAGACAAGGAAGAATTCCCCCCTAGAATTTTCAGAGACAGTGTGACCCTGCTCTCCTCTTGATTTCAGGCGTCTAGATTCCACAACTATGAGGGAATTTGTCTTAATTTCTGCTGTTTTAAGCTACCCAATTTGTGACAATTTGTTATGGGAGCCCTCGGAAACCACTACAGCCTGCAAGAACTTTTTCATGAATCTACATATCATGGGGAGCATTTTCTCCTACATGCTAAGGCCTGTGTTAAGTGCTCTTTTATTTGTCTTACATTTCTGACTATAAATAATACAGTGGGGAGAACATTGGTATCCCCAATTTTTAGATACAGAAACCAAAATCACAGAGAAGACCCATACTAGACATAGCAGGCATGATGTTCAGTGTAGCTTTATATAGCTCTAGAATCTACCTCTGCTAAGCACACAGTATATGCCAGGCATAGGGGAACCAAAGTTGTTAATTTCTTATGTATTTAATATTCAATTTTGAAAAAACAGTAGTGATGTGTCTTCTGTTATGTACATTGATCTTTCAATATGTGACTACTCATAATATATAGTGGCTTAATATTATACAACTATCTTTCTCTAGGTATGCAGGTTATTATTGGTTGTGAAATTTTAGTATTTGTCTCTGTTCCTCATGTTCTGTATCAGTGTCTTTAATAGGTTTGGGGGGTATAAATTAACATACTATAAAATCTGTCCAGCTTAAGTGTACAGTGATTTCTGGTAAATTTAAGAGTTGAGCAATCATCATTACAATCTAATTTGAGAGCATTTTCATCACCCTGAAATGATCATTTGTGCCATTTACAGTCATTCCTCTTTTCCACTAATGGCCTAGGGAACTCCAATCTACTTTCTGTTGTCTTTTCTGGACATTTCATATAAATGAAATTACACAATATGTGTTTTTTTGGATCTGGCTTCTGTCACTTAACAATGTTTTGGGTATTTTCTATCCATGTTGTAGCATGCACCCATACTTTGCTCTGTTATTGCCCAATAGTCATATTGTTTGGATATACCACGTTTTGGTTATCCATTTTCCAGCTGATGGATATTTAGGTTATTTCTATTTTTTGATTATTATGACTAAGGCTGCTAATGAGCATTCACATGTATGTAAGTATCTGTGTGGACAGACATTTGTTTTCATTTCTCTTGGGTAGATATTAAGAGTAGAATTGAGTTATAGGGTAAATGCATGTTTAACATTCTTAGAAATTGCTAACCTGTGTTCCAAAATGGCTGAACCATTTTACATTCCAATATATGAGGATTCATGTCTCTCCATCCTTGCCAATACTTTATGATTATTTGTGTTTTTATTATAGCCAGTCTAGCAACTGTGAGGTGTTATTTCATTATAATTTTAAAATATATTTCCCTAATACAAATGAGGTAGAGTATCTTTTCAGGTACTTGCTGGCCATTCCTACATCTTCTCTGGTGAAATGTCTATTCAAATCTTTTGCTCATTTTTTAAATGGATTGTCTGTCTTTTTATTATTGAATTGTAATGATCATTTCTATATTCTGGATATAAGTCCATTATCAGAAATATGATTTGCTAATATTTATCTCACTCTGGTTTGCCTTTTCATATTCTTATTAGTGTCTTTTCAAGCACAAAATTTTTAATTTTTATCTAGTCCAGTGTTTTCAAGGTAGCACTGGTTTTTAAATGCTTTTGCATATTTTAATCACCTGAAAAGTTTAGAAAACAAATATACACTTCTAGCTCTACTTTTTAATCAATAGAATTAGTCATTCTGCAGTGCAGCTAGTTTGAGAATCAGTATTCTACATGGAAAAATTCTTGATTGTGGAATATGTTCCAGGGTTCTCTTTTGTGGTGAAGAATTCAGATAATATGGTAATTCCTCCATAAAATGCAGTATTAGATGGAACCAATTTGCATATTTCAAAGATCCAGTTCATGGTCAGGATCAGAGTAGGAAAGAGGACTGTTCTGAAAGATGTGTTGTGGATTACAATTTTTATATATACATGGTAGGACATTAAACATTAAACATAGCTCATCTCCTAACCAGTTTAACTTCAATCCTCAAACTAAAGGCCTATTTACCTAATGTCCTGTTCCCTAATTTCCCAGATATTATGTCTAGCTTTCAACAAAAAGTTTCAAGTGTGACAAAAGGCAAGACCAAAACATACAATCTGAAGAAACAAAGCAATCATTGGAACAAGCCCAAGATATGATACAAATGTGAGAGTTATTAATAACAGTTATTTTATTAATTATATAATTATAATTAATAACAGTTATTTTAAATTTTCTAGTATTTCAAAGAACCTAATGGAAAAGTAGACAACATAAAAGAACATATAGGTAATATAAGCAGAGAGATAGAAACTAAAAAGTAATCAAAAAGAAATATTATAAATAAAAAATACAACAACACAAATGAAGAATGTCTTTCATGGCCTCATCAGTAGGCTCAACATAGCTAAGTGAGAATCAGTGGACTTAAAGATAGATCAAAAGAAATATCTCATTCATCAAAGGGAAAAAATGAAAACAGAACAAAGCATTGGGAACTATAGGACAATATCAAAAGATTTAACATATGAATACTTGGAATACCAGTAGGAAAAAAAGAGAATAGAGTAGAAGAAATACTTGAATTAATAATAGCTGAAAACTTTCCAATATTAATGATAGACTTCAAATCAAACATCCAGGAATCATGGACAATATCAAGCTGGATAAATATGCATGCACACACACACTTGCACACACACACAAAGGCCCAGCACATTCAAGTTATAGAAAATCAAAGACAAAGGGAAGATCTTGAAAAACAATAGAGGGGAAAATATCTTAGTTATAGAGGAACAAGCATTAAAATTTCAGTGGACTTACTATAAACAGTGCAAGTAATAAGAAAGTAGAGTGAAATATTAAAAGTATTAAAAAATGAATAGAATTCTAGAATCAGGAAAATTATCTCACAAAAGTGAAAGAAATACTTTTACAGACAAAAACGGGAATTTTTATTGCCCAGACCTGCCCTGCAATAAATGATAAGAGAAATTCTTCAAGGAGGAGGAAAATGATACAGATTATGAACTTGGACTTATGTAAAGAAATAAAAGCACCAGAGAATAAATGAATGAAGGCAACATAGATATTTTATTTTGTATTCTTAATTTATCTAGAAGATAACTGTTAAAGTCAATACCAGTGACAATGTATTGGGTGATTATAACATACAAATACATGAACTGAGTGACAGTGTCATAAGGGGCAACAGGAAATAATTTTAACTACTCTGTTAAAAGGTACTTGGACTACATGTAAAGTGGTATAGTGTTACATGAATGTGGACTTAGATTAGTTGAAAATGTGTATTATGAACTCCAGGGAAATAATCAGATACATTTAAAAAGATATATAATTGATATGTTGAGTGAAATAAAATTACATAATTTAAAATGCTTAATTAAGACCAGACAAGGGATAAAAAGAGGAGAAAACAAGCAACAGCAATGAATAGAAACAGTTACAAACATGGTAGTTAGTAATCCAGAAATATCAATAATCACTTAACTGTGAATTTTTAAAAACACAAATTAAAAGACAGAAATTGTCAGAATGGATTAAAAAAAAAAACCTGAAAATCAATTATGTATTGCTCACCAGAAACTTACTTCAAATATAAAGACACAGTAAGTTTAAGGTAAAGGAATGGAGAAACGCATACAATAATAAAACTAATAAAAGAAAGTTGAAGTAGGTATAATTTCAGATAAATCAGACATGTAAACAAAGAAGATTATCAGGGATAAATAGGAACCGTTATATAATGTAAAAGCTGCCAAATTCTCTAAGACAATACAATCCTATATATATATGCATTTAACTAGAGATTAAATGCATGAGACAAAACCTGGTTGGACTGCAAGAAGAAATAGACAAATTAAACTATTTTAATTAGAGACTTAAACACCCCTCTATAAGTAATTGATGGGTTAGCAGGCAGAAAATTATAAAAAAAAAAAATTAACGATATAGGTCACCTGAACAGCATTATCATTTAACTTAATTTACTTATATAGAAAACTTCTTCAACAAAGAACAAACATTCTTCTCAAGCTCACATAAAACTTTCAGCCAAGACAGACTACATGCTGGGTCATAAAACACACCTTAACACATTTAAAAGAACAGACATCCTACAGAGCATGCCCTCAGACCACACAGGAATTAAACAAATCAATAGCAGAAGAAAACATCTGGAAAAAATCCCTAAACTACTTACAAATTATGTGACACATTTCTCAGTACTTGAGTTGATAAGCCTGTTTCCCATGGCGCACAGGTTAACAGCCCTGAAAACACTATACATGTATACAATAACTGAACAATTAAATAAATTGATAGCAGATGGTGGGAGCCAGGTTTCTCACTGTTGTAATACAAGGGTTCAAAAGGTTCAGACAAGCAAGGAGAGGTCTAGAATGATCATGTGGTAATAGATTAAAGATGAAGACATCAATATGAACTCATGTTTAATTTAATACAAACTCAAATGGATACAGAAATATTTATGAACAAGTGTAGATATATAGTTAGTATACACACATATATTCCCTTGATTTATCATTGAGAGGTCCTGGAAACAACAAAGTCCAGCAGCAATAAGCATGCCTACTACCAAGATCTTGGTTTCTACTCTCCTTCTCTGATAGAAAAAAACAGGGCTCCTGGGCAAAAAGGCTGATTCTAGGGTTGGGACAGATAATATATGATATGATCTTGGAACACCTTGTAGAGCTAAAAAGGAAGTGTTAAAAAAAATTAAAAGCTTGTGTCAAAGGAATACAGGAGCTGATGAAGCTGGAAGAATTCAAGCAACAAAATAAAGTAGTATTTGATTATAATCCAGAATAAAGTAAATGCCCATAATAAAATAAATTAATGATTGACTACATAAATAAATGAGTGAATAGATAAATCTTCTATGCAGTATTCTATATAACTTAACATAAAGATTTTTCCCTTAAAGAGGTGAAGTATAGCTCCTCACTTTTTAAGTGTGGGCTTTGCATAGTAATTTATTTCAAAGGGTCAGTTATGGAAAGGAAGGAAAGAAGAGTAAATTTACAGTGAATAAAACTGGCAAACACTATCTCAGTCTAGATGATCAAGGTCAACATCCACAGTGGTTAAGTCACATTGATAGTATGTCTCCTTCTCTAGAACACACTACCCCAACCCAATCATGGGCAAAACATCAGACAAATATGAATTGAAGGCCATTCTATAAAATTTTGTCTGATCTTCCTCAAAACTATCAAAGTCATCAAAAATAAGGAAAGTCTGAGAAACTCAAAATCAGGAAGAGCCTAAGGAGACACAACAACTAAATGTAATGTGGTATCCTTTTGGGACACTGAATGAGAAAAAGGATATTGGGGAAAAATGAGAAAATCTGAATTAACTATGGACTTTAATTTAGTAATGTGTTGATATTAGCCTATGAATTACACCAAATGTACCATACTAAGAAAAGATTAATAATTTCTGTCTTATCCTTCATGGGGCTTTATTTATTTGTATGCCAGTATGTCAGAATCCTGGATCTTTCCCTTTCTCTTTTCATGGAGAATTTCTTTACAGTAGGAACTTTTCTGTCTTAGAAGAAGGAGGGAACAGCTGTCCCACTCCCATATAAACTTGCAGATTCGCATTTTGGGAAGCCTCTCTGTCGTATAAATGCCTGATATGAAGCTTTCTGATTGTAATGTAAGTGACTGACATTAAGCTTTTGATTGCTGAAGCAGCCATTTCAGAGACATCCATCTAGAATAAGCATATTTCCAGCTGTATAATACAGCTACTAGTAAAACATCTAGATAAGGAACCAGTCTGCCCCCACCCATGAAACTCCTCTTTCAGAAAGCTCTAGGTAACCTAGATAACTGATGACCAATTGACCTCATGAGTGACCTCACTTCTTCCTTCTTGTGCCCTAATTCCAACTCTACTGCTTTAAATTCACCGATAAAGAGTCATCTGGAGAAATCCTAGGTACTCCACCCTTGGACCCTAATAAAGGCTGAGTGCCCTATCTCCTTCCTCACTCTACCCATCACCTCACTGTGACCCTGAACATGCAGTGTACACTTCAAGACCTATGGTTAATAAATCTTGTTCTTCAAAGTTCTGGGATAGTTTTGCTGAGGTGTGGAATTAGAGCCACGAGGGCTGCTCCAGCAACAATATTGGCCTTTGTGGTATCGGTGGGGAAAGTCTGTGGGGCTCCCTATGAGTAAATATGAGTCTGGATGAGTGCCTCATGTATTCCTAGCCGAGAACATCACTATCAGTAGGCTGAGACTCGCAAAACACTCTCCTTCAGTATAATCCCACTATATGTGTAGACTGGCCATCTGGATCTCATTTGGCTGCCTGTGGTGTGCTAGGTGTGAGGGACTAATGCTAGAATATTATTCTTCCCCTACGTTGCTAGAGTAAATAAAGCTCTGATATCTGACCCAGAGGTCTCATGTTTCTGCTGTTATGTGTGTCTATGTGTGCATGTGTGTGTTTGCATCTTTCTCTATTATCTCTCTTTCTACACATATACATACATAAGGGTAAACTCTAAGCTCCCTTACAGTTTCTAATTTAACAATTTCAAGACTTGAGAATATGCTTTTAATTTTGTACACAGAAATGTTTTTGCATATAGAAATTATAAACAAGGAAACAAATTATTCATAAATCCAAGCCCAAAGTAGCCACAGTATTTTTTTCTCCATGGGCTTGACTCTCTCTTTATACACACACATATACGAAGACACCCAGATCATCACCTTCTTAATTACTCTCATATTTGGCTCATTTTCTTAGCATCTTATGAGTGTTCCACATTTAATTATTTTTAACTAGTATGTTTTTTTTGTCATACTGGTGTACTATTTAATACTTTTCTTTAAGTTTTCTTGAATAGCACTCAGTTTCTCCTTAGCTTTATTCTAAACAATGTTACACTTGTAATAGCGAGAATTTATAATCTATTAATTATGATTTTTCTTTCATTCTATGCTAAATATAAATAGTCAATCTTTTAAAGGTTTATCCAGTTTTTATAACACTAATCATATTCTTTTTTTTCTGATTATGAAAATTAGATATGAAAACTTTAAACTAAGAACCAAAATTAAGGAAATATTCAGCTCCACAAACAAAAATAAAAACAAAAACCTCAATGAATAGGGTACGGTCACAGGACTGGAGGAATGTGCGCTTAACCAGATAAGAACTGGAAAAAGGGCAGAGCCAGGGCTTTCAGCAGCAGGAAATCATGGCTCATCTCTGTATGATTCTAACATTAGATGATTAGATGATGCTTCTTCAATAAATTTTGTGTGTCTGGTCACCATTTACACTCCCAGGTGAGAGATTACAAGTAGCCTAATCTAGTCTACACGTATATTTTTGACTTTAGGGTCCTGTAATTATCTTTCCTCAAGATTCACACAAAATGGAGAAAACAAAGCTCCCAAGTGGAAGGAAAAATTTATTTAATAAAGTAGAGGCCGCTATATTTCACCCTGTGGCCACTATGCCTTCAAACTTCCTTTTCATATATACAAATCCAGAAAAATTTCCCATTTAGCATGCAGCTTTCCTTCAAATCAACAAAAGTTATGGATTCATTGCCTTCCTAGTGAGAGAAAAATGCAAGGTTGCAACTTGCTACTGAAAATAAAGGGAAAATGTCATGAAGCCATTGCTGTCCAAGTCCAGACCACCAGGTGATGACCCCTCTCATTTTCCTTTGTGTTCTCACCACTAACGATCCCTACGTAATATTACAGTAAGAAGGAAAATAATAATGTTCTTGCATAAGAACAAGTTGCAAGAACTATGGTGGCCTTCCCTGGGATGGGTAGCAATTCTCTCCTAATAACTTTTGCCTCTAAGCATAGGAATACTATGAAGTACTCCAAATGTGTCATAAATATGAATTTCATTCAGATCTTCATTGGCTAACCCATCCCTCTTCTCCATGGTCATGGTCAGTCACCATATACTATATATTTTATTCTGTTTTCAGTGATGCAGTGAGGAGTACTGACTGCAATGAGGCAGTAAAGATTTGAATTTAGGGAAATCATATTGTGTGCCTTGGTGGAATCACCCCTTCACTGTTTCTTAAGACCTGTAGACGAGGAGGAGAGCCCAGAATCATAGGACCAAGCCATAAACCTCTTCAGGATAAGCTACTAGTATAATCCTGAAACACATATCTTTCAGGAGAAATCATTAATGCAATTACCTTTGATTTTCCTGTATCATTTCATAAAATTCTGTCCCTCCCTATAGAGAATATTCTTTCCAACAATTAAAGTATCTACTTTAAATACACATCAACAAATCCATGTTAGCTTATGTTAATGACAGACAGTTTGCATTATGATAATACATCTGTTTTAAAGCTGCATTTCATGTTTTTTTAGATTTGACATTTTAAATATCATCCTTTTAATTACAAAATTAATTAGAGTATAATACTTCACACATTAATGATGAAAATTAACATGCCATGGAATTTAGATTATTTTCAAATGTGATAATTATCAGTGCTTACTGAAAGCTTAGGTAATTTCCATTTAAAATATGCATAATTGCATCCATTTGTAGGAACTTTTTTTCAGGAAATTATGGTTAGACTCCCTTTTTTTCTTCTTTTGAATGTGCCTCATATTTTTGAGGAAGAATTGAAAGTTTGACTAAGATGCATTATAAACTTAAGAGCCTTTCATCAGCAATAATTCTCCTCTAAGGTTACCAAGTTAAATATTAAGATGGTTCATTTCTTTACTTGTAAATTTTGAGCAAATAAATTCCTTTATCAGCATTTTTTTCCCTTAAAAAGCCAGCAGCTAAATTCACAGAAGATTTATGGGTTCGTAGTGGTAGATGTCAGCTAACTCCTTGGGGTATCGGGAAAAGAGATACAGAATAAGTCAGTCTAGTCTTCAGAATCATACAAAGTACAAAATGTACAATTCTTAAGAATTGCATTACGTATTTATAGGAGTACTTCTCCATACTTGGCCTCATCCCTACAACCTTCAGTATAAAAAATAAAAATTACAAGTCAATTAGCCAATTTCAAATTTAATATCAATTTATGGTCATTTTTTATAGAATGTCATTTAATTTATTAACTCAGCCATCACTGGCTCAAAGATTATATTTGGTAGGGTTTTCTATGATAGGGTAGTAGGCTCATAGCTCCTGTAATAGACTAAGTAAGACTCTAGCTGACTGCCCATCTCAGCTCTAGAAACACTGCAGGTCAAGACACCCTGGTTTCCACTCCAACCTAAAATCTATTTTGGCAATTACTTCCATCTCACCACTTACCACTGAGGGCCACCTCTTGGTTTCTGTTTTTTGAGAATACCAACAATTCTACCAATTCAAAATAAAGTAGTTCCATCGTATAAATATACTAAACTTCTTTATCCAGTCATACTATTCAGCCATAAAAAATAATAAAATAATGCCATTTGCAGCAACATGGATGGACCTGGAGATTGTCGTTCTAAGTGAAGCCAGAAAGAGAAAGAAAAACACCATATGATATCACATATATGTAGAATCTAAAAAAAAAAAAAATAATAATGAACTAATTTATAAAACAGACTTCCAGACATAAAAAACAAACTTACGGTTACCAGGGATGTAAGGGGGTGGCAAAGGATAAATAGGGAGTTCACAATTTGCAGATACTACCTACTATATATAAAAATGATAAACAACAACTTTATACTGTATAGCACAGGAAACTATATTCAATATCTTGTAGTAACCTATAATGAAAAAGAACATGAAAATGAATATATGTATGTACATGTATGATTAATCTATCATGCTGTACACCAGAAATTGACACAATATTGTAAACTGACTATACCTCAAAAAAAAAAAAAAAACTTGCTAGGAAACAAACAAAAAAACAAAGTAAACCAGTTCCACGGCAGTACCATGGTAACTGAAATACCAAGGTAAATCTGTTTCTACTGTCAACTCTAGCCTACTGAGCTTCTGAAATATCTTCATGTGCTCTAACCAATGCATTTATTATCTTGGTGAAAAGTTTCTTTTGAGCCCCTCCTGGGAACATAATGTGGTTTTTCCCTAATTGGTCTTTACAGAAACCTAAGCCTATTTATTGGTTTTGAGATAAAATGCAGATAAGTCTGAAAACTGAAGTATTGAGGTAGACAGACAGCATCTTTGTGGCAATTGCTTCAAGTGAGGTCTCTACATGGTTTCCAGGTGAGAGAAGGCTCTTGCTCTCTTACAGCAAGAAGGAAAGAGTTGTTTCCCTTGGTTGGGAATAACAGGGGTATTTGGTGCTTTCAAGATTCTCAGCTATGTTGACACAAATTACCCCAATTCTATGTACCAGCATCCTACTTTTTCCCTATCAGGATCCTACTTAGGTGCAGATATACAAAGAGATATATTTGGTGTTCTTTGAAGCTCTGTCATCACTATAATTAGATTTCAGTCTGATTTTTTTCAGCACAGTCTCTTTTACAGATGAAGGTGACAAAGAGTCTCCTGGACTGTTCCCATGGAGATGTTCTGACATTCATAGTGTGCCTTGAATAAATAGGTTGCTAATCTGAATCTATCATTTTCTTTTTTTCAGGACATTTAAAATCAATTCAAAAGTATTGACTTCAGTCCTTATAATGTCCATTGTCCTCAAAATTTACAATTATAATCCCTGTATTATAAGCCAGAATTCGACTCCTCCACCTTGTAGCATGCTGAAAGTTGGCCCTAAAAAATAGATGTATATTTTCTAATGCCTGTACCTGTGAATATTGTCTTATTTGGCATAAGATATAACTCAGAATCCTGAGAGGGGGAGTTTATTATAGATTATCTGGGTGAGCCCTCAATACAATCACAAGTATCCATATAAGAATGCAGAAGAGGTTGTTTTAGGACAGATACCCAGAAGAGAGGGCCAGGTGAAGAAAGTGGAAATCAGAGTAATGTAACAAGAAATTAAAACACCAAGGAATGCAGGTAGCCCCAGAAGCCAGGAGGGAGTCATAGAACAGATTCTCTCTTAGAGCACCCGAAGGAAGCACAGCCTTGCCAACTCCTTGATTTCAGACTCTTGGCCTCTTAACTGTGAAAGAATACATTTCTACTGCTATAAGCCACCTAGTTTGCAGTAATATGTTATGACAGTCACAGGAAATTAAGGCACACCTGATCAAAATTTTCCGCCAGTGAGATTCTTAATAAGGGTAACGCTTCTGCACATCAGGGGTTATCACCACCACTACTATCAACATCAGGGGAGTCCTTATTGCTCTCTGACCTGTGGGTTGTCTATTTCCAGAATCCCACTTTGAGGGGCTGCTTTCTAAGGTCACCATGATATCAATTACCTTACTAGGCCAGTTGTCACCCTGTCTCCCAAGGTGGAGCTATGACAAGGGTTGGCCTGCAGGTGGTTTATGTGAGGATGTTTTCCTGGGGATAAGGACTAGAGTGTCAGGGAAGAGTTAAACAGGAATGTCAAACTAAGGGTATGTTACTGAGCTGGTTTCTGTTCTGGACAAACAATGTTCAAACATTGTGATGGGCTCTTGATGTATCAGCTTGGCGAAGCTACCATGCTAAGTTATTTCATCACACACATTTATCTAGGTTTTACAGTAAACGTATTTTGTAGATGTATTAAAAGTCCATAATCAGTTGACTTTAAGTAAGAGAGATTACTCCAGATAATCTGGGTGGGCTTGATTCAATCAGTTGAAAGGCCTTCCTTGAAGAAGAAATTCCACTTATGTGCAGCAGTTCAGCTCCCAAAAGAGTTCCAGTCTGCCCCTCCTGATGGCCTGCCCTAAGGATTTTGTAATTGCCTAGCCAGTCCCCTTGACTGCATAAGCCAATTCCTTGTAAGAAATAGCTTTATCTATTTATGTATCTATGTAATCTACTAGTTCTGTTTCTCTGGTTGAAACTTCACTGATATGAACCTCCAGGAAAATTTTCAAGTAGCTGAACCAAATGCACCTCTGGATTTTTAACAAACACAGAAAAGTATTCATCCACAGACTTCCATTTTCATTTGATCAAGGGTTCCCCCAGGAGCTACTAACTACCTTATATTTCCAAGTTTATGGGTGACTTAGAATTGCTGAGCAAGTCTTATAGATGAACCTGTAGTTGGATGTAGATGTAGATGGCAGATAAATTCTGGGGAAATGCAAGCAAGAGATACAACATGGACTGAGAAAAGTGACCAGTGGACTCATGCAAACTGCTGATTCCTGAGCAATGGACTGCTTAAAGAGGTAGCTCAAGATGATGCAGATACGATAGGTACAGGATAATCCTTGCCTAGCTATCTCTGTACAAAGGCACATTAAACAAATGTTTTCCTAAAAGACAACACTTTAAAAATCCATTTCTTTTTTTGCTCAAGGATAGTGGTAAAGAAAAAGATCCTTTAGTTTATCTTTTGCTAGACCTAGTTTAGCAAAATATTTATATAAAAATATGAAACATTAAGTACTTAGCCATTCCTATTAGTTAAATAACATTTATTGCTGGATAATATTTCCTCATATCAACTTAATTTCATTAATGTTAATTGGAAGTAATTATGACTGATTATTTGAACACCACATGAAACAATTTGACTGTTAGTTTAACTGTGTTCCCTAATACTCAAAGACCATATTTGCAAAGAATACACTACTATTTCAGATTTGAGAAGTGTCCAAAACACATAATCAAATATTTAAATTAAAAATAACATATGCATATACATGTATAGTATATACATACATGTATTTATACATACATACACATGTGTTTATGTGTTGATGTGTGTATTCTCAGAGTAAAAGGTACCTAAGTCAATACCTATGTACATACACACAAATATATACATATGTGTGATATCTATGTGTATGTATATTCTTGTATTTAGAGGAAATCCATATTTCTTACCACAAACAGAAGCTTTCCTCTGAGCACAATTTTAAAAAGTTACTTTTTTTTTTTTCACATTTCTACTTTTTAAAATAATCATTCTTTAGGCTATAAAGCTTTTAAATTTTTATTTATTTATTTTTAATTGAACCATATGGTCTAGCAATTCCCAACTGGGTTTGTAACCAAAGGAAATGAAACAGGAGTTCAAGTAAGTATCTGCACCCTCACATTCATTGCAGATTTACAATAGTCAAGATATGGAAAAACCCTGGTGTCTGTCAATGGGTGTACAGATCAAGAAGTTGTGATAGATATCACAATGAAATACTATTCAGCCCCCCAAAAGAAGGAAATCCTACCATTTCTGACAACCTGGGTGGAACTTGAGGGCACTATGCTAAGTGAGGTAAGTCAAACAGAGAAAAAAACAAATACTGTATGATTTTTTTTCTTTAAATGAGTGGTTGAATGCATGAAAATACAAACCAATTACTATACCCATATTTATACAAAGCTATTATCATCTATTTTCAGAATAATCATAGATTTCTTAATGGTTTTAATAAATAAAAGTTACTGATTTTCACATCCCCCAGATTCTAGCAAATTGGCATCAAATGTATATTACGGTTTAAATCATAATGTATTCTCACTCTAACTTTCATTACTTAGATATGTCTAACGACTATTTCTGTATATTTCCCCAATGATTCTTCAGTTACAACTGTACACTGAGATCTTTTGTCCATAGAAATCAGGTAGAGAATAAGGTGATCATGAAGGAATTCTCCAAATTCTGTTTTCTAAAATCCAGAATAATTTGGATTATCTAAAATGTATCTTTGTCTCACAGAACATGTATTATGGAATTATCAATTATTTCAGTTGGGTAAACAGGAGCTGTGTGGAGGTTACCCATACAAATTATGATTCAATCTAAGACAAGAACAGTTTTTAAAAATAAATACTACAACAGAAACAATATATGTATATTATTTAATTTTAATGATGCATCCCATTAATGTTCCCCTTGAGTGACCATATGTGATAAAACATTAAATTAATGCTAAAATCATCTATTTCTATTTGATAGGAGTTACAGACATAAAAGATTTGGTAGGACTATATGTAAGTTTTGAACAGAAAAACAAAAACTACTTAAGATAATTTAAGACATAAAATATAGTGCATTGGCTGATGTTTCTCTAATTCATTATGTGTTTGTGTGTGTACCTTTCTCCTTTTAGAGGGAGTTGGGACTACAGTGATTAAGATCATCTCTGAGACAGTGCTTTTATTAATTCCCAAGTAAGTGATAAACCTTTGTTTTATCTTTAGCTGACATCTAGAGCAAAAGATAAGATAGGCAAAAAATACTACGAGTTACTATTGACGAATTGCTATTTCCTAAGGAAGGATTCTTTCAGTTTCTTGCTAAAAACTAATCAAATTAGCAAACTTTAGTTTCTGCACTCAAAATTGTATACATTTATTCTCGCCTATTATAGAAAGAACCTCTGGTATAGAATCCTTTGATTTCCTTTGAACATTTGGAATAAAACTACCCCAAATAATTAACTTCTTTTCCCTCATTGGAATGCAAAATGCAGGTAGGCTAGTAATTATGGTTACAATGGCAAATGAAAGTGTATTACTCAACCTCCTACTGTTCATGAAAGGATTGTCACTCAAAACTCCAGGATGATTTCTCCTGGGTACCTTAAAATGGTATCCATTCTCCCAATCTTTTATTTCTATTTTTTTTCTCTCCTCTTGGAAATGCTACTGCTTCTTAGATTTGCAGCCGTCCCAATTTTCATCCTCTGCTTTGTGCCTGATGACAGAGTCCACAGGGACTCTCTCTGCTATCTATTTCTCTTCTCCAACTGAAACAGAACATTCTGAGTTTCTCACCTCTTCACTCCTAAATGAAGTGCAATCATTTGAAATGCTGGCTGTGAAAAACTGCAACTTATTATCCCACAAACTGCCAAGCCTAAATAATCACTGAAGTTGTTTAAGTCTTTTGAAAACATCAGAATTTCATTCCTATAAGACACCCAGCAGCTGGAAGCTGAAACAAAGTCCATTTAAATACAACAAAATGAGGTGGAAATAAATCACAAAAGAGGAATGGAATGCTTACAGCATTGCGTCGTCCAAGTCTCTAATGTTCTGCAATTTTTGTGACACTGACAAAAACTCAGTCAAGGGAGAAAAAAATGTTACTGATGACTGATTTGTTTGTTCTTTGTTACTTGGCACCAAAGTAAAGTAAAACCACATTGCATTCCCTGAAGAATATAGCATGTTTCCATTGTCGTTTTACTGTGGTCACCATGATGTATTCAATTCTACTCTGTGGCGTTGCAAATAACTACCAAACTGTATTAATGATTAAATAAAAACATTTTAAAACTAATAAAAAAAAGTGCTCTGGAATATGCCTGCAAGATTGCCAAGATTAAGGTGGCACATCTGCTTCACCATATTAAATAAGTGAAGCTGAAGAAAGAAGGGAAATGAATCAAGATTAAATACTCTTTCATGTACACCATTGTTCCTTAGTATTCGTATCCAGCAAATATTTCGTATTATTCATTCAAAATGTCAATGAACTTTTAGATGTCAGTTTCTTTGTCAGCTAAACTGGGTAATATGTTCCATTAGACGGCATTCACATAGAAATATTTGTGGCACAGTGAGTGTGTCATAGAGTTACCATATTTGAAGTTACTGAATCTTCATTTTATAGTCGTGAGCTGAGGATGTTAGCGTGGACTGTGGGCCACAAAACTGTATTGGAGAACAGTAGTAAATGGTCAAGGTCTTATTTTTTTTTATCCCAATTTCATTAAATACAGTTCCAAGTTTTACTGGAAGTTTGTCCAGAATGTGAAGAGAATTTAATTATACCCATAGACTCATGACAAACAGTGGTAAGTGTGCAATGACACTTACGTGTTTTGTGTTTTCATTATTTTTAATGCTGCTCCCTTTCCCTTTCTCCACTTCCATACTATTTTCTACATAGATACTCACTCGGGTTCATTTACTTGGTTTTTACAGTCCACTTGCACAATAGCTCCTTGATACATGTGTATATTTAAATACCTTGTCTCTCTGTATTTAAAATCTTACAAAATACTGACCTGTATGTATTAATGTTTTTATATATTTTTACTCAAAATGTTGAGATTTATTCATGTTGCTATTTGCAACATCTATTTTTATACGCCCACCATCCACTAATCTAGTGCTATACACAAATATCAGGTTACTATTATGGCAACACCTCACTTTTTGTAATAAATTCTGTATGTGTTAGGCTAATGCAGGCTGGATTTTTTATAAATTTTGATATAGCTTTAAACTTAAATAAATTGTTTAAGAATAGTACAAGGAATTCCCATAGACCCTTTTGCCCAGATTTGCCAATTTTTTAATATTTTGCCATATTTGTTTTATTAGTCTCTATAATTCATTACTTTATGAACAATTTGGTAATTGCAAATATGACACTCATTTACACTAAATGAGTATGTATTTCCTGAGAATAAGAATTACAATTATAAAAATCATACAAAAAATGTTAATGGCACAGTAGTACTAAGATCACACAGATTTCCCAATAATGTACTTTGTAACATTAGTTTCCCTAGCCAGGACCTACTCCAGGATCACACACTGCATTTAGTTGTCATGTCTTTTCACTTTCCTTTCAGTATGTTCCTCAGCTTTTGCATTTCTTGTCTTGATAATTTTTAAGAATGTAGATTACATGTTTAGGGGCGTGCCCCTTAATGTGTGTTCTTTGGATGTTTCTTCCTGTGTTTAGGTAATATATTTTGAGTAGGATTATCACTTGAATAATATTGTGTCCTCCTCAGTGTATCCTTTCAGAATGCACGTGATTTTCTAATATTGGTGATGTTGAACACTACCCACATAAAGATGTGTCTGCCAAGTTTCTCTGTAAATTTATTATTTTTCTCTTTGTAATTAATAAGTAATTTCCTGGAAAAAATAAGGAAAGTACTTCAATATTCTTTTTCTTGTCAAAGTTTCACTGGAAAGTTTAGCATCCATTGATTTTCTAACGTCAACATACCTACCACATTCATTAATTTCCATTCTACTGTAAGAGGATTTTTTTTGCTATTTATTTGTTACATCAATATGATTTCATGAATTCTTATTTCATTCAATGGGTTATTATTATTTGTTAATTTATTTTGATGCCTAAACTGTCCCAAATTTGGCCAGGAGAAGCCTCTTCAGACTAAAACTCTGCTAACCTTTTGACATGTACTTACAATTCTTTAAACACTTTCTTATTTTCTAGTCCAAAAATAAGTGCCAGGTTTGTCTTCTCCTTTACCAGTCAAAAACCCGGAAATCAGCTATTTTTCTTGGTTTATTTTAGTGGAGAATTTTATTTAGAAATCAAGAACTGAATGCTGGGTATGCTCATTGTCACTGGTGTAGCATTGCTTTTAGGCCTTTTGTGTAAACAGAGCGAGGAGGTATATAAATGTCTACAAACACACACATGTATAGCATGTATATATATCATGAGTCTACACTGATACCTATAATTGCAATGCAGTAACAGATTTCATTCTAGCCTTTCTATTTTCTGTATCTTAAACTCCTTTACCACAATAAGAACTTTTATTATCCTTGCTATATTTACTTATTGTTCAAGCCTAGTACAAAAATAGTCATTTTAGATTTTTTTACCCATACCAATGTGGAAAGCAAACCTAGCAATTAGAGTTAAATACTCATTTCCATTCTCTTAGGTTAGATTTGTACACAGTGAAAGGAACACATTTTAATAGGAAATTCAGTAAGTTTTTCATAATGCATATACCTGGCTAAACCATGCCCTTATCAATCGAAAATTTTCATCATTAGAAATTTGTCATATCCCTTCTCAGTCATTATTTCAACCAGAGAGAACTACTGTCCAATTTTTTTTTAACCATAGACTAGTTCTAGAACATCATATAAATGTGACTCATATAGTGTATAGTTTTGCCTTCATGTTCTCACAGTCAGGGTAATACTTGTTTGAATCATTCATGGTATTAGTCTTATCAGTAATTTGTTGCATTTTAATACTGTGGAAGTATTGAGAAGTGATCAGATTCTAGACTTATTTTGAAATTAGAAGCAAAAATACTATCTATGGATCAGTGAGAGAGGAGATGTATGGAGGAAATCAAGCTGGCTGCCAAGTTGGCTGCCAAATATTTGAGTGGCTGGAAGAAGAAGGTTAATCTTTACTGAAATGTAGATGACAAGGTCAGTAGGCTAGAGCTCAGATTTGGGCATGTGAATTTTGAAATATATGTTAGAAAAGCAAATTGAATGATAGGGTTTGTTTTATTTTTAGAAGTTGAGAGAAATAACAGCACGCTGAAGGAAATGCTTTACTATCGAACACCCAAGTTTATACTGATATTTTTTATTTTGCTAGTTTTTCCTAAGTTTTTAACCATGGACACTTAGTTCTTTGTTTTTATAATTTTCACTTTTCTGACATAAACATTTATATGAAGTGCTGCGTCAGCTTCAACCCGTGTATGTTTTTGAATCATTATTATAAGTAGTGTAAGTATTTTCTAGTTTTCATTATTATTTATTTAGAACCATGAGTGATTTAAAATGTGAAGTTATTTACTTTGAAAACATGGTTTTTGTCTGATTATCTCTTATTGATTTATAGTATCTCTAATTATGATCAGAGAGCCTAGATTCTAGAAGTTCAACTCTATTGAGACTTGCTTTATGGCAAAGACTAGACTAATTTTGGGAAATAACCTATATCTACCTGTAAAAAATCTGTATTATTCAAAATTCAATATTCTAAATTTACTTTTTATATCAAGCAGGCAGAGACCAGTATTGCTAATAGAAAGTTGTTAAACTATATTAATTTAACTTAAAAAAATTAAAAAGTAAAATGAGGGAGGGAAAGCCATTTGAAGGATATAGCTGATACTACTATTTGTCATTCATTACTATTTTTTTTCCTCTTCTTTTTTTATTAACAGAATTCTTGGAGTTATAACAGACACATAGCTTCTCAGCTATGTATTACATTCTCAAATTTCTTAGTAGTAACAAATTACATGATAGGACTTTCAGGCCACTGGGATATGAGAATATGTGATATGTGAAACATCCTACAGACAGGCTGTTTGCCCTAGATTTTTTTCTCAGCCAACCCTGTTGTTTGAAAAGGTGTTAATTAGATCAGGTGCCTTTGCATAGGTAGAAGTCCTGTGTTCATGATAGAACAAACTATTTGATTCAAAGTTCACAGTCTAGGTCTGGGAACTGGCTCAAGTCTGGGAAGTGGGTAAGTCATAAAGTTTTCTCTGTTGACTTTAGTAAAAGAATCATCTATCTCAAGTCTAGGGTCTGCATAGTCAATCAGCCACTACCGACAATCTCTGTGTGTCAAAATGTTCTAATTACTACCAGCCCTGCTGTCCATTACAATAACCATGCTCATCTACTTTCTGATGGTTAAGTGATATCTAAATCCCTGGCATCCCATCATCCCACTGAAGTCTGAGAACTCGGTGCATCGATATTATCTGCACCTGTAATCTGGCTTGCAGACAAGAGCCAATAAATGTAGAGATTTTTCAACAATATTGATGCTTCCGAGAAAAATGCACTGCTTCAAGGTATTGGTGGAAAAAATGTGCCTGAATAATCTGAGGGGACATAGTTAAGGGATGAGAAAAAGTTCATATATAATAAACTTATATCTACACTTTTATCTCCTTAAATCTTTGAATTTCTTTTTTTTTTTTTTTTTTTTGAGTATTACAGGGGTATTCTGAAGGCTCAACTTTGTGTAACGTAGGCCACTTTGGAGCCCAGATTTCATTCAAGCAAGTGAGTAAAGCGTTAGTCACTTTTCTGTGCTCAAGATAATGGATTCAGTATTGTTAATGCACAGGATTTAATGCTCTGAATCTTTCTTGGTCATTGTATCCATATCAAAAGATTAAATTAAGCCAGATTCAACAATACATTTTTTCATCCCATCCTGCTCGGATGTGGTCTGCTGGGATTTACATCTAACTGAGTCCAAATGCAGGGAAAAGTAATGGGTACAGGGACTGAAAACTGGCATCCACCTAAAAAGCCACTATCTTAGGTGAAATCATGATAGGGATGTTGGCAAGACTTAGCTAACCCCTTGAGTGGAGAGGATTCTGTTACTTCTGCCAGCAAGAGAAGCTTAGAGGGGATAAAGGTCTTCACATGCATTAGCATCTACCCAGATGTCCACATTGTAATTCTAGGACCTGAGTCTCTCCTAATCAACACTGTAACTGTAACTTAAAAGACACGCTGAGGCTGTGAGTTAAAGTTACATATTAAAATTTAGCATACTGGAGGATCAAGCTTTTTTAGTTATCAGAAATTTTTGCCATCTCGCGTTAAGAAATTAGGTATTCTCTCAGGATAATTAGAAAAACTCTCCAGTTTTCTACTGGAGAGTTTTCCCAGATTTAAGCTGGAAATTTTAAACCTGAAGCTTATTTTTTCTTCTCTCAAATTCTTCAGGGGTTTAACTGGTACCAATCCTAAACTCACAGTTCCCGTATTCTTATATTATTTATTTTCCCTATGTTCTAATTCAAGAACTAATAGGTCTCCCATAGCTTAGCCTTCTATAGGTACTTCATTGCAGGCATTTTCGTGTGCTAATTCCAAAAAGGAGTTTTCTAGTGGATGCCATGGAATACCCGGATCTCACTAGAAGTGAATTTATCTTTGCCTTTGAAGTTAATCAGAATCGAGAACCAGTTATAGACTCTACTAATTGAGTTTCTATTTCCTGGAGCCACTTCTGGTATAAAATGCTGTGTTGGTTTGAGTGTGGTTAGGAAAACAAATATGATGAATTTTAGGAGAATTACAAGCTTACAACCATTGGGTTACTGAAAATCAGAAAGTTACAGTTGGTTTTCAAGAACTCTTGCTGCAGGTACAGCAAATCTTAAGAACTTCTGGAAATTCCCACAGATTACCACAATGTTTGGTACCTGAGGTGCAGCACAAATCAGAGTGTAGATTTTCTAGAGGCACGACGGAGGCTTCTCAGGACATCACACACACAAACACACACACACACCCCTTTCTGCAATAGCCTCAGGAGAATAAGGACCTGTCTGTCTCTCTTCTACTTTGAGTCTCACAGGAGTGTCTCATTGACAGACACTAGTGTAGAACTATACACTGAAGGAGCTTTGAGAGCAGGCAGTCCAGCACATAAGCTGACCAGCTGGGTCTCTGGATAAGCACGTGGAAAAGAGTGACTAAGTGCCAAAGTTGCCCACCTGATTTTGTAATCTTATGTAAGAGAGAAATAAACTTTCATCTTATTTTAACCATGATATTGCACTTCTTAATTATAACAGCTTAGCATTTACACTAATAAAAACATCATTTAATCATATAGTCTTTAAATATTTACTTTTATTAAACTACCTGATATTATATAAATTTGGCATCGTTTTTTGTGAAGTTTTCTTAGATCCAATTACTTCCCACTTGCTTTTCTGAAATCTTCAGGCATGGGTTTGGGAGAGAAGGAGCATAGAACACTTTGCTATCTTATTCCTGCATTTATTGTTTTAGCTTTCTTGGATACCCTTAAGTCCTGCTGGCAGGAATATAAATCAGTTCATTGTTTCTGAAAATGAATTTAACAATATGCATGAGAACCTTAGAAATGTACCATTATAAATACTGAGATCTTCATGAAAAGTATTATACAATGTATTTAATTCAGTATTATACAGTGTATTTAATTGTATGTATTATAATTATTTTAATTGTAATAATTAAAATTTAAAAATCACGTCCATTAGTTGGGTAGTTGTTAGTAATATTATAGAATATCTATTTGTTGTAACCATTTGTTATGGAATAAATTGTGTTCCCCCCAAATTGTGTGAAGTCTTGTGTGAAATATTGTATTTAGAGATAGAGTCTTAAGAAGGTAATTAAGGTTTAATAAGGTAATAAGGGTGGGGCCTTAATCTGTTAGGACTATTGTCCTTATAAAAACACCAGAGCTCACTTAATCTGTTTCCACGTGTGCCTGTAGGGAAAGGTCATTTGAGGACAGGAAGAAGGTGGCCATCTGAAAACCAGACAGACAGGCCTCACCAACAACCAACCCTGCTGGTACCTTGAGCACCCAGTCTCCTGAACTGTGAGAGGATAGATGTCTTTTACTTGAGCCATCTAATCTGTGGTACTTTGTTATGACAGCTCAGGCTGGTTAATACACTACTAAAATCAAGGTTTTAAGTAATATTTACCAACATGAAGTAAAGGCATTCCTCAGAGATGTTGTGGACTTGGTTCCAGACTACCACAATAAAGCAAGTATTGCAATAAAGTGTGTCATTTTTTTTAGCTTTCCTGTAAATATCAAAGTTATGTTTAAACTATATGGTAGTCTATTAAGTATGAATAGCATTATATCTAAAAAACAATGTACATGCCTAAATTTAAAAATACTTTATTGCTAAAAAAAATGCTCATCTCAGCCTTCAGTGAGCCATAGCAATAATATCAAAGACCACTGATCACAGATCACTATAGCAAATATAATAATGAAAAAGTTTGAAATATTGTGAAAATTACCACAGTGTGACACAGAGACACATAGTGAGAGAGCAAATGATGTGGAAAAACAGCTCCAATAGCCTTGCTCAATGCAGGGCTGCCACAAACCTTCAATTTGTAAAAATGCAGTATCTGTGAAGCATAATGAAAGAAAGCCAAATAAAATGAGGTAGGCATGTAAAAAAGGGAGAATAAAAATAGTATGTGTATGTATGTTTCACCATAATATTGAATATAGAAAAGTAAATACATATATACTTTTATACTGAAGACAGACTGGAAAGAACTACCGTGAAATAAATGTGTTGAGGAAGATTTCATGAAAACCACTCTGGAGTCTTGTTCTCCAAAAGAGCTGCACATTGATGAGTTATGAGAATTTAGCTCCAGCCTGGCTGGCAGCATCTGCTCAGAGCACTCAAGTTAATTCTGTGCAATCTGTGGAAACTACATGTAACTCTGCCTGTATGAAGCTAAGCTGGTTGAACCACCAGAGGGTGGAGGGAGAGTATGATGATGAAAGAATAAGAGATGCACTGTAAGTGATCACTGAGGGAGCAAAAATGATATGTGAATCTAAATTTAGATTATTTAAAAAGAGATGATGATAGAGTCTTTTATATTTAGAATGCCTCCAGTAGTAAACCTAAGATTTCTATCAGAACATGTTCTATTTTATATAGTTATTTAAATGTACAAATAAAGGAGAGCCTTGCCTGACTTCTTTGGTTATTCTATCATCTATCCAATTTTTGTCAATGTTAATTTAGTGTATGTTTAGAGTTTTATTTTGGAAGTCATTTTTTTAATCTCATTCATTTTAGTAATTCAGTTTTCAACTTTAAAATATGTGTAATTTACTTTTAAAAAAGAGTTTATGAAGTTAATTGGAAATACCACAGCCAATGGTGGGTATTTTGAAAAAACACATACACCACAAAGATGGTGTTGCAATGCTAACGAACACTGCATTGTCCCTTCTTGTATCCAAAGCAGATACAATTATCTTCCCACACAAATATGTTGATACTAATCTCAGTCAGCTGACACTACTCTTGAGACCCATTGTCTGTCCTTCCAAGAATTTACACAGCACAAGTCTTACTCTCTTAGTTTCCAATGCTACTTAGCTAATCATTGAAGTCTAGTTTCTGATCTTGAAGTACAGGTCATGACTTTAAATGAAGGAGTGCACAGAAGAGTTAAAGCATGCTCACCAGGCTTTTTTTGTTTGTTTGTTTGGTTATTGTACATGCTGTCAGAATTTTCTGTGGTGAATTGGCTCATGGTTAGAAAGCAAATAATGGGGTTTTTGTTGTTGTTTTTGTTTTGCTATTGTTCTTTTCTTGTTTGTTAAAGACAGAAGGGAACTACTATTTCCTCCAGGAAGTAAAAGAGAAGGACTAGAAAGTATGGAACTATTAAAGTACCTTTTTTCTCTACACTTGGCTCTGTTTCATTTAGGAAGCTTGTAGGTGAACATAGCAAGTTGATTTTGCAATTTAAATAATACACTCGCATAAGTGTCCCTTTCAGGTTCTTACGCATATTTGTGTCTTAAAAGAAGTGCCTTAATATTTTCAAAGAGTTGCCTTGCAATTACTTATTTCCAGGTACTTCTGAAAGGGATCTTTTGCTGTGTATGTGAAAACCTACTTTGTATGTGAAAGTAGAATAACTGAAAATCAAGACTGAATGAATGAAGAATTCAGTCATGGTCTTGGAAGATTTGCTCTTTCTGTTATGTGATATTTGATATGTTGTTCACATTGCAACCAGGTAGGATATCTTACATAAGGACTAATAAAATACTTGTATTATGAAAATCAATGTATAGGGAACTGTATCCTAAAGAAAAAATATGAAAATAATCCTCTAACCTAAATGTGCCATGTATGTTTAATGAAAATGAGTTTAATGTTTATTATCTAACCACAGCAAGAAGCACCAACCAATGAAAATATTAGAGAAATGATGTCACCAAAATGGTGACATAGGTCATTCCTGACTTTGTTCCCCATCACAAGTGGAACAACTAATAACCATTCATGAACAAGACATCACTGAGAAAATCCTATAACAAGAGGGTGAGGCTGGAGCATCCTCTAGTACCTCAGAGATCAAGACAGACTGCATTAGAAGGGTAAAGGAGTGGCAACATGCTGACAAAATTGGCCCTTCCCTAGCCTAGAGCAGCACTATATGGACTGATCTCCCTGAGCCTACAGTTACTCCAGTGAGAGAATAGAGGACTCAAGCTGGACAGGCAGCTCCTAAGCACTGTGAGTCCCTTTTTGGGAGCCCCTAATCCAGACTCACCCCACAGGGTTTGTGGGGGAATCTGCAGGGCTGATCATTGGGAATTAGATTGTGAAGGAGAGGTGGAGAGGGCTTGCAACAACCAGCACTTGGATTTTGGCAGACTGAGTTTATACCTGCAGTGCCCACGTAGTAGTCTCAACCAGCAACTTTGCTCATCTGCAAAGCCAAGACAGTGGTGCAAGTTGACCAGGGAACTCAGCAGGGTGCGGGTTTGCCTGCTTTGGGTCCTCAATGAAGAACCTAACTGGTCTGGAGCCTGGAGTCTTCCCTTACGCAGGCAGCGTAGCTAATTCATAGCCACTCCCACTGCTAAGTATATCCCTAAGCCATGCCTGACCAGAGAACCTGGCCAGAACACCTACAAGCTGCATAGCACAGCAACATTCAAGCAGAAAGTCTGACAGATAGATCTGATTATCCAGAGAAAATCCAGTGGTTCAGTCAGGGAACCTGGGGAGTAGGTAGGCTTGAGTCAAAACCACAAAAAAAAAGAGCCTTGCCAGTCTTGGGGTCTGTTCTCAAACTCAGCCTGGGTAGGAGACTAACTTGTCGTCCTGCCCATTGCTGAACTGGATACCACACCAGAGCACACAAGAAGCTGTGTAGCTCACCAACAGCCCTGCATACAGGGGCACTTGAACAGAGAACACAGTCTATTGTTTAACTCATCTGCAGAACAAAACAGGTGGCACCTTCTGACTAGTGAATTTAGTACACAGTCTTGCCTGATTCATGTTTTCAAACAATGAGCCATGCAGGCACTAGGACACTTTCTACTACCCTAACAAAGCAAGGGAGCTAATTCAAAGCCCTGCCTACTGCTGACTATAATACTCAATACTGACCATCTGGGAAGCCTGACTAGAGAACCCAGACAACTATGGAATCTCTCTTGCAGCCTCATATGGGCAGGGAATCAAGTCAGTGGTCCTATCCAACTGTTCTAAGTCCGTGGTACCTCCCTATCAAACCTCAGAGCTCAGGCAGCGGCCTCAGCCAAAAATAGACCCTGATAGCAAGCCCACCTGCCCAAGGACATCACAGTAAGTGTATCCTGAAAGAGATATCCTCCAGACTGAGTGGACAAGTGAAGAACTACCTCTGCCAATGTGAACTTATAAAGTCTGAAAAAAAGAGAGTTCTTACTCAAATGAGTAGATATTAAAGTAATGACAGGGTAACAAAAACTAGGTAAACATTGCACCAAAGGAAACTATTAAATCTCCTATAAGTAACACTAAAGAAATAAAGATATATACACTGTCAAAAATTTAGCATAATCTTCTTAAAGTTTAGTGAACCATAAGAACACACAAACAACTAAATGAAATTAGGAAAGCAACTCATGAATAAATTGAGTTCAACAAAGAAACTGAAATCCTAAAAAACCCACAGAAATCCTAGAGTTGAAAAATGCAATAATAAACTGAAGAATTCAAAAGAGATCTTCAAAAGCAGACTTGAAATGTAGAAGGAAAAAAAATCAGTTACCTAGAAGACAAGGCATTTGAAATTACCAGTCAGAAGTGCAAAAAGAAAAAAAAAATTTAAAAAGAGTGAAGAAAGCCTTATAGGACCCAACCAAAAGAAATAATATCTGCTTTATGGATCATCCGGGAGAAAAGAAAGAGAAGGATAGAAAGTATATTTAAAGCAATAGCAGCTAAAAACTTCCCAAACCTGAGGAGAGAAATGGACATCTAGATATACGAGACCCAAAGGCTCCAAATAGGTTGATTCCAAATAGAGCAACACTGAGACACATTTGAATTAAACTATTAAAATGCAAAGACAAAGAAAGAACATGGAAGCAACAAGAGGAAAGAGAGAAATTACACAGAAGGGAACACCCATAAGACTTTAAGTAGATTTCTCAACAGAGACTTTTCAGGCCAGGAGAGAATGGCATTATGTATTCAAAACATTAAAAGAAAAAAAAAAAAAAACCAAAATTCTATACCCAATAAGCTGTCCTTGAGATAAAAGGGAGATAAGGATTTGCCTGAAAAAACAAAAGCTGAGGGAATTCATCACCACCAGACCTGCCTGACAAGAAATGTTAAAGCAAGCTCTTTGAGAAGAAGTAAGAGGATGTTAATTAAATCATAGGAGAAAGAAGGTAGTATAAAACTCACTGGTAATGGTAAATATATTGTTAAATAAATAAATAGGTATATAAAAGCCAAAAATCAACTGTAGTAAAAATAACATAACTATAATGATATATTATTGGACACAAAATGTAAAATAATTAAAGTATAGCATTAATAACCTAAATGTGAGAGGGAGGAGAAATAAAAGTGTAAAGTTTAGAAATTCTATTGAAGTTTTCAGTTTAAAATAGGCTGTAATAAGTTTAGATATTTTGGGTAAACCTCATGGCAACCACAAGAAAAACCTATAGTAACTATACAAAAGAAAATTATAAAGTATTCTGATACACAAAGACATGATAACACACAAATAAAGGACATAAAGATAAGAAGCAAGGGACAATAGATCTATAAAACACCCAGAAACAATAAATACTTACCTATCAATAGTTGCATTAAATATAAATAGATTAAATTCTCCAATCAAAACATATAAAAAAATGATATAGGACAAATGAATGGATAAAAAAAAATCTCTGTATGTGCTTCCTAAAAGAGCCTCACTTTAGCTATAAAGATACACATAGACAGAGTGAAAAGATGAAACAAGAAAAGATGAAATATTTTCTGTGATAGATTCTATGTTAGGCCAGGAAACTAATCTTAGCATATTCAAGATTGAAATCATACCAAATATCTTCTCTGACCACAATAGTATGAAACTAAAAATCAGTAATAGGAGGAAAAAATGGAAAACTCAGTAATACATAGATATTAGATAATTCTCCTCTGGAAACTAATGGGCCAAAGAAGAAATTAAAGGGGAGATTAAACAGTGTCTTGAGACAAATGAAAATAGTAACACAACACTCCAAAACTTATGAGATACAGTGAAAGTAGTTCAAAGAGGAGAAGTTCATAGTTATAAATGCCTACACTGAGAAATAGGGGACATCTCAAATAAACCTAACTCTATGCCTCCAGAAACTAGAAAAAGAAGAACAAAATGAGCCCAAAATTAGAAGGAAAAAAAAACAATAAAAATTAGAGCAGAAATAAGAGAAATAGAGAACAGAAAAACATTATAAAAGATTAACCAAACTAAGAGTTGGTTCTTTGACAAAAGGAAATTGACAAACTTAACTAGACTAAACAAGGAAAAAAATAAGAGGACTCAAATCAAAAAAAAATTATAAATGAAAAAGGAGCCATTGCAACTGATAGTACAGAAATACAAATGATCCTAAGAGGCTACTGTGACCAAATGCAGATCAACAAATTGGACAACCTACAAGAAATATAAAAGTTCTTACAAAGATACAGTATGCCAAGACTGAATCAGGAAGAAATAGACAAAATGTAAACAGACTAAATTACCAGTTAGGAGATTTAACTGGTAATCAAAATTTCCCCAACAAACAAAAGTCCAGAGCCAGCTTCACTGGTGAATGCCACCAAACATTTGTAGAGAAATTAACACTAATATTCTCAACCCAATCCAAAATATCAAAGAGGAGAGAACATTCCCAAACTCATTTTACTAGGCTAGCACAAAAGAAAAGAAAACTTATTCCTGATGAATATAGATGCGAAAATTCTCAATAAAATACTAGCAACCTAAATTTAGCAATATACTAAGAGGGTCATTTGCCATCAACAAGTGGGATTTATCCCTGGATACATGGATGGTTCAAAACTCACATATCAATAAATGTGTTATTTCACATTAATAAAAGAAAAAACTCAAATGATTATCTCAATAGATGGAGAAAAAAATATGACAAAATGCAGTATCTGTTTCTGATAAAAACCTCTTAACAAATTAGGTATAGATGGATTGTATCTCAATATAACAAAAGCCATATATGGTAAGCCCATAGCTAACATACTGAATGGTGAAAGGCTGAAAGATTTTCCACTAAGGATAAGACAAAAGGCAGCCTCTTTCACTACTCCTGTTCAGCCTATTAGTGAAAGTCATAGCCAGAACAATCAGGAAAAAAGAAAGAAAAGGCATCAGAATTGAAAAGGGAAAAGAAAAATAATGCTATTTGTAGATAGCATGATTTTATATAAGAAAATCTTAAAGACTTCACTAAAAAACTATTGAATATAATCTGAATTTAGTAAAACTGGAGGCTAAAAAATTAACATAAAAAAATCAGTAGGCATTTCTGTACACTAACAACAAATTACCTAAAAAAGAAGCAAATAAAAAAATTTCCTATGTACAATAGCATCAAAAACAACGAAATATTTAGGAATAAATTTAACAAAGGAGGTGAATGATTGCTATGTGAAAAACTAAGATATTGATCAAAGAAACTGAATATGACACAAATAAATGAAAAGATACCCATTTTCATGGATTAGAAAAATTACTATTGTTAAAATAACCATGCTACCCAAAGCAACCTATAGATTCAATGCAATCCCTACCAAAATCCAATGTCAGTTATTTCAGAAGCAGACCAAAAAAATCTAAAATTTATATGGAACCACAAAAGACCCAGAATAGCCAAGCATTCTTGAGAAAGAATAGAATGAGAAGGATCATGCTTCCTGGTTTCAAGTTATATTAGTATAAAGGTATAGTAATTAAAACAGTATGACACTGGTATAAAAACTAACACATAGAACGTAATGATAGTCCAGAAATAAACCAATATGTATACGGTCAAATAATATTTGACAAGGGAGTCTAGAATACTCAGTAAAGACAGACTCTTCAATAAATGGTGCTGGAAATAACTGGATCTTCACATGTAAAAGAATGAAATTAGATTCCTATCTTATACCACTCACAAAATGAATTCAAGACAAATATAACATTGTAAACCATGTTAACTCCTAGAAGAAAACATAGATAAAAAGGATTCTTGACATGGGTCCTGGCAATTATTATTGTTTTTTTTTTACATATGACACCTAAAAGCACAGCAACAAAACAAAAAACAAACAAGTGGGACTACATCCAAATAAAAAGCTTCTGCTCAGCAAAAGAATCAACAAAATGAAAACTCATACAACTTCATGCAAAAAATAAAATAATCCAGTGAAAAAGTGGGCAAGGACCTGATTAGACATTTTTCCAAAGAAGATACACAAATGGCCAACAGGTACATGAAAATGTATTCAGTATCACTATTCATTAGGAAAATGCAAATCAAAACCACAATGAGATATCTCCTCGTATCTGTTAGAATGACTATCACCAAAAAGACAAGAGATTTCAAATGCTATGAAGAATGTGGAGAAAACAATGCTGATGCGCTGTTATTGGGACTGTACGTTGGTATAGCCACTATGGAGAACAGTATGGTGGTTCTTCAAAAAAATTAAAAACAGTACTACCATATGATAAGCCATTTCACTTCTGGGAAATATATGCAAAGGAAATGAAAATACTATGAAAAGGAGATATCTGTACCTGCCTGTTCACAGTAGCATTAGTTTTTCAGTCTCTCATTCTATTTACATACACACACACATACACACAAGATGGAATACTATTCAGCCATAGAAAGGAAACCTGCCCTTTGTGAAAATATGAATAAACCTTGAGTATTATGCTGACATAAGTCAGAGTAAAAGAAATACTGTACGACCTCACTTACATGTGCAAAAAACCCAAATGAAAAAACCTAGATAACAAAAAAACCCAAAACAAAACAAAACCTAACTCATTGAAAAACAGATCAGACTTGTGTTTACCAGAGGTGAGGGTGGTGGGTAGGAAAATTAAATGAAGTTGGTCAAAAAGTATAAACTTCCGGTTATAAGATACATAAACACTAGGCATGTAATATACATCATCATGACTCTAGGTAGCATGGCTACACAGTATATTTCAAAGTTGTGGAGAGTAGATCCTGAGTCCTCATCACAAGGAAAAAACCTTTTTTTTGTCTATATGAGATGATGGATGTTAAACATATCATGGTAATCGTTTCACAATATATGTAATTCAAATCATTATGCTGTACACCTTAAACTTGTACAGTGCCATATATCAGTTATATCTCAATAAAACTAATAAAAATACTAATGAGTATGTATCAAACGACAAAAGAACTAAATGGGTACTACATCACATTCATTTCAAATCTTTCATGTTATTTTTTTCATATGAGTTTCTCATATGAGTAAAGAACCTGAAGATTTTACAGAATTGACCAAAACAGATTTATAGAGATTAAGTCCAGTGTTCTCAAGCATCATTTTAAAGGACTCTGTCTTCATAACTGATTTATATGGTGACTGAAGTTCTGATTATAGGGAGCTAATGAATTGGACAGTGACTATCTCTTCTAACCCTTGAGACAGCTGCTTTCATACCCAATAAAATTCTGCGTGGCCGAAACAAACGCTTGGAAATCCACGTAACTACTGTGACTGCCATACAAATGGGGTATTTCTGTTATGTCCTCTTGCTTTAAATGTGGCAAAAGCCATCATGTGAATGAATATGCCAACACTCCAAACTGAGTATTGTTTTATCAGTCTATATATAGGCACTTTTGAGAATACAATAGAAATTATAAAACCATTTGATTACCCTCCAAGGTGTTTGCGAAAAATAAGATAAACTTTACGAAAATATAACTAGGCCAACTATTTGAAAATACATATGTTATGAGTTGGTCTCCTCAGAAATATCACTGCTAGGAAAAATAGTAGAAGAACCAGAATTCCGCGGGCCGACATTCCTCTCCTACCTGATCACTAACCAGCAGAGTACATCAGCTTCTGGAAAGTGCAAATTTATTTCTTTTTTGAAGCAGTACAGAGACTCTAAGCTTTAGGAATCTAATTGAACTGGCTTTAATTTTAGGTTCTACTGCTTATTAACATTGTAACTTTAGCTACTTAGTTATTTTAGTCTCATCTTCCTCATATTTTAAAAAGAAGTAACCTAAGTATACCTACACTTCACAGCATTACTAACATTAAAAAGGAATAGATACATTCACACATGTAAAAAATACCTGGAAGGACAGATCTTCCATCAGTGATGGTTATTGTATTCTGTTCTTTAATTAGGTGTTTCATATGAAAATAAAGAGTTTTACTCATGCAAGCATTTTACAAATAGAAGCAGAACTACAGAATCATAATGGAACTTTATTTCTAGCACCATCATAATCATCACCATCATCCATATGTTGTGAAACAAAGCATGTGCTGGAATCAATGGAAAATATTTTTGCCTTTCCTTTTTTCATCAACTTTATTTTGGACAGTTGCAAGAATAATAAAAGAACAAAACAGCAATCTATATGCTCCCCAAAACGCTCACTGACTGTTAACATTTCTCTCTCTCTCCCCCCTACCACTGTATGTACATCTTTTGAGAATTAATTATGAGTATTATTTGTAGATATAACACTTGACTCCTAAATACTTTAACATTAATCACTAGTAAAACAAGAAGTTTCTCCTACATAACCACAGTACAATAATCACACTCAAGAATTTAACATTAATACTATATCATCATTTGATACATAGTCCATATTTCCCAATAATCCCAATGTCTTTTACCAGTGTTTATTTTTCAAGATTTAACTTTCATGTCATAAAGTTATTTTAAATGGGCTTTCAAAAGTGTTTGTAAATGTTTTATTAATAATGCCTTCTAGATATAATTTATAAGGAATAAGGGAGAATAGATTTTTTGAAAGTATTAATTGTGACTTTGAGAGTAAACTGTGGTATCTTGGAAATTTTTTAATAATAGAAATGCAATTAAAAACTAATGATACATTTTCAGGTATGTTGTGCAATATGAAAGGATATTTATACAATGGAAATTATAGTCACCCCTTGGTATCCTCAGCAGATTAGTCCAGGACCCCCATGGATAATAAAATCCATGGATGCTCAAGTACCTTATGTAAAATGGCATAGTTCAGTTAGCCCTCTGTATCTGCAGTTTCCATACGTGTGGATTCAACACGTGCACATCCACAGTTATGTCTCCCCAAATTTGGTATAGTGAAATCCTAACTCCCAATGTGATGGTACTAGGAGGTAGGACCTTTGGCAGGTTATTAGGTCATGAGGGTAGAAAATTCATGAAAGGGGTTAGTGCCCTAATAAAAGATACCCTAGAAGGTTTCCTGGTCTTTTCTGCCATGTATGTATGAAAGCGAAAAGATGATTGCGAATGAACCAGGAAGCAGACCTCACCAGGTATGGAACCTGTTGGTGCCTTGATCCTGGACTTCTCATTAGCCAGAACTGTGAGAAATTAATTTCTGTTCTTTAAAAGCCACCCAGTCTATGGTTTTGTTATGGCAACCCAAACAGACTAAGACAGAAATAAAGATATGGAACCCAATATATACAAGGAACTAATTTAAAATAAACAATGTTGACTTGTATAATAACCTCAAACAATTAATGTCCTTATTTATCATTTTGTTTTGAAATTCCTGGAAAAATTATAAACTGAGTAGAAACTAGTCATCAAATTAAACACTACTTAGTTACTTAGAACAAGAGAATAAACTCTACTTATTAGATATAAACTATGGAAAGCCAAATCATTGTTCATATACAAAGAAGCAACAAGCTAACCTAAATTAGTATCATTATTCATTTCACTTTAGTACCTTTTTTAAAAGCAAGCACATATAATACGATGTTTATAAAGTGTTCCTAAATCTTCTAATAGTCCTTATTTTCTTTAAATCTTTCTCTAGGGTAAGTTTGATGATTGGGAGCGAGAAAGTTCAGACAGTTCATTCCCTACAGAGATGTATCAAACTGTGTGCAAAACAGGTCACCTAGAGCCAATAGCAATGAAAGGCTCACTGTTGTTTACTGCCCTGTGAGTACCCCATGGTAGAAGATGAACTAGCAGTACTCATCTTACTCAAGTTTAGGTACAGGTCCTATGGCCTACTATACTGATTTCTAGTTTAAATTACATCATTTTTGACCTTGTGAATTTCTTTTTACTTGCATTTGTTTAATTTGTATTTTCCATATGTATTAATTTGAATCTTCCCATAATTTAAAAAACAAAATATCCTTATGAGTTATCTGCTTAGTACTGGATATTTTGACATACTGTAGAGAAACCTCAGCCTGAGAGTCTTATGGAAATGTAAAAATCAAAACAAAGCAGAAAACAATCCTTCTACTTGGCTTCAATTGGAGTAGCTTTTCTTAAAAACATGCATGCCATTTTAATCTGGAAAAGAGGGTCAGAGTTTTTAAAATTTCACTGCAGATTTTATTGGCTATCAAATTGTAATTACGCTCTTTGATTTAATGTATTTTGTCTTTATATCTTCTTGTTTGGATTGATATTGCCATCTTTGCTTAACTCTAATTTACTAATCTGCTAGTTATGTAACACACTTTGTGATTTGTGAGATTTCTGTCCTTTTTCCTTTTTGTTTTTACAAAAAATTATTTTTGAGATTTCTCACACTTCTAATTTTTGATCTCATAGATTTTATAATAATATAATAAAACCCCCAAAAGTTGTTACAGTAATTTTTTAGTTTACTATCATTTTTATTTTATGACTGATTTTTTATAGGTCTTTGTTTCTATTGTTTGTTACAACTAGTTATGTAATCTGGATTTTGTCTGCATGCTGTTTTGTTGTTTCTTAAAATATATCCTAATTTAAATTAGGTTAATGATTACATTTATGTTTTCAAATCATCTCTAAATATTTTGAAATACCATCTCAGTAACTATACATAATTTTTAATATTACCTTTTGAGTAACTATTTCTAGAACTTTGTAAATATGATTGAGAATTTTAGAACATTGTTATTTTTCTAATACTATATGGCTTATTATTTTATATATCTGTATTCCATTTTTAATTCATTGATAAAAACTTTTTTATTATTCATGTGAAAAGTATTTCTTTGTTCTCTACTGACAGAAATCTAACTCAAAGCAGCCTTAAGATAAGAATATTACACTGGCTCATAGAATAGCTTTTGCAACAGACCTACAGGAATGCTAGAAAATGTAACTAAGCATCAGCAACAAAAACCAAAAGAATGCTGTTAGGACTAATGTCTCTTGTCTTACCTGCATTTTTTGTTTGTTTTTGGGTTTTTTTCATATTAAAAATTTTCTCTACATAGTGAGAAGCAGACATTGATAATATCTAAATTTTAAAATATATGGGCTCTATCACTAGAGAGGAATTAATTTGATTTTATCCCAATTTCTAAAATCCCAAGGAAAGGACTAATTGTCCCAGCTTTCACCAATTCACTAGGCTCAGGGGAGATAATTTTTGAGCATCATTTCCATGTCTGTCACTAAAGTAAGTGCTATGATAACAAAAAGTTCTCAAAGTATAAGGGGAAATAGGTAAATAATAACAGTAACCTGAGAATTCCATATTAGAGATATCATAAGGTACTTTAGGTCTTTAACCTTAGCCTGAGATATGTGGTAGGCCTTTAGTGAAACTGCTATTTCATGTATATTACATCAAGCTCACATATAAATTCTGTATCACAAATATTATAGTAATTGAAATAATGTTTTCACATATATTTAATAATTCTTAATTTTGTTCTTTTTCTTATATACCTGTTGGTCATTTGTGGGTCTTCTTTTGAGAAAAATCTATTAAGTTTCTTTGCCCATTTTTTGATCCATTTGTTTACTGCTACTGAGTTGTATGAGTTCTTATATATTTTAGATATTAACCACTTATCAGATGTATAGGATCGAATGCTGTGGCTGCACAATAGACTGAAGGACCTGGCTTAACCTGACCCACTTTTCATTATAATGTAATTAACATCACAGTTTAAGCCCCCTCCAGTAGGTTTCTGTGTGTGCTTCCTGGGTAAGAACCTGCCCAAAAGGGATGGGTGTGCCTGAGAACAAGGAACATCAACTGTGAATCAACAAAATCGCCCCCTAAACCAGGATGTAAGACAGGAGAAACAAAGGAGCGGCACCATTTTTCCCTCTCTTCAATTGGCCCGCCCCCAATTCTCTGGGGTGTACTATATTTTAATACCTTTTTACCTTACTAATAAAATCTTCTGTTTATATCATGCTTTCTGTCTGTCATTAAAAATTCATTTTTTGGTTGACTAAGAACTGAGCTAACTTTTATTCCCCTCCTCCTAGTAACAATAGTATTTTCCAAGTTTATAACCATAATTATTTTTTTTACTACATCTGAAGTTGAACAACTTTTCTTCACATGAGCAGTCTTAACATTTTATTCACAGATGATTTTGAATGACTGTTTATATTGATCTTCATTATCAAGTGTCATTCTTGCTTCACTCTCATATATGTAAAGATAACTTAGAGAGTTTCAATCGTGTTGAAACATTTTTATTTTCTCCGCATTTCTAGTCATGTGAAACATTAATGTCAATAAAATCTAAATAAGTATGGATTCTATTCACAGTGATGCAGAAATCAAAATAAAGCCAGTTATATTCTGTATCCCTCACAATAAACCTATAAAGGGAGTGGCATTCTTGATTTTAAAAGTCAGTTTTAACAAAAGTAGAATTTTGACAGGGAACAGGAGTCTTTCCATACAACATACACAAATACATGTTTCCCTCATCTCTTTATGCCATCAGCAACCAAACATGTAATCTAAGCACTGTCTTTTGATATTCAGTGAGGAAGAACAGCTGGAGGGATGGATGGTTAGCAATTCAAAAATTTCACTTTTCGAAATCAGATTCCTCAACTAGAGATTTCAGTTTTTAACTTTTAAAATTCAGTAGATGTTTAAATGATTTTTAAAACAACCTCCAAATAAAAAGAGAACAATAGCCTCAAAAGGGATTTATTAGAATTATAAAGCAGGCAATCTCGGATAGAGCACTTAGATCTTTTCTCTATGTTGAGTTAGCTTCTTTCTAGACACTTCTGAAAAATCATCTTTTAGATCCCTGAGAGGATACACCAAGGTAGGCTCATGCCTTCTCAAAATCATGTACAAGCTGGTGGGCTGCTCCGATACTGTATTGGGTCTTAACACTAGGATATAAGAGGGGTGAGCCTAAGTTGATTAAAGTTCAAAATCATTTATTAAATGTCATCATCCAGAGCATTTACTTATCCATAATACCAAAATCCATTAACATTCACAGCTCCAACATCAAAGGATAACCTATCTTTACTCCCACTAGAAAAGAGAGCTGTTAGGGACTGCCATTCCTCCAAAGACATTTCATGGATTTACGACTATCAGACACATTTTTCACATCCAAATCCTCTTAAAATCTTAGTCACACTTCCCCTTTAAGATTGAACATTTGTGTTTTCTGCTGTAATGACTTCTCAATCTTTTTAAGCATTAATTTCTAATAAATAGTAATAGTATGGATTATTTTTTCATCAAACACAGTTCTAGTTGCTTTGCAATCATATGTTTGCTGGAATTGTTCTTAGTGAAATTATAATTGCGATTAGAATGTCCTTTTTTTTTTTTTTTTTAAAATCCTGACGCCATTGAAGAGAAATGATTAAAAACTAATTTTGTAGATACCACCTTAAACAACAGGTTAGGACATGGTTTTAAACATGCATATTTAGGTTTCCTGGAGAAAAAACGAGAAAGTAGCTAAATTGACACCTATGGAGAATATAAATCTGCAGATCCTAATTGTCTTGTTTGGCTTCTAATTATGCTCAAGCCTCAGAGGAAGATCAGCTTCAGGTAAGAGTGCAAATAGGATGCTTCTTTTCCCTCATCACAGGTATCCACAGTCTCATTTCCTGCTTCTTCCTACCATCTTCCTTTCTCGTTTATATCCTAGCTTTCCATAGAGGAGACCTCTTCTACTACATGTCCTCCAAATATCCCCTTTCTATCCCAACATCTCTAAAGCAATTTCCCACCGACCATCACTCATGCACCTGCTTTCTCTACAATAAGATCAAATCTGTCTGGTGACGTCAACTGCCTCTATTATTACATGTTTTTCTTTGAGGGGAGAGCTGGAGTGGAGGAATGGGTCACTGCTACTGTTAGGCCAGATGTTCTGAGACACAAATACCAGAGAGACAATTACTTATCAGTGCAGGATTTGACAATTTTAACTACAATAAATCTTTAGTAAATATATATGCAGAGAATAACATTATGGTCCTAATTAAAGTAAAAGATAAAAAGGAAAATATTATCGATCAAATATTATTTATTGCATAGATACCATTTAAAGTTTGATGCTTATTGTTATCCTACTGGAAAAGAAAACATGATCTATGCATAGTTATTCTTAAAGGGTTTTAAAAAATAAATTCTATCACTAATTACCTTACTAATATTGAGTAAAATTAAATACTTATTTTAATCAGGAAAAGTGTATGTTCATGGTTATATGCATAAAAGTATGCTGTGATTTTCATTTCAAAATTAGAGTTTATCTTACTAAAGACTAGGAAAAACATTGTAAAAACAATTTAATTTTATCAGGTAAAAGATTTAACACACAATTAGAAAAGTGGTCATATATATGCTTTTATATGTATTTTGCCTCTGGAAATTATATTGTATAAGTATTTGTAAGAATAGAGAGAATAGAATGTTTTCTCCCAAATTTGAAGAAAATATATATATTCTGAAAACAAGATACTTCAGAATAGTTATTTCAAACCAGAATATGCCACCTCTGCCAAGAAAAGAGTCATGTTAAGCCAAATTTGTTTCCCCATGAATGCATATGGAGTTATTTGAAACATCTAGGAGAGCAGGAAAAATTTCTATTGACATTGAGGATATAAACATTAGAAAGGAAAATCAAGATAAAATATAATGTTTAACTTGCATTTTGACAAATTAAATGTATACTTTTAGAGTATTCATATTTATAGAGTGTTGATTCTGCAGGAATCTACTCAGATTCCTGCGTGTATATATGATTGAACTATTATGCTGTACACCAGAAATTGACACATTGTAAACTCTATACTTTAACACTAAAAACCCCCAAGTTTTAAAAAAAAAAGAACTGATAGACTAGCTAATTAGTACACTGACAACAACAGCAGCAAGGCAATTGTTAGATTCCCAAGGCTTATATTTAAAAAATTAAACCCCATAGAGTTAAGGTAGAGCAGCAACAGTATTAAATTTCTGGATCTGTTGCTTAATTAAAATTTGCAGCACATTTTTTCCTATGAACTATTATTTCTTTAAGTACAATTATCTTTGTCAAGGCATTACTGTACAGGCCTGATACCAAAGCAAGTTATAATTTTATCAGTATACATGCGTAGAAATTAAAATGTATTAAGAAAACCCATAAATTTGTACACAAATGACATAAAAATAACAATAATATTATTTATGAGTTTAATTAACAAGCATCACCAACCAAAATAAGTTTTCCTCACTAACTGCAAAAATTTCCTAATAAGAAGGAAAGAAAATTAAAGCTACTGCAGAAGACAGCTGTATAATTTTAGACAGCAACCTGCAGTTGCACTAGATTTAGTGTGCTGCAAAATTAGTTCTAGGGTTTTGACTATGATATAAATTTGTCTCATATGGCATTGTGGGGACTCTGTTTGCTGCATGCTATTGTAAGAAGCTTTCAGGACTATTTCAGGTTTCTGAAATTTGTTCTTATCTTCCTACCGAGTTTGAGAAAAATAGCTGGAGTGATCCTGATTGAAGGCAACTCACCCCACATTTGCCAGGTTCCTTTTGAAAAGTTTTCTGTGACAAAGTGAGATGCTTCCTGGTATTTGTCAATTACGTTTTGAAAAGCTTTTGATTCTGACCTGTAGGTTGTAAATTTACTATTGATGGGCCAGAAGAGGAGTGTTTTTTTTTTTTTTAAACGTAGAAGTGTTTAACAATTTAGTTGGGGCTGAAAGGAGCCTTAAAACTCTCAGACTGCCAACAAAAGAGGTCCAAAAAACTATAGCAGCAGGTACACAGACTGAAAAGGTTTTTTTTTTTAGTAGAATAATGACTGAACTCTGTTGCCACCTGTTTCATGAAGTGTTTCCCAGCTCCTGGATTCTAATGAATTGCTTTCTCTGCTCTGCTTCAGGAGCACTTTGGGCATTCTCATGTATCCATATTCTTTGTTTTATACTTAGTTGTATACATTTCTGTTTCCTTCAACCCATTACAAGCTTCTTCAACGTGTAACTTTTTACTCAACTGTTACTCTTGCATCTAGATCAATAGTAATAATTAATGGGTACTGAATGAACATTATCTGACTTAAAGTGAATTTCAGAAGACACTGAGAAGTATAAAGAAAACAGAGGAAGCTGAAGACATTAAAAAATTAACAAAACATGTAAAATTATAAATCATGAGAGTTAATATCAAAAATAAGAGAATCAGTATTTCCACAGAAATAGAAATAATTGAAGTTTCCTAAAATTACAAAATATGCATACTTACAATTTTTTAAATGATTAGTGAAATAACAGAAACCACAGTGGAGATGCTGTTCAAAAAGACCCAAGGAAAAAACCCTTACATCCAAGAAACAAAACAGCAGGGTTAGGTCAATTAAGCACTAATGGATAAGAGAAACAGCAAGTTAAAACACGGTGGAAAAGAGGAAAACCAGAAACTCATTTTCAGGTAATGGTAGATTGGCAAAATCACATAAAATGTGCTACTGAGAATAACTAGGAAACAACAACACATATGTATTGAAAAATATATTTGTGTTGCATAGGCAAGGTCAGGGAGATGACTTAATAGAACAAGCTTCACCATGAGTTTTGGGGATACTTTTTCCCTTAGGTTGAGAGTCAGCCGAGAGTATGAAAAAAATCAGTAAAGTTTTAATAGCCTTTTGCTTTACTGGGTTAACAAATGGAGTCAGAGTATGCCAAGAAGTAGAGAAGTAGGCAGATTGGTTCTGGTTAATTAAAAAACAACAAGGACAACAAAAAACACTGGTTTTAGGCTGGCAGTTCAAGAAGAAGGAAAATGTAAATTGGAAATAGGTTCTTGCTATTTCAGGAACTCAAACCCATCTTTACATTATCACAAATACCGAAACTGAATGCAGAGCATCTGGAAATACTAATGCTTCTAATCTTGCTCTTGCCTGTGAAGAGCAGAAGTATGTCTCTGGAGAAAGTGGACATTAATTTAGTCATCAATGTGTAAAAGAATTCACAGACACCCACACACACAAACTCTAGAAAATAAAAATATTCAAGTCTCAAGGATACAAGAAAGTGCTACAGACTCGAAATAATCAGTAAGCATTATAAATACTGCTTGTTCAAATGCGACATTTACAAGAGCAAAGGTTATCAGACAGGGTTAAATTTCAACAATATACACCTTATAAGAACTACATCTTAAAAATAAGGATGCAATAAACTTAAAAGGACAGGAAAAAATGATGTGCTGCAAACACATGGTCAAGAAAACTAGTTTAGCTTTATCATCCATTAAAGTAAGTGTTAAAGGTGTACTGGGTCCCTGCAGAGGGACAGGCACTGTCTATACCAATGCCTCACAGCTCTCTCAATTGCCTTTAATGGCCACAAAGGGCCTTTAAAATTCACTCTGATGACAGTATCACCATGTGCCCTTCACCCTTCTGGTCTAGTGCCTAGTTTGTTTCCTAAGGGTGCACTTTGACTCCCTAAAAGTTTCAGTCATCAACAAGGTCTAAATTGATGTCAAGGTATCGGTCAGTTGTGGGATAAGGCTTAAAATTAAAGGTCAGTGTTATGTGGTACTTGACATCTTCTGGGATAAATGGCCTCGAAAGGCCTAAACCAAATTTCTCTTCCCAGGTCTGCTCCTGTGGATAAGATGCCTTAGCCCAACAATCTTCCTTATAAAGAGGACTTGACACAGTTTCTACTAGCTCCAGAATAGTGGATTTCAGAATTAAACCACAGAATTACTCTAATAAGCCAGGCATACCCTGTCATGGGAACCAGGGGATATCTCATCCTCTTGATACTACAAAATTATGCCACCCACAGTCCCTGATTTTTCACTCTGTTCTCCAGTTGGATGCAACCTTGCATGGCCCTGCATGGAGGGTGTCCTCCTGTGGGCTATGAGTACATGACTAATGAAATGTATCTCGTCTGTCCAGTGTCCAGTGTCTTGTGTTTGTCTATCCTCCTGGCTCTAGAGTCTGAATCCCTCCCTTACCAACAGGGAGAAGAAGACATGGTTAAAACAGGAAAGTAAAGGAAGGAGAGAAGGAGGAGATAAATTAGAATCATAAATTAGGATCAAAGATTTTTTTTAAAAAGTGACTTTTTTCTCCCCAGTGAATTAAGAGCATGTATTATTTGTATTTGTTCTTAGATCATTGATCTTAGAACAATTTTTTCTTACTCAGAAAGTAAGTATTGTTTCCTAAATACTTGCTTGCTTGATTGCTGTATTGATTTTTAAGATCTATTACTGTATCATTTCTACAATATAATTCTGTTATTTTAAGGAGATGGAGGAAATGTACAAAGAGTTTTTTAATGGTGTTTGAAATATAGTAAATGCATTCCAAGAAGGCAATTTACTCAGCATCACTAGCTGTAAAATAAAAGCCAAAGCTTTTTCATGAACATTAGTACCATCCTTATGGTATCTGTCATCATCATTTTACAGAGGATGTCAACACAGTCCTATTATTAATGTTACAAGAAATCTAGTTTAGAAAACTTTGGTTTCATTATGGAACACTTGAAAATGCTTAGATATTAAAAGTCTACTTTCCAACCTAACAAATTATATTTAGAATTTATATATAAATAAAACAGGAATAAATATATATTTAAGTTCTAGTAGGACTCAGATAAATCTTTTCTAAAGGGAACTAAAATTAAATGTATCATAACTGAGGCAAAACCCTGGCCACAGGGGTTCTTTAATATACCATCTCCTGCCTTTTCAAAAGTATAAAGAAGAACAGATGTCCCTTTTCCTTTGGCTCCTTTAAGCATTAAAATTCTTCAAATCAACTACCTTCTAAAGTAAAATTGTAGTTACAATTCTCTGTATTTCTGTAGATGGCAAAGAGATATAATAAATAAATGAATTTACAAATTAATTACTAAAGATAGCAAATAACAATTTTACTTGCAGGTTTGCTTTTTATTGTTGTTGCTTTTTAAAAAATCATTACAGCCTCTGAATTTGTAAAGCATGGGAATTTGGTTATAATAAAGACTATAATGAGTCAAATATCCCTGCTCATTTTTGTTCTTTTATCTAACATTGTCTTTGAGGTTTGAGTGGAGATCTTATAATAGTAATTAAAAGTTCAAAAGCATCAACAATGTTTCAATAAAATCACAGAAGAGAAGTTTTGAACACTAGGGCTAAATTCTAAATAATCTGACATATCCTACAAATAGGCCATGTCTTTAAAATAAACTGTCATCATTCTTGATCACTAAGAATAAACAATCAGGGGGAAAAATCAAATTAATCTCATAGTAATATGTATAAGAGCTCTCTTACACTATACATACTTATTTGCTGGACAAAGTATAACGATTGGGCCAATGAACGTAACTGAAATTAACTAGATGCACTTATTATTTTAATTTTGGGTAGGCACAAGATTTATAATTGATTTTATCCTTCTAAATTCGGAGTGGACAAACTATAGTCCATGGGTCAAATCTGGCCCATCATTTATTTTTGTCAGTAAATATATATAGATGCACAGCTGATCGTATCCACTGGAATACTGTCTGTGACTACCTTTGTATTATAAGGCAGAGTTGAGCAGTCATGGCAGACACCATATGACCCGCCAAGCCAAGTATTTTACTATCTGACCCTTAATAGAAAAAGTTTGCTGACATTTAATCTAGACCATCAAATTAGATTCAAACATCTTTGGTAAGTAGGAATTGAGTGTCTTCTATAGTTTTAGTTCTGTACTTTGATCTAACATTTGTGAATCGCTGTCCCTATTCTCCCATTGACATTACAGTCAAAGGAAAACCCCGGGGTGCAGGGAGGGTGTGTATTAGAATGAAGGCATACGTTTCATTTTGCTAAGTGATGGTATCAATAATGGTATATATATAAATACACTGGTCAATGATTTTCCACAAATTTTAACCGGATGATGTCAAATTAAGGGAAGATAGGGATTAACTGATCCTAATCGTTGACCTCACATGGTTGGAACAGCGTCTCTTTTCCTCATATTCTCAGATCAATTCATAAACTATATATGTATAAACAGAAAATAAAACTTGATACTGATATATGATGAAAAACAAAAGTACATTAAGACAAGTTCGGAAGGAGAGTTGCAAAAAACATCGGAACTTTGAACTTAGTGCAGTGTGGATAAAGAGACTGACAGGGCCAAGTCAGAGGATCTTGGCTGATTTCTTAGTGTTTTCTTGGGCCAGGTTTGAAACTCTGTTCTAAAAAGATGTTATAGGCACTGGCTGGCCTATGTCTGGCATATATATAAGTGTATCCCTCAGTTAAGCTAGGTTACAAATGGCAATAAAACATTCTGATTTATATCCTTTTTTAAATTTAAGCTTTGGTTATAAGAGAAGGAAACAATTGTAACTGTCAAATTGTGTACAACCAATTGCATATTGTCATTCACTTTAGTTTCCGAGGGATAATAGGCATGATATCTATGATAATCAATTCCTATTATTTTATTATTATAATTAATCTTAGAGCCTGCAAGATAATGGAATGCATTGTTCCAGGAAGAGAATATAGTGTAGGAGAGTCAGAGTATTTAATTAACTAATAAATATTTAAAATGAGTTTTTAAAGAGAACTTTGTTAACTGCGTGGTTATATAAGTATGGGAATTCGGGTAAGAAGAACTGAAAACTCATTTTATTAACTGACCAGCAAAACAAAGAAATTTAGGCATGAATATAGGCAGCACAGTTCTGACATCCTTTCAAACACTGGAAAGTGGGAGGAACTCAAATGGAGTCTGGCAGCATTGCGCAGGGCTTAAAAATGCCGGAAAGCACAGAAGGACTTCTGCAAACTATAGAAATACATTTTATTTAATAACTAGAGGAGCCCAAGACCCTCTTGAGCACTGCATCTTTTGTTTTTTCCTGTTATTATCGTGATGAAAACAGCAGCAATCTGTCTCTCCTATCTGTAGGAATCACTGCATGGAACAAAGCAACAGAACACAACCACAGGAGCTGATGAATGTCATTTACTGGTGGCATCCCTGGGGTCGACTTGACTGGAGGTAGCTGCTGCATTAGTTGCTTCCCACCCTCACTCTTGTGCTGACAAACGAGAGATTTAATGACTAGTGAATGCAGAATAGAAATATCTAATTGTTCATATACCCTATGAACTTGTTCCCACTTTGAAAGACTTTGCCTTCTTGATAAAGATAAAACTACCCTAATTTTAGAGGGATGAGGGATAACCAGGTTTATTTATTTATTTTCTAATTATTTTTAATGGAGGTACTGGGGATTGAACCCAGGACCTCATGCATGCTAAGCACAGACTCTACCACTGAGCTATACCCTCCCCTGAAGACTAACCTAATTTTTTAAAAACATGCCATATACAGATATTTTAAGGAATATTCAACAAGCTCCAGAGCCAATCCCAAAGCAAATCTTAAAATCTCAAAAAGATAACTTAAGCAAGAGCAACAGAATGGTAAAAAAAAATTGTATAGTTCAACTAAAGTGACTATTCTGAAGATAAACGCGTACTGAGATGCGTTAAGGCCTGTTGTGTTCTCTACAAAATCGGTCTCATTAATAGATATATATGAATATATTTTCAAACCTCATATACCTCTGAGTCCAAATCATAAGACTATCTGCTTCAATTAATGAAAGGCAGATTACAAAGGGAAAAAGGAGTACCCAGAGAATTATATTAGAACAACAAAGCTATTAGTAACACTCAGCACAGAAGCACTGAAGTGTTTTAAGAAGCACTGTTGATTTTTCTAGTCCATGTTCTAGAGACAAAATAAAACCTTTAAGTACATTTGCATACATTAATACCAGGAGGAGTTATAGAAAGATTAAAGCCAATATCTGTGCTAATATTTAATCACCCTCTTCTTTGATTCTCTCTCCAATGATTTAAAGAAGCAGGTGTTAATTGTACCAAGAAAACTATTTGTAGAGAAAATAAATACCCTTTGGCCAATGAGCTATTCACTGAAATGAGGTCATCTGACCCTACCTAGCTCAGATAATTATATTGGTTGACATTACATCTCATGAAAGTCCCCCCATCCTTTTAAAAAATATCTTGAGTATGTTTCTATCTGCTGAAGCTTACACCTGATTCACTTCTTTCTAGACTAGATATTAAGACTATTGGAACTTTATTTTTCCCTAGACTCCTATTCACTGATATGCACAGTGCTCCAAGAAACATGCTTCATTTACCCAGAGAAAGAACCCTACAGTGTATCTCAAGCCTGAAGGCATTGATATACAGCACTTCATTTGGAGACCCAGTTAGCGGAAATGATCCTGGGGCACGCTGGTTTCTTATAGGTATTAATTGCTGAAGAAAGCAGTTTAGGCCTCAAGAGTACACCCAAAGCCGTATGGTAAAGTAAGAACTGAAAGAGTGATCAAAAATATGTTTTAAAATCATACATATGCATGTATGTATGTGTATGTGTAATTTGGGAAAAAACTAAATTAGTAAAAAATAACCGATTTCTCTATTTTTAAAGATCATATAGACTTCTAGTCATTAATTACTCAACAGACACTTTATATATTGTATCAGAATTCAAAATTAAAACAGGAGAAACTAAGGCATAATGATTTAATTTTCATTCTAATAACTTCAAAAATAAGTATTTTTCAGATGAAGTCAAAAGTTGACTCTGCCTATGTATTTAAGGAGTTAACATTATTGGAAAAACGACACAGATTACAAAAAGTAATTACTGCGGCTATTACTATAGAAATACTCTATTTCTGGTAAGTGACTTTCTTGGGTAAAATCATCAAAAACATACCTGATATGGTTATCATTTCATGGATGAATCTTTCACCCAGCATCTGACATATTATGTCCACACATTTGATCCTGTAGCTGTGCATTCAGACAATGGGTGATAAGGAAAATGGGGAAAGAGATAACAGAACTGCCCTTTTATATCCAGTCTTCCCTTCTGAATGCAGCTACAGGGGATACTTCCTATAGCACATGAACATCTTTTGGCAAACGAGAACCACACACACTAGGGGATCACTTCAGTATGATATTGATGCCCAATGATTACATTCCAGCCTCTTAAAGATATAGATTAACAAGTTTCCAACTCCACCCTGATTTCCAATAATAATTGAATATTACCTCATCTACCCTCTAAATATTTGAATTAGCTGAATAATCAAGGTAATTTAGTTAACCTCCTTCCAAGCACAGAATTCTTAGAAATACTCAAATAAAAAGTGTTTAAAATATAACCTATTATCCATTACCTCACTTGCCAGTTCTTTTCCTGACACCTATTTCTATAAAGCACCCCAGTTTCAAAACTTCAACGTATTTAACACTGTACTAAAAAAAAAAAAAATTAAAAAATATTGTTTAATTTAAATTTTTATGCATTGAAGCATATACTCAATCTAATTTCAAAATATTTAAAATGATTTTAATGTTTTGCCTAATATAACATTGATAAAATTTGAAGAGAAATATGACATGCAAGCACCAATAGGAGGAAGTTCTAATGTATTGAAAATTATCTTCTACTAGGTATTTATCTAAATGTTTAATTTTAAAAATCACCCAACAATACACATATGAAGACCCAAAGTAAAAACACACACCATTTACAAACACTGCAGAGAAAATGAAATAGTTATGTAAAAACTTAATAACATATGCAGAATCTATATGCTGCAGTTAAAAATGCTTATGAAATAAATGAAAAAAAGCTAAATAAATTGAGATCATATGGTGTTCATGGATTGGAAGATTCAACATAGAAAGTTAATTTTCCCCAAATTGATCCACACATTTAATGCAATTCCTATCAAAATCTAAAAAAAAAGTGTTTTGTAGACATAAACATGCTTATTCTAAAGTTTAGTTGGAAAGACACAGGCCCCCAAATAGCTAAATCGATTATGAAATAGAAGCACAAGGTAGAAAGAATCACTCTGCTGAAGATGAAGTCTTACTACAGAGCTACAGTAATCAAGAAGGTGTCGTATGGGGAAAAGGATAAATACATAAATCAACAGAACAGAATACAGACCCCAGAAAAAGAACTACGAAACATCCAACTGCTTTTTCACAGTGGTGCACAAAAGCAACTTATTGGAGGAAGGATAAACTTTTCAACAAATGATGCTAAAGCGACTGGACATCCATGAGAGGGTGGGAGGAAGTTTGACTTAATTCTCACACCTTGTACAAAATCAATCCAAGGTTGATCATGGGTTTAAATATTAAATATAAAATGAAGATACATTAAAATACTTAGGATCTAAGATGAAGCAAAGAGATCTTAGACACAAAAGAAAACACTGATCAGTTAGATCTCATCAAAATTAAACTTCTGGTTCGCAGAAGACTCTCTTAAGAAAATGAAAAAACAAGTACAGACTGGGAAACATATTTGCAAACCATACATCTGACAAATAACTAGTATCTAGCATACATACAAAACTGTCAAAACTCAGCATTAAATAAACATTACAATTACAAAATAGGCAAAAGAAATGAACAAGCATTTTACCTAAGAAGACATAAAGATGGCAATTAAATACATGAAAAAGTATTCAACATCAGTAAATACCAGGGAAATGAAAATTAAAACTACCATGACATACCACTACATATGTAACAAAATTGCTAATATAAAAATATTGACATCCTCAAATTCTGGTAACGATAAAAAAAGAAAAAATATATTGCTAGTGGAATGTAAAATTGATACAGTTAATTGGAAAAAAGAGTTTGGAAATTTTTTCTAAAACATGCCTTTACCGTATATAACCAAGCAATTGAAATGTTGGCCATTTATGCCAGAGGAATGAAAATTTACGTTCATTTAAAACTTGTGACTGAACGCCCATCACAGCTTTATTTATTGTAATGAAAATAGGAAATAGTCCATGTGCCTTTCCAGGAATGAATGGTTAAACAATCAATGGTATATTCTCACCATGGAATACTAGTAAACATCAAAAAACAATCAACTATTTGTACACACAGTAACTTAGATGAATCTCAGGAGAATTATGATGAGTGAAAAATGCCAATTCCAAAAGTTAAAATACTTAAGATGCCATGTAATTATAACTGTATAATAACATCTTGAAATGACAAAAATGATAGAACTGCAGAACAGACTAGTAGTTATGAGGTTTTGGGGGAGAGGTGAGTGAAGGCATAAAATGGCAACAGAAAAGATCTCTGTGATAGTAGCACTGTTCTGTATCTTGACTATAGTGATGGATATATGAACTTACATATACGATAAAACTGCTTCAGGCTAACTTCACTCAAAAATGAGTATATATAAAACTGAAAAAATGGAAAAGATTGGTGGATTATGTTAATGTCAGTTTCTTAGCAGTGCTATTATACTATAATTTTGAAAGATATCATTGGTGGAAACTGGGTAGAGTATAGGGTATCTTTTTGTATTATTTCTTACAACTGTATGTTAATCTCAATTGTTTCAAAATGAAAAGTTGAGTTAAAAAAAATCATTCAATCCATTTCATCTTCTAGCAGTAAAACTGCAGTTTATTGTATACAAGGTCTATAAATTTCAAACTCTTAGTGTTCCATCTGCTATTTCCATACTAGGAAAGAGAGTATTTCTTGGGATAAAATGAAAGATCTAAATCCTTATGCTATTAATTATAACTAAGTGAATTTCTGCTTCTGGTATGAAGGAGTGAGTTTCTAAAACACTGATTCTCCCACAAATAACTTATAAATTCTGGAATCATTTTTTAAAATAGAAACTATCCAAGGTCTTTGAACAAAAGAAGGAAGATTTTGGAGTGGAAATGAGATTTGGAACAAGGTCATTTTTGTACTTAGTGGTGGCATAAGCAGTTTAAACACTGGTAGAAAATCTTTCATCTTTTTGGACAAAGGAAACAGAAGGAGGAGCTCAAAAAATCTGGGTGCCTGGAGACTAAGGAAAGGAGAAAGGAGAAAGCCAGAGAAGGAGATTCCTTAAATATGTGTACATAAAAAAACCCCACAAGTCTCTGGCAAAATACTGAAACAAACATACATGGGGCCAACTGCTTATAGCTTGTATATCGATTACAGTGTTTATTTGAGCCTAACCAAGTTAGTTACCTGCTAAAACTCTGTAATAATATAAAAAAAATTCAGTGTTTATGTAAAAGGAAAGAACAAATCTGACTCTAACCCTGTGCTATGTTTCCTGTACTTAGTCATGCTGGTTCTGCATCTTTTGTAAAAGAATGTTGCCTGTAGCCTGAAATATACAGGATAGCCCATTCTCTAGGCTCTGATCTTTAAGGGTATAACACTTTTTCATTCACAAAGAGATAAAAATTTGCAGAACAGAGAATAACAGTTGTCCTGGTGGAGGTTTACAGGAACATCTTGATTTGACCCAGGTGGACAGGGGCAAAAACAAAGGATTCTGACACCAAGAAGTTTGCAACAACCCACCACACTCCCTCCCCTTTTTAGTATAAAAAGAGCCTGAATTCTGATTTGGGTTATGGTTCTCTAGGATATTAGTCCACCATCTTCTTGGTCTGCTGGCTTTTCAAATAAAGTAGTTATTTCTTGGCCTAAAACCTTGTCTCCTGACATATCGGCCTGTAGTGCAGCAAGCAGAACAAGTTTGGACTCAGTAGCATTTACAACATAACATTCAAAATGTCCAGCATTAATCCAAAATTATTTGACATATTAACAGCCAAGAAAATATGACCTATTTCCAAAGGAGAAAATCAATACACATCAATCTCAAGATGACACAGATATTGGAATTATCAGACAATGACTCTAAAGCAGCTATTAAAATTCTGGTCAATGAAGTAAAGATATATGCTCTTAATAAATAAAATGAGGAATAATAGCAAAGAATTATAAATATAATAAAATAACAAGATTGAAAATGTTTAGTGAAAATACAATTTGTAATATAAAAATATACTGAGCAATTGTAATTTAATTACAAATTGGAGAGGAAAGAAAAAGGTTGTCAGTGAAATGTGATGGAATAATTGGAAAAAAATGAATTAATTTGAGGGGCAGACAGAATGATTTTAAATGAAGAACAAAGCCCCAAGTACCTGTGAGACAATTTCAAAATGTCTTTTATATGTGAAATTAAAATATTAGAAGAAGAGTAAATTATTTGACAACAATTTTTGTTGAGGCCAAAAATTTATCCTAAATATGGTTGAAGAGCAAAGTTTAAAGATTTAAGAGGTTCAGCTATTATAGAGAATTTCAGATCCTCAAAAATGAATGCAATGTGTTGTATATGGTATACACACACAAAAGTAAATAAAGACAAATTTTCCTTTAAAATCTTTAAAATACGTATGACTATATAGAGCAAAACTATAGAATTATATTTAAATATATTAGAAATAAAGTAAGATCTAAAAACCAGTGTCCTCAGGATTAGCTTTATGTAGCTAAGGAAAACAAAAAGAGCAGGTTTAAGACACACTAAGTGGAAAAAGGATTTAATAAAGCGAAGAGTACATTAAGAAACTGATAAATTTCTACCTAGACTAACCCAGAAGAAAATATTTAAGGCAAATCACCAATATTAGGCATTAAATTTATAACACCAAATCCTGTAGCCTTGAAAGGCAAATAAATTATTTTGAGCAACTTTATGATGATATATCTGATGGCAGATAAAATGGACAAACTTGTTTTTTAACATTTATAAGCTAACAAAATTTACTCAAGAAGAAATAGATACCATGAATAGTCTTATATTTATTACAGAAATTGAATTTTTAATTACACAGCTTTGCATTAAAAAAAAGAAATCTTCCAGTCCCATGTGCCTTCATTGTCAATTTCAAACACATAAGGAGGAAGTAGTACCAACTATATACAAGCTGGTTTTTTTCTTTCTAATTGTGGTAAGAACACTTAATATGAACTCTGCCTTCTTAACAGATTTGAAGTGTGCAATACAGTAATATCAACTATAGGCACAATGCTGTTGAGCAGAACCTGAGAACTTACCTTGCGTAGTTGAAACCTTATACTGTTGAACAATGACTCCCTGTTTCCCTCTCCCCACCCAGCCTGTAAACCACTGTTCTGTTTCTGTAAGTTTTACTATTTTACTACCTCGTATTTAGTACCTCATTTAGTACCTCTGTTTCTATGAGTTTGACTACTTTAGATTCCATATAGGTGGAATCACACATAACTTAGCCATTGTGAATAATACAACAATAAACATGGGCAAAAGACTTGAATAGGTATTTCTCCAAACAAGACATACAGATGGCCAGCAGGTACATGAGAAGATGCTCAACATCACTAATCATTTGTGCACTGTCTACATCCGCTTTCATGTTACAGCTGCAAAGCTGAGTATGTGACGTAGGCCTGCTAAGCCTGAAATATTTGCTATATGGTGCTTTGTAAGCAAGTTTACTGACCCCTTGTATATTAGATTACAATTAACTTTTGTATATTAACCTTGTATCCTGTGACCTTGCTGAATTCACTTAATTTTAAGAGTTGTTTTGCAGATTCCCTGGGGAAGCGCAGGCTCTACTGAAGAAAGAAAGGTATTGGACAATAAAGTAGCTGCTGGACCTACTGAACACATTTTGGCAGTTACTGGGAAAGCAAAGGTGGAAATGATCCTGGGTGTGCTGAACAAAAGGGAGAATGGGAAATGTATCAGGGACATTCTCCAATTATATGGGAGTTAAGTCCAGTCCTCGTGTTAGGTAGTTAGATAAGTGGGCGCACCAGGCTGATAAGGTGGACCAAAGCAAAGATGGTCAGGAAGATGGCGGTATGCCCACCTCAAGCATAAAGGGGCTTTAGTTCCTCTAAATGAGTGCCAGCAAGAAACCAGTTAGAACCCAAGAGCTGCAAGTGCATGGTAGTGAGAAGGACCTAACTGGACATGACCCAATGCTCATTGTAATATAATTAACATTGTGTGGTTTAGGCCCCATTCCCATGGGTTTTCCTGTACGCATCATGGGTAAGGACATGCACAAAGGGGACAAACATGACTAAGCATTCCAGGGGCAAGAGCTGTCAATCAATCAAAAGACCTCCTCTAAGCGGGGGTGTAAGAGAAGGGGCACACAAAGGTCGTGGCTTTTCCTCCCTTGGATCAGCTCGCTTCCCATTCTTGGAGGTATACTTTTCCTTTGCTAATAAATTCTTTAAAAATCTTTCACTATACAATGTTCTGTCTACCATCTGAAATCTTATCTTTGGGGTATGACAAGAACTGGGGTCTTTTCCCTTCCCCTTTTAGGGTAACACTAATATGCTGCTAGGCAAGATACTATGCTCTTGGCATCAGGATATGGATCAGCTCTCTTTCCCCTGAAGTCCCACTGCAATGATGCTAACAGAGGCAGAAGGATGTTGCCTATGCAGTGGTTTTGCATTACAGCCGAGGGACTTGAAGTTTGGGGAACCATCAGCTGTATAGCAAAGATAAGCAATCCTATTCTTTGTCCCAGAAGAAAAAAGAATCTCATCTCTGAAGGTTACGTGCTGCAAGCGTAGGACACTGACAAAGGTCCAGAGAAGTGTGTCAGAGCCTTGCACTGTTATCAAGAACATGCAGAGGCACTCATGGCCATGACAGACAGGGTGGTTTTGAGGCGGGAAGCCCCATAAAAAGACCGGCAGGACCCCTAGGCAGGGCCACTGCTCCGACCTGCTCCAGCTCCTTGCACCCTGCAGCCTGGCCCAGAGGCTCTATCTCACTTTTTGCTTCTAAAGCAGCTAACTTACACCTAGAATTCTATTGGTTCCCTGAGCTCATTTCTGATTGGTTATTTCCTTCACTCCTGATTGCTTATTACTCTCACTCCTGATTGGTTATTAATCTCACTTCTGATTGGTTATTACTCTCACTTCTGATTGGTCCACTTGCCTAACTTCTCATTGGTCCATTTGTAGTACTTCATTTGCATGGAGCTCACTCCTGATTGATTTCTACAAAGCTTGTTCCTGGTTGGTCAACTTCTGTTTTACTTTATCTGCATATGATGTTGCAAAGTGTAAAACTGGCAGCCTATAAAAGGCCTATGTAAACCTACAGACAGGGTCCAGAGCTTGAAGTGTTAACTTGTCTGGGCCCGCTGGCGTGATAAACCTGAGTTCTCCAACTCTCTGAGTGCTGCTTGGTCTCTCGCCCGGATCCAGGTTGCTGTCACAACTGAGCTGTAACACCAAGCTGTAACACATTTTTCCGCAACATTTCTAGCAACTCACAATTTTGGAGGCTGAAAGTCTGAGACTGGGGCAAGCAGGGTTGGGTTTGGTGAGGCCTCTCTTCCTGGATTGCAAACAGCTCTCTTCTTGCTGTGTTCTCATATGGGGGTGGGCAGGCAGGGAGGGTGTTGGGGTGTTGGTGGAGACAGACAAGGAGAGAAAGGGAAAGGGAGAAAGGGAGAGGGAGGGAGAGAGAGGGAACAAGTTCTATAGTGTCTCTTTTTTAAGGATGTGAATCCATCATGTGGGCTCCACTCTCATGGCCTCTTCTAACTGTAATTACTTCCTAAAGGGTTCATATCCAAATACTAACACACTGGGATTAGGGCATAAACATATTCATCGGGAGGAGATGCAGTTGAGTCCATAACAAGGCCTATGGCAGACTGCCACTTTCAACACTCAGAGATCAAATAACAGCAGCGAAACTTATCCCTCAGATTCAGCAACTGTGAGGTTAGTAGTAAACTTGGAGTTAAGATTTCAGTGGGGCTTTTGTGGGCAGAAGTCAGATTAGAAGGGAATAAGGTATTAATAGGGGGTTGAGGAAATAGAAACAGAATATCAGAGTAGAAAACTGCTCCAAGCCCAATAAGCTCATGGTGTTAATTGCAATTAATTTTACTATTTTCTAAGATTATTTCAAAGTTTCAGTGAATCTGACTTTGGGCCACTGCCACAATTCTAAAAGCTTTGATGTAAATACTCTATTAAATAAAGCATTCCACGTGTGGCAGCAAGTTCAAGATTCAAAGGAAAATCATTTACCCTTTGCTTTTCTTTTGTTTGTTGTGTTTGATAAACATAGAATCCTTTTGTAATGACTATTTGCTAATTAAGCCTACTTAATTAAGAAAGCAAAAAACTATCACTTATTTGATGTTTCCTATATGCTAGGCTCAACATTTTTATCTCTTTTAATCCTCATAGCAATCCTTTGACATGGATTCTTTTTAATTACCATTTTATATACTCCATTATTTTGAGGCAGAGTCTAGCTAAGAGCCCATCATTCTCATTCCTAGCCTAATGCCCTTCTCATTACTATGTACTGTCTTGGAGGAATATGCCATGGCTTATACACTGAACATTAAGAAAACCAACAACTGAGGATTCAAGGAAGGAGAGGTGGAGGAAAAGAGAACTCAGAGATCACTGTTACAACGTTATCAGATGCCTGTCACTGTGATTACTGACAGAAAAATAAAAAATGTATAGGCTATGTTATTTTTATTTTTCATAAAAATAAAATGCATAACTTTAGAATGAGCAAAAAACTTTCTACAACTAAAATTTGGGATGCCAGCCAAAATGTTTCACTCATGTTCCTACTAGAAACTCACTATCATCTCTATTTTTAAAAATGAAAATGTTGTGAACTGAATAGCATGTAAACATATGCGACACTTATTAATCATTATGAGAAGTCCTGATTTTGAAACATCTAGTCCTCAATTTTAATTAAAGAAATAATTTTCTAGAGCTTTGAAGAAAGAATAAGTAAAGTTGATTAGCCAATAGTTTAACAGGAAGAAAATTTTTTTAGATATGAAAAACAGCATAGCTTGTAACAATACTGAGATTTCTAACAGCAACATTTAGAAATGGGACTATTGAACAATTCTGTCAATATCACTTGTAGGGTCTGTATCAGGACATACAAGTGAAAGGACTAACATCCCCCTCACACACTGTTCTCTCTCAGTCACTCCCTCAGATCTTGAGAGATAACATAACTTCTCATACCCGGAGACTGTGAAAATTTGTTGTATCAGGATACTGAAGTTACGACGATGTAGAACAATTACTTTGGAGTCAAACCCAGCAGTGCTCAAATTCCAGATCTTCAACTTACAAGGTATATGACATTTGAAAAATTACTGAACCCTTCTCTAAATGTTATTTTCCTTTTCTATGCAATGTGTATAATAAACACTAGCATATTTCATTAGGATGATGAAATTTCATTAACATGTTGTTGAGTGCAATAAGTAACCTTTATCTTTTATCATTAGGAGCAAATCAAGTATTTTCTCTTAATATATCAAAAAGTTCAGAGGCTCACTTGAAATCACTCTCTAAACCATCCTTGACTCCTTCTGAGTGATAGATTGAAAAAACAAACTCCCCAAAATGAAGAAAATATTAAATATGAACCAGTAAGACACCTGTCAATAGAAGATGCTATCACCTTTCAACTTTTATTTTTGGCACAGTGAAAGAAAGGAATCAAGATGTGCTTAAGAGAAACAGAATTCTTTTAGAAGCCTCTATTTAAAAAAAAACACAGGTCAGCATAAATGAATTTTTCATGACTTGAATAATGATTTTTCTTATGCCCTGCTCTGAGTTGTGTCTGAAGGATATTAGGACTTGACTATGTTATGCCTTCTTGTTAAATTAGACATAAAAAGAAAGCAAAATGTGGGACTCTCTTTTATCTCTTTTTTCTTTCTCTCAACTTGTTTTTTACTGACAGAGCTTGGTAACAGAAAATATTTTATGATTGAATATGATTGAATATCCCATATCTTCAAAAGCAGGCCAGCATTTGTGAAATAGTGTCTCTCCTGAACTACTCCCAGACTAGGTATATTATTCTGCCTTAATATAAAACTCCTTAGTCCATTTCTTTAGGGGACTGATACACAGCAATGTATGTCACTAGTAAAATCCTATGAATACATGAAAAAGAACACATTGCAAGATATATTCTTAATTCAATGATTTAGTTATGGTCATTTATCCCCCCTCAGGCTGTATAAGGTTACAAAGCTTGCTTACAAAAAGCTTACAGAAATGCTTAAAAGGAGTCATACTTGGTATTTGTGTATATAATTGCCTCCTTTAGACCAACTTGAAGGGCTAAAATCTAACCAATTAACCAACAAACAAACACTGGGCTTCCAGGTCAAACAGCATGCAAAGCCTGTGGATTGGTCTCCTCTACCCCTTAAACATCCATAAAGGGAAGGACGACAAAAACCATCAGACATACACAACAAGAAGAATGCGAGAAAAGTGAACAGAAAAACAGGGATGATGGTGAGTTCCAGTAACAGTAACAAACAGAAGCCACAGTCTCAGAAGACACTGGAAGCAGAGATAGGAGTTATTCTTTGGCTGAGAAATGAAATGGTTACAAATAAGGAATCAGTGAGGACAGAGGGTAGGTTAAGAATGTGGGACAGGAACCTGCAGCAATTTTCTTCTACGGAATGTCTGTGGATTAGCTCTGCTGCTTGACCTCTGTCTACTCATGCATGGAACTTACTTCCAGGCAAAATCAGTTGCTGTTTGGCCTTGACAATTGAAAAAGATGCTGGGAGAGGTCAGGGACACTTTCCAAGTATTGATACTCCATAGAGTTCCTCTCCATGCTCTTGCACAGAGGATGAGGGTGCCTGATTACTGGCCATTCATTTATTCAGTCTTTCTACAAATATCTATTCAGGTAGTCTTCTAGGTAACAGGGATCCGGAGGTGAATCAAACAGACAAAAATCCCAGGAATCCTGGAGGGTCCATGCTAGAGGAGGATGGGAGGGAAAGCCAATAAACACACAAAGAGATAGATACACTGTATACTATGTTATATGGGTGAGTAGTATGGAAAACACAAAGCAGGGCAGAAGGAATACAGACTGTATGTGAGAGTGTACGTGCGTGCATGTGTGTGTATGTGTGTGTGTGTGTGTGTGTGTGTGTGTGTGTGTGTGTGTGTGTGTGTGTGTGTGTACTGTGGGGCAGTTGAGGGGAGCAACCAGTTGTGGGGGTGGCAACCAGCCACAAGTTCATATCAGACTTTCCGTTTAGAAATAAGGTCTACTTTAGAAACAGAATGATTTATAAAATGGCAGAAAATACTCATACCAGCTATCTATCTTGCTAAAAATGAGCAAAAATCAGTAGATATTTAAAGCACACACACAACACGAGTACCAAAATAAATAACTAGGATTACTGAAATGAAAATAAAAAGCGATAATTTAGAAAAGAGGGTAGAATGTTTTAAATTCTTCTTAATAATCTTACCACAATACAGAAATATATAGACACTCTCAAACCTTGAACACACTTATGGAAAAAATTAAACAGAGGTACATGCTTATGATCTCAGTATGTGATGTGAGAGACAAATGCACTTCACCCACAAAAGGATACAAATCAAATTTATCTCTAATGATGCAGAATGCTAGAAGAAAACTGAACGATGCCTTTAAAGTTATATGGAAAAGTAATTCCAAACACAGAATTTTATATGCAGCCAAACTCAACCAATTAAGAAATTTTTCAGACAAGCTAGCATTCAAAAGTTTACTTAACATATGCAGTTTCTGAAAGGAAATATTTTTCAAAGAGGATTTATTTCAGCAAAACAAAAAATGATATAAAGAAAAAAAACGGAAAAATCTTGAATTTTAAGAAATGTTGGCAGTAATGCAAAAGGACAGGGTAGAGAGGGTTCATTTAATATCTGTGCCCAGGCCTAGGCTGGAGCGGAAAGCCAGAGGGTTTGAATCTGCACCGGGGCAACCTCAACATCTGTTGCCTTTCCCACTCAGGCCCCTTTGCCCATTGTCACTCTGAGAAGTGAGGCAATATTTCCACTTATCAGCTTCCTAAGTGCACACAGAGATCCAAGCTATAAACCAGGGTGTTATGCTGCATGAGCAGGCAACTGATGTTAAGGGACCCAATCGCTAGAACTGAAGATATTTTCAGAAATATTTATGGAGTAATGGAACCTGTAAAGCTGCAAAAAGAACAGGGCTATTTAGTCAAATGTGTCTTATTTTAACTCATGTGCTTATTTTTTTCCTGGAGGAGGTGTCACTTTAGAAACATTTATTGGCCAATTGAACACTGGCAATTTAAAAAATCTATGTAAAAATAGAAGCATTTTCAAAATTTCAATCTCTGTTGCCATCTTATTAATTGGTTCTTGTATGTCAGGCTATTGTGTCTGAGGTCAGATTATTAGGTCAGATGAAGATCTAGTAATCATTTGTGTACATTTTCCTCAACATGTGAAAAATGAAATGTTACTATGACCACACCTGAAATAACACGAATCATTTTAAATGAAATGTATTTTTTAATCAGAAGCAATCCAATTTTTTCTCTTTAAAAATGTTTTCTCTTAGAAATTTAAATGAACTTTTCTTTTTATTAAGAACAATCTATTCAAAGACAAAATTAAGTTCAATATGCATAAAACAAATAAAACATTCAATTTGTTATGGCAAAATTAATTTCCCATGGTATGAAATAAAGAAACAAGCATAAAAACTAGGAGTACAAAACTCTAGCATTTTTATCACTTTCTACAACTGTTTGAATTCCTCCACTTTATACATGTCCCAAATTATTCCTTTAGATGCCATTTCTGAAACACAAACAAAAACCAAAATGGACTTGAAATGTAACCAGAAAAGAAAAAACATTGTTTACTAAAATTATATTCATTTCAGAGATGGATCATTATGAAGAATATTTTGAAGTTCTCTGGGAATGTTAACTTTTGGTAATTGTTAGAATTAAATATGTTTCTTACTATTTAAATAATAGAGGAGCTGATAGAAGCCTTGACATTTAAACACAAATTAAAACAGAAAAATACTTATAAATCTAATCCTACAAATGTGCTATTGCTTAAGTTATGACTTATGTAGACAAAGTTTGGTGGGACTAAATCACAAAAGAATGCACAATATTCAAAGTTCCAAGTTGGATAAAAGGAAAGTGATGCCCATCCTTGAACTTTTCTGTACTACAATATCTCAGGATTATTTTGTTAGTTTGATTTGACTTGTTAAAATATAAGTCCCTTTTTTTACCAACCTAATTCCTAACCTCTCCTCCTGAAAGCTGGAACAAATTGCTCCTTTCCTGCATGTTCTACCTGGAGACCTTAGAATGAATCTAAGCACATAGTCAGTGTGAAGTCTGAATTCTGTGGCTCAGAATCCTATCATATCTCAATCTGTGCACCTTTTTGAGAAACAGGTTTCTCCATGTCCTGAGGACTAAATGTTTTACAGCTTTGCCACCAATTATTTGGTCAACAGCTTTATAAGTGATCTGGTAAACTGTCTATGTCTCCCCATTCCTAGGACTTGGTCATGTTCTCATGCGTTCTTCTTAAGTGGATTAGGGCCCTGTTCTTGAGTATTTCTTAAGTATTTCTCTTGGGTTTAATGCTTTTTACACAGTCTCATAAGCCTCTTTAATGCAGACTGTTTGCTTCGTGATTTCCAAATATTGCACCTTATAAAGTCCTAGTCTGTGGATATTCTAGCTATTGGAACACACTGTGAAATCATCTTAGACTACGTGTCACCTATTGTACTACAGTCTGTTTTTGTCATTTCCCATAGATGTAACTCTTGCTTGACTAACTGGATTCTAAGCCAAGAAGCTGCTTTTTCCAGAAAGCAAAGATCATTTAAAATGCCTGAACTTGGTTTTTTATCCTGCAGAAAGTAACTGAACAAAGTCTATTTAAGTCTCAAGATATGCCAATCCCTGACTATGCATTCAGACATTCATGGAACATAAAAACAACTGCTTCTCTTTAAAATCGCTTTTCTCAGACATCAGAGAGCATTACTTATACAGGATTATGAGTTTTAGAGTATGTACTGTGAGCTTATCATACAAGTAAAAAACATTCCTATATGGCCATGTTGTTCGTTGTATCACTTATTCTAATGAAATTTTGCTTGTGGTACAAAAATAAATTGGATGGTTTTGAAGATAATGAACCTGGAGCAAATAGCAATGAAATAAGAAGAGACAAACTAGGGACAATCCTTTCTTCTTACAACTCACTATTTTGCTGGCATTTAATTGTATTCACCTATCAGGTAATAGGAAACCATACAGGGAAACAGAAACCAAGACAGGTATTTCAAAGGGAATTTAATTCAGAGAACTGATTACACATATGCTGGGAGCAGAAAGAACCAACAGAGGAATCTTAGGTTTCAAAACAGCAGGAAACAGCTAAAATCACCAGAGCTGGAAGAGTCAGAGAGGGCGAGAGATTCTTACACTTTTGCATGAGGCACGTGTACTAGTTTTTGGATCCCAAGCAGAGCTACCGTGAGGCAGACGCACAGACCCCTGGAGGGCCAGTCACTAGACCACAACTGAGATGTACAGACTAAATGTAGACAATGGATATACACACCTTAAAAATGTTACCTGGCTCTCTGGAACGAGATGATGAGGCATCAGGTTCAAATCCCATAGCTTGGGTCATAGGAATTTTTATTACATGGTTCCTGCCTAGTTCTTCATAATGTACTTCCACTATTATTATAACCTTGTCAAGGCCAAATTTTCTTTATGCTCAAGTGCAGCTCACTGACAGCACATTAAATGTCATTACAAAAGAGACTTCAGATAAATTTAAACTAACTTAGATAATTTAAAAACCAAAAATATTTGCATTTACCACAGAATGCCATTTTTCTATTTCTTTTTTCAGAAAGTAAAATATATATTGTTTTACTTGTTCTCTAGAGAAAATAAATTGAGCAGTTATTGGGCCTAATTTCACGTACAAATGTTTACAAATTTTCAAATGAACTTGTCTTTAAAAGAATCTATACTGTAGTGATTTTTAAAAGCACTTCCCTAAGAAAATAAAAACAACTTTAAAATGTTATATACTCATTTCCACTAATTTAAAGGATCAAATAAATTGTTTATTTTTGCTGAGGAGTTATTCAAATTATAAAGTGTCTCTCATCCCACTGCCTTCAAAAATCATGTGCTGTTATTCATACCAAACAGCATTTCAACAGATTAGTAGTTTAAGTAAGAATAAAATAGATTTTTATAAATATTCCAAACAATTTGATTACACTGCTGGAAATGACTTGTAAACATTATGGATTATGAGATTTTACTGCCATCTTCTGATGAAAGCACTTTATGAGAAAAGAAAAATGTTTAGAAACTTTTCAAAGGAAATTTTCTCCAATTTACTTGTGTTTGGGGATGGGATGCTGGAAGAACATACGGAAATGAGTTATGTTAGTAACACACATGTAAGTTACTCACTGCTCCATTTTCCCAAACATGTTACTACCATAGAGCCGACTTCCTTTCTGGCCATTTTTAAACAAGAGTTTCAGTAGTCCCTGGGATGAGTTAGAGTGTAAGTCATTGGAATTGTTTAGTGATGCTCCCTTTTACATTGGCACATTTAAATATTGCAACATAATGATTTAGTTAATTGCAAAAGCTCTAAGTAGGGTTTTAACCTGGATGATCATTAAAAGCATTTAACATCAAGGAACTTGACGTTTATTGTCCTCTTTCTGAATCAAGTACTATTGAAATTCTGTTTTTCTACTTTATTTTTAACCTATAAATTCCGAAGGAAAAGTTAATGCGGTATTATCACCCCATTGTACAGATGATTAAGTTGGAATACAGTGCCTGGCAGGACCCTGTGAGGCCTTCCCGGGTCAGATCCCTCCCCTATCTCCTCTGCTGCAGCTCCTCTCTGAACTACCCAGATAATAGCATCTCATATATATTTCCTGAGTTTTCCAGATGCTGAAAACCACCATCAAAGGGAAGAAATTAACTACTTGATGATCAAGAGCACATAGACCTAAACCTTCTGGTGCCTAGGGGTTGATAGTTACTGGCCGCCCTGTTGTCTCAACATAAACCAACCAGAGAATTGTGCACGAGCTGAGCCCGGAGCCTCCAACCCCCCTCCCTTGCTTGGCCTTTAAATATGCTTTGCTGAAACCCTTCTGGGAGTTCAGGGTTTTCTTGGGTATAAGCCACTAAGTCCTCCTTGCTCTGCCCTGCAATGAACCTTTTTCTGTTCCAAATTCCCATGTTTCAGTTTGGCCTCAGGAACTTGCATTTGGTTAACAGGTCTACCGTGAGCTTGCCGAATAATTCTATGCTAGTCATACTTGCTCCCTTATTCAAAATGAATGTAATGTTTCATAATGACCAGCCCACAACATCATGCCTGTGCCCTCTTGCATAAACTTCTGAGGTGACAAAATGCTCGATTCCCCTCTTTCTCTCTCCTCCGCTTTGTCCCTCTCTGTTGCAGGTACAGGTTGAGATATGAGAAACTTCACTTGTCTACAGTATAATTTGAGATAGAAAACACTGGACAGAATGATCACAATCTGCAAGCTCTGACACTCACCACTCGTGGCTATTTTAGTGGCTGGACAGTTTCCAAACCATGGGGAGAGCTTAATGGGAAGCTCATCAGAAATGTTGAGAATTCCTTTTTTGGGGTATCTTTTCTTCTTTTGCAGCTTTACCATGTGACATTTCCTGTAATTATGCCCCATAAACTCCTCAATCCTCTTATATCTACTGACTATTCCTTTAGAAAACTACTGATACTAATTTAAACTTAATTGTAAAACATGAGCAAAGCTCACTGATACTTTTCCCAGGTATATTTTCACTTTAATGATTGTGACATTTTTAAATAGTTGCCTCTAATTGTAGGAATTAGATTTCTGTCCCACTTATGCATATAGCAGCCTTTTTTTAGTCTTGAGAAAGCAAAACTAGACCAGTGGTGGTGACTAGCACATACTATATCCTTGTGTAAATGACAAAAAATGCTCCCTATAGACACATCACAAAAAGCAAATTTTTTTTTTTTTTTTTTTTTTTTTTTTTGGCTAAAATACCCTTTAACCAGGGATCTGAGCTTGGTGAGGGAAGCTGACTGGAGGTCACTGTGAACTGCTTAAACTGCACAACCATATGCGACGACTCCAATTAATGTAGGATTCTAAGAGTTCTCTTGTTTTCTCATTTAATTGCTGTCTACAGTAGATTTTTATGGTGTCTTTGCGTACTACTTCTCTGCCCATCAGCCAATGAGTATACGAGAGCAACTGTCAGGGCTTCAGTCTAGACCCTGTTCTGTGCTCACTCTACATTCTCTCTCGGCAATCTCAAAATCTCTTTTATGCTCATGTGTTCAATGCCCCAGGTATACCCACTGTTGTATTTCCTTCCTGGCTTGCTCAGTCCTCTAGACTGAAATGTATCCCTTAATTTCCTGAAAGCTGCACTTTCATGTTTCACATTCATTTAAACCCCAAATACTCTAAACTTAACTTGTGACCTTTCCAAGTCTATTTCTTCTATAGAAGTTTTAATTTCAATAAACTGCCCTATTAGCCATCTAGAAAATTATAAATAACCTTTGCTTCTTTATCTTCTCCCTCCAAAAACTGCACATCTGCCTCCAACTCTACTGCTTCCATTTTGATATGTTACCTTCATTTCTCACCATGTTAAGCAGTTACTGGCCCGGAGCCTCCAACCCCCCTCCCTTGCCTGGCCTTTAAATATGCTTTGTTGAAACCCTGCTGGGAGTTCAGGGTTTTCTTGGGTATAAGCCACTAAGTCCTCCTTGTCCTCTTTCTGAATCAGTTAGGTACGTGGAGGCACCAAGGAGATGAGGTGGAGGCGAGGGAGAATGGTCTCAAAGATGGCAATATGCCCACCTCTAGCATAAGGAGCTTTACTTCCTCTAAATGAGTGCCAGTAAGAAACCAGTTGGGACTGGACAGCTGTGGTAGCAACAAGGACCTAACTGGACATGACACAACACATATTGTAATAAAATTAGCATTGCAGTTTAGCACCTCCCCCTTACCCCCCTGTGGACATTTCTGTGTCCATCATGGGTAAGGACACGCGCAAAAGGGGATGGGCATAACTAAGCACTCCAGGGGCAAGAGCCGTCAATCAATCAAGAGACCTCCTCTAAGCAAAAGTATAAGACAGAAGGACAATGAAAGACTGGGCTACCATTCTCTTTTGGATCAGCCTGCCTTTCACACTTGGAGGTGAACTTTGGCATTGCTAATAATATCTTTAATATCTTTAAGTACACAATGCTTTTGTCTCCTGTCTGAACTCTTTCGGCCGAGACAAGAACCAAGGCCTCCCCCTTAGGGGGTAACAACCATTCCTATGATTTAAGTTGTCTGAGGCTCCCCATGATGCTTCTGTCTATCCCTGTTCTCCTTTCATTACATCTGTCAGAGGGTCTTTTAAATACAGAGGTCTGGCCACATCATTTCCCTGCTCAGAATCCTTCTAAGCTTTCCTGTTGCTTGGAGCATGTATGATTGGCTCCGGCCCAACACTCCTGCTTTGGGCACACCTCTCTCTCTCTTCATGCTGGATGAAGATTTATACTGGATTTCCTGCATTTCCTTGAACACAGCACATTCTCTCATTGGAGGATCTACCATTACACATGGTTTTCTCTGCCCAGAACATTCTATCTTTGCACCTAATATGCCTTTTTTTTTTTTTTTTCAGTTCTCAGCTAAAAAGTTACTCTCCTGAGCCTGAGGTTAAATAGTTGTCCTCCCAAATCCTTACCCCTCAGTAATATAAAATCCTCTAGGACCTAATACTGTTCATTTGCTTTTACCTTTACCACTTGAAATCATTTGATTACTATGTCTACCTGGACAGGCTGTAAATTTCATGGAGACAGGGACCTTGTCTGCTGCATTAATGACATCTCAACCATCTGACATTGTGTCTGACACATCAGAGGCACTCAATAAATATGGTTAATTAGCTATGACATTCATTCATTAGCTTATTCTACATATACTCATTTTAAAACTGCTATGAACAAGGCAATGTGCTATTCCATTTGTGAACAAATTCCACTTAATATAATATGAAGTACGGGTTGGAATAAGTAAAATATGAAATCAAGGTAGGACCACATTTTAACTATCTTTTACACTGATTTTATTCAAAATCGCTGTCATATGGTTATTTATAGCCCTATTTGTATTTCCTGTATTTTGTGGTACTTTTAGTTGACAAAAGATACCATAGCCCCTGGAAGTTCTGTATTATTTCTATGGGGAATATAGTTAAAATACTCTCAGAAAGTTACCTTCTGGTTTACATTCATCTGGTTCATTAAGTTTCAACATTTGACAATGTCATTTACTAACTAACGTACATTTCAGAAGTTTGTGTTCAACTTTAAACCTCTTCCATTTCCTCATCAAAAGTATCTGCCATATTTTAAATAATTTTCAAAGGTTATGAACTTCCAATTATATTTAATGCAAGCAATTTCTTTATACCTTTTAGTTCCAGATTTTAAGTAGGTCAGACAGAAAGACAAATATCATATGATATTACTTATATGTGTACTCTAAATAAATGATACAAATGAACTTATTAAGAAAACAGAAACAGATTCACAAACATAGAAAACAAACTATGGTTACCAAAGGGGAAAGGAGGTGGGGAGGGATAAATTAGGAATTTGGGATTAGCAGATATAAACTACTATATATAAAACAGATAAACAACTATATGGTTCTACTTATTGCACAGGGAACTATATTCAACATCTTGTAATAATCTATGATAAAAAGAATATGAAAAAGTATATATGTATAACTGAATCTCTATGCAGTACACCAGAAACTTCCACAACATTGTAAATCAACTATACTTTAGAGTCCAGAGCACTAACGATTACACTATGGAACTGCACACTAAATCAACTATACTTCAATTAAAAAAAATAAATTTAAAATTTTTTTAAAAAGATGCTGATATTATCTTATAAAAATACCACTATATCACCTGTGATATTGGTAAAATGAATCATGTTCTTCTCAAAATTCTATTTCTAAATATTGTCTGAGTAATACTTCTCATCTTTTATCCTATGCTGAAAATATTTAACCACTTAGTTCGTATTTTCACAATTTTTATCACATATTTTAATTTTCTTTCTATAGCTATTCTATTTCCCAAATTATTAAGAGTGAAAAATAACTATATCTGCTGTTATTAATACAGATTATAATAAAATTAGTAGTTTGTGTGGTTTTATGAAAGTGACTAAAGCTTTTCTGCTAATTAAAATGTTAGGCTGCTTAGATCAGTTTATAATCAGATATTATTACACACACAGGATGTAAGATATCTACTCAATTAAGAAAACTCTTGAGAGTGCAAATCAGCAAACTATCCACTTTTCAGTAATGAGCTTCACAAAATTGGACTAAAATTCAGATGATAGAAATGGCAGGATATCCATAATATCCTGTGATTATAGCTGAAATGTGTTTATTTGGGAAAATCTATTACTCGTGGATTAAACTTTTTAATGTTTACTTATTATGAGATTGTTCAAACATTTGAAAATGAGGTTGAGTCTTCAACAGATGATAAACTTATGCAAATCAGTCACATCTTACAATGTAGCCGATTGCACAGTTTATGAAGAACTAAAAGCCTTAAATATATCAATGCTCACAGAGTGGCACCATTCTGCAGTGAAGATAGTTACCAAGAAGAGTTTTAAATACATAAACATGTACTCACAGGTGATCCCATTTATATGTATGTATTTCCTATTTGTACACGATGAGCTTATTTTGATGCTATTCTGGGGAAGTACACAAGGCAATCCTGCTAAGGTCTTAGCCTTCTTACCGTTAAAGTCAAAAGCCAACAGAGACCAGCCCTGAAGATACCCTAAGCAGACAAAAAGTTTCGTCATGCAAACAAAACATAATTTAGCTTATTTTGCAAGACTAAGTTGACCTGGGTCATGTCTCTCCTGTGCTTCAGAAATCTAGAAGCCAGACTTAAAACTATTTCCCAAGGTTGATACGAGATAAATGATAGGGAATTAGTCAGTGGTTAAGAAATTCTTATATAATATAACCAAACACTGTGAAGAAAAATCAATCACTGCTTTCTCACCATATAAGCTACTTTATAACAATATACCCCAGAGTCTCATTCCATGTTTTGGTTTGTGTGTTCTCAGTTTGCAAACTGTCTTTGTGGCGAGTGCACAATGAACTTTTAACAATTACTACTTTGGTGATTCACTGGGGTTTTAATTCTGGTATTTCTGAACTTTTGACATTACCCCAAAAAATGTTATTTTGGGAAGCTCAATTATTTAGTATTATCAGCAGAATACTGAATCTTATCAGAGCTTTTTATTGTTATTTAAAAATTTTCCTATTAGGCTTTAAGCTCTGTAAGGACAAAAACAGGGCATTATTTATCTTTGTGGTTCTAAATTTCCTAGCCAAGTTTGTGGCACATCGTGGGTAACACACAGGTGGTATGCCAAGTGATCTTGCTACTCCAACTGTGGTTCATGCGGTATGAGTTTTAACAAGATCCCTAATCATTCAACTCACATTACAATTCAAGAAAGACTAGTGCAAAGGACACTATAATTTGGAGAGATTTGAAATCCAGGTTTGTCCTTTATTGTCTCGATAACCCTGAAAGGTGCTTAAACATCTTTGAATCTTATTTCCTATCTGAAAAATGAGATAAAATGAAATGCTTTGACAAATCTCTCAATTATTTAGGAATACCTGAAATTTTGTGAAAATCTGAATATTTTTGCAAGGTTCTACAACTTTTACCAGGGTAGTGCATTAATTTATATTATGCAGTGCTAAGAAAATCAGTCATTTGTCATGTGCTGCATATGTTTTGCATGTTTTCACTTACTATGACATAAATATTCACATTTTCACTTTATAAAAATTTAATCTTTATGTAGCCAAATATATGTATTTTTCTCTATAAATAGTTTAGAAAATTCTTTCTTCCTCAAATAGAAAAATAAAGAATGCATTTATTATAAGTTCACATTTTGATTTTTTTTGACTATTTTTTGAAATAAAAACATACAAAACAGTGCACAGAACATAAACTTCCAGCCACATGAATTATTCCAAAATGAACAAACCCATGCAACCATCACCTAGAACAAGAAGTACATCTTTCCAAGTATGTCTTGGAGTTACTCAAGAACTCTATTCCCTAATCGTGCTTGTTTCCAAGCACCATTCTATCCTTTTTACTCCAATGGTGACCACTCTACTGTTCTCTAAAACTACAGATTAGTTTTGCCTGTTTTTAAACTTTATATAAATGAAACCAAACACTATGTATTCTGCTGTGTTGTGTTCTTTAATGCAACAATTTCAGAGATTCATGTTGCTACTTGCAGCAGCAGTTCGTGCATGTATATTGACTCAGCTATTTCATCTTACAGATAGGCCATTCTTCTGCTAATGTTTTGGTTTTTTCAATTTAGAGCTATTATAATGCTGCTATGAACACTCTTGTGCACGTACTTTGGTACAAATGTGTACCTATTTCTTTTGGGTGTCACCTAGGAGTGCAATTTCTGTTCTCCAAGTGATATGTTTATTTGTATTCCAAAGTGGTTGTACACTTACACTTGCCATGTGTGAGCTTCAGTTGCTCTATAGCTTGTACATCACTTGGTATTGCCTGTCTTTTTCACTGTTGCTCTTCCAATGAAGGAATGAAACACAATATTGTGAACTTAATTTATATTTTACTGCTAATAATTTGCTAATCCTTAAAAGTAACTATTGTCTACTTAGTAAAGTAGACTTTCAAGACCCCACCTACTGTTTTTTATATTGAGTATCCATTTTGTTTCATTTATTTATGAGGGGTTCTTAAATAATATGAACAGTATCCCTTTGTTGGTTTTATATATATGCATATATATAAAACAAATAGCATACAACTAAGTACATCTTAACTTTTCATTCTCTAAATAGTGTCTTCTGATGAACAAAATTTTTTAATTTAATGGAATTGTAAATATGGCTCTTTCCTTCTTGATTAGGTGTTTTGTTTTGTTTTGTTTTGTTTTTTTTGATGTATCCTCTTTAAAATTTTCCTAACTAGATATCAGGAAGATATTGTCCTTTTATCTTTCAAAAGATATGTGGTTTATTTTTTTACATTTAGATTCACAATCTACCCACAATTGATTTTTGTATATGGTTGAGGTATTTTAAATTAATCATACATTTAAAAATATGTATATCTAGGTGACAGTTTTTTAAAGTCCTTTCTCCACTAATCTACTGTGTCATTTTGGTCATAATTCAAATGTTTACACATGAATGAACTCTAGTCCGTTTCACTGATACATCAGACCATCTTTGTGCCAATACCATACATTCCTTTAATTACTGTAGCTTTATAATAAATCTTGTTTTCTGACAAATTAAATCCTCCTAACTTTCTCTCCAAGAGTATCCTGGCTCTCTTGAGATTCAAATTATACTCAGATGTTAGAAATTTTCACCTCATCCTCTGTGACTCTTAAAGCCCTTCTCTTTGTTTCTCATGTGTCTCTGTATTTATCTCTATTTCTCTTTATCTGTGCTGGTATTTTTTTTCTCCTGTCCTGTTTTCCAGTTTAATAATTGTGGTTTAAGTTTTGTCTACATATTTAATTCTGAATCCATGACTACATTTTCAATTCTAGAATTTCCTTTTGTTTCTTTTTACTATTTCCAGTTTTTGTGCTGAAAATACCAATTTTATTTTTTATTTCCTGGTAACTATTCAGCCTATTTATTTAAAAGACTGGTTTGGAGTGACATCAGCAATGTGGAGGCAATTAAGATGGTCCTCCTTATCCCCCTTTTTTATTCAACAAATTAGACATCCATACATAAACAAGAGTGACTTTGTTGGGGGTTTTCTAGGCTTTGCACCTTGCTACAAGAGATTCAAAGGGAATCTCACCTACCAGTGCAGGAGGTAGAAGGTAGACAAACTTCCACATGGGATGCAAAACCAGTGGAGCCCACAAGGCTTCCTGGATCCCTCTTCACTGCTGTCAGGCAGGAATCAGATTAGTACTTAAAACAGGCAGACCCTCATCCATGAAACTGAACTTGCAGAAGCTCAGCCCTTCTGAAGGAAGGTTCTGACCATTCGAGAGAAAAAAAAAAGAAAAGAAAAACAAAAAGGAAAATATGAGTTTAGTAGCAGCAGAAGAAATAAGAAAAACTTTCCCATGTCACCTCACCCCCAAAGTGGGGCTGATTGGAACTAATTCATCTGGCAAAGGTGATTTCTCCCACTAGGAAATAAGATGTCATTGAGGGAGGGTCTGACCACTCCAGCTGGGCAGGATGATTTCTCTCCACCAGCACCTGGAGTACTAAGGTGAGAACTTTAAGACTTGGAGAGGGAAAGAGACAGATGAGAATTTCAAACAGCCTTGAAAGCACTATGCTCAGCAGGAAGTCCATCCCGGAGCCTCTGGGAATGCCACCTCTGGGGATTTTCTTCCTGGGTCTCCACGTATCCTCACCGCACTGAGTGCTAGATCCACACCTCCCCAACTCTGCTGCTTGCTCCTTGTGCACAGAGAACAGCTCAGAAAAGCAATGATCTGTGGGCAAGGGAGAAACCACAAACTTGAGCTAGTGCCACCTTCTAGAAAACAAATGAGTGGTTTCAATAGCCAGTCTGGTGAACTGTAAAAACCAGAGAAGACATAAAGTCTAAGTTAAGGAGGTGCTTCTACTTGAAATGCATAAGTAAAAATGCATAACTAAAAGCAATATGAAAAATCAAGGAAATATGGTATTACAAAAAGAAAATAATTTTCCAGCAGCTGAGCTCAAAAGACCTAGAATATTGTGATTTAACTGATAAAGTATTCAAAATATCTATCATGAAGAAACTCAATGAACTAGAAGAAATCTCAGCAGGACAATTCAATGAACTCAGAAAAAAAAATCTATGAACAGAAGGCTATTTTACCAAAGAAATTGATATTATGAGAAAAAAAAACCCCAGAAATTCTAGAAGTGAAGGATTCAAGGAATGACATGAAGAATATCAAAGAGAGCACCTGAAACAGGGAACACCAGATAGAGGAAAGCATAAATGAATAGGAGGAGAGGAATATGGAAATAACAGAAGAAGAGGGAGAACTCTGATTTAAAGAATGAAGAAAGCCTATAAAAACTATTGGATACTATCAAAAAGATTTATTGAATACTATCAAAAAGGCAAGTGTCAGAATAAATGGGATTCCAAAAGGATAAAGGAGGGAGGGAAGGAGGAGGGAACAGAGAGGTTATTTAAAGAAGTAAGAGCTGAGAACTTCCCAAGTGTAAGGGAAAACTGGGACATACAAGTCCACTAGCTAATACAATTCCCTATTATCTCAATGGAAAAATACCTGCTTTAAGACATATTAAAATGAAACTATAAAAAAATCAATGATAAAGAAAGAAACTGAAAGGCAGCCAGGGAACAAAATAATGAACCTAAAAAGGAACTACCATTAGGCTATCAGCAGATTTCTCAGCACAAACTCTATAGGCCAGAAGAGAGTGGAATGACATATTCAAAGTGTTGAAAGATAAAAATGTCCGTCCAAGAATACATTACCTGGCAAAGTTAGTCTTTGGATATGAAGGCTTTTCCAGACAAACACAAACTGAGAGAATTCACTACCACTAGACCTGCCTTACAGGAAATGCTAAAAGGAGTTCTTCAAGGTGAAATGAAAGACACTAGACAGCATCATGAAAATATGTCAAAATATACAACACACTGGTAAAGGTGGAAAATGTACAATCTTAGAAAACTGTACCTCTGTATTAGGATGGTGTGTTAACCACTCAACTATAGTATAGAAAGGAAAGAATAGTAAAAATAACTGTACTGACTATAAACTGTTAATGAATACACAACATAAAAAGTAAATTGTAATGGTAGTAACATAAATGGGCAAGGGCTTTATAGGCATTCAAACGTAAGTTACCATCAGCCTAAAGTGGACTCTTATTGATAAGATATTTTATATGAAAAATCACAAGGTAACCACAAAGCAAAAACTTACAGTAGATCCATAAAAAACAAGGAAAGGAGAAAAAGAACATATAAGCATGGAAAATAACCAATTTATGAAAGTAGGCAGAGACAGAAAAAGAAACCATGGAAATACAAAACAATCAGAAAGTAATTAAGAAGATGGTATTAGTAAGTTCTTACATAAACAAAAACTACTGTAAAAGTAAATGGATTGAAATTACCAATCAAAAAGTTAGAGTGGCTGTATGAATTAAAATAAATCAACTATACCCTGCTTACAAGTGACCAAATTCTGATTTAAGAATGCACATTGACTCAAAGTAAAGGGATGGAAAAAGATATCCCATGCAAGTAGAAACCAAAAGAAAGCAGGGATAGCTATACTTATATCAGACAAAATTGACTTTAGCCAAAAACAGTAATAAAATACAAGGAAGTTCATTATATAATGGGAAAGGGAACAATCAATCAAGATATAACAATTATAAATATGTAAGTACCCAACATTGGAACACCTGAATATATTAAGCAAATACTAACAGAAATGAAAGGAGAAAAATATAACAGTGCAATAATGGTGTGAGACATCAATGCCCTTTTAACAATGAATAGGTCATCCAGACAGAAAATCAAAGAAACAAATCAGTTTGAATCAGACCTTAGACCAAATGGATCTAATAGACATTTATAGAACATTTTATCCAACAGTAGCAGAATACAGATTCCTCTCAATTGCACATGGAGCGTTCTCAAGGATAGATCATATGATAGGACAGAAAATAAATCTTAGGAAATTTAAGAAGACTGAAATCATACCAAGTCTCTTTTCTATCCACAATGGTTTGAAACTAGAAATCAGCAACTTTAGGAAAGCTGGAAAGTCTACAAGTATGTGAAAAATAAAGACTCCTAAACAACCAATGAATCAAAGATGAAATCAAAAGGGAAATCAGAGTAACTTGAAACAAATGAAACAATAAACAACTTCCCCAAACCTATGGACACTGCAAAAGTGTTTCTGAGATGAAAATTTATAGCAATAAATGCTTATATTAAGATATTAGATCATATATAAACAACCTAACTTTATAACTCAAGGAACTAAAAAAAGAACAGATTAATCCCAAAGTTAGTAGAAGGAAGGAAATAATAAAGATCAAAGTGGAACCAAATGCAATAGAGACCAGGAAAAAAAAAATAGAAAAGATCAATGAAACCAAGAGTTTTTTTTTACAAAAAGATAAACAAAATTGAGAAAACTTTAGTGAGGTTAGTTAAGAAATAAAAATTCAGAAATGAAAGAGGAGATATAATAATTGACACTACAGAAATACACAGTATCCTCAGAGACTACTATGAACAACAAATTAGATAAACTAGAAAAAATGGATAATTTCCTAGAATCATACAACCTACTGAGACTGAACCAGGAAGACATAGCAAGTCTGCAGAGATCAATAATGAGAAAATAATTGAATCAATAATCATAAACCTCCCGAGGAAAGAAGCAAGATGGCAGAGTAGAAGGATGCTTGTAGCTCACCCTTTCCCACAAATACACCAAAACTCACATCTACAGACCTACTCAGCCAACCAGAGCACCTGCTGAACTCCAAAAGAACATCACCTTCTTCGAAAGACAAAGACGTCAAAAATCTGGTAGGAGAAAAGAAAAAAAGAAAGAACAAAAAGCAAAACAGTGCGGGACTGATCTCACAGGGAGGGAGCGGCAAAGGAGGACTGGCGCTCATTCGCTGTGCCCCCCCGCCTCCCAAGGAGAGGTCAGCGGGACAGAGGGGGAGCCTCTGAGGCTCAGATCTGCCCCAAGCACTCCTTGACTGACAGAATTGAGTTAAATGGGCACAAAGGGTCCCCACGACACCTAGCCCGAGATGCGAGCCGGCAACTGGGGGCCAGGACAGGTCTCCTGAGCCGGGCGGAGGACTGGGGCAACTGCACTGAGGCAGCCCCAGGGGACTGCAGGGCGCTGCGCGCCATGGCTGGGAGGGGATACAGAGCAGAACAACCTCGGTCCCTCATAAATTGTGAAAAAAGCAAAGCAACAGGGCTAGTGTGCCCTGGGGGGAGGGGCGCCGTAGCCTTCTTCTCTTCAGACCTGCACCGCCATTACTGGCGCATCTCGCAAGGAGAGAGGCAGGGCGCAGCCATAGCTACCATCTCTTCCTGTGCGCAGAGCCTGGGTGGGGGGCAAGGCCGAGACCTGAATCTGCACCTGGGGGCTCCGCAACCTCCTAGGCAGGACTCAGACTTGTTTATAGCCTGAGGCAGATAGGATCTTTCTGCCCTGGCACCTCAGAGAACTCGCACTGCCAAGACAAACAAGGAGCTGAGATTTGGCACAGAGCAGGGGTGGGGCTGTTCCACGGTCTTCCCCTAGCCGGCATTCAGAGTGCCAACCCCATGGGGAGGGCAGCTGCACAGAGCAGTGGAGCGACCAGTGCCAGGAGAGGGGGGGCGGCCACCTGCCTTCCTGGCAGGAACGCAGCACCTGACCACGGTGCTGGGAGGGGGTGTGATCCGCCCACCTGCCTCCTCACCTAGCACAGCATCTGACTGTGGCATCGGGAGGGGTTGTGACCCACCTGCCCACCAGGTAAGAGCTCAGCTCCTGACCCAGTGTTAGGAGAGGGCATGACCTGCTAGCCGACAGCCACTGGGAGCAGCACAGACGAGGGAGCCAACAGAGGGCCTCTGGAAACAGCAAGCTGAGTTCACAAAACAGGGTGAAGACACAAAGACCTCCTGATAAGATCATTAAGAGCACACCATCTCCAGGAGAACTAGATAACTGATACTCCTTAAGCCACAGTGCCAGAGAGATATGAGCAATATGAAGAAGCAGAGGAACCACTCCCAATTAAAAGATCAAGAGAAATCCCCTGAAAGCACAATCAACAAAATAGACACTGATGGCCTACTAGATCAAGATTTCAAAAAAGGAGTGATCAAAGTACTGAAGGAACTAAAAGAAACAGTGTTTAGAGATATAAAATATGTCAAAAATGAAATAGAAGCTATAAAGAAGAACCAAGTAGAATTAGTAAACTCATTTGCTGAGATAAGATCTGACCTAAGGCTGTACAAAGCAGGCTAGATAATGCAAAGGAGCGAACAAGTGACCTAGAAGACAGGACAACAGAAAGCACCCAATCAGAACAGCTGAGAGAAAAATAAATAAAAAACAATGAAAACAATATAAGGGACCTATGGGATAATATAAAGTGTGTCAATCTATGCATAATAGGGGTTCCAGAAGGGGAAGAAAGAACAAAGGGGATTGAAAAGGTATTTGAAGAAATCATGACTGAAAACTTCCCAAACCTAAAGAAAGAAACAGATATCCAAGTACAGGAGGCTCAGAGGGTCCCAAACAGGAAGAACCCAAATAGACCCACATCAAGACATATCATAATCAAGATGCCCAGAGTCAAGGAAAAAGAAATGATTCTAAAGACAGCAAGAGAAAAACAAAGAGTGAGTTACAAGGGAACCCCCATAAGGCTCTCAGCTGATTTCTCTACATAAACGCTACAGGCCAGAAGGGAGTGGCAAGATATATTCAAAGTCCTGAATGAAAAAAAGATGCAGCCTAGTATACTTTATCCAGCAAAGCTATCCTTTAGAATAGAAGGAGAGATAAAGAACTTCACAGACAAGCAAAAACTACAAGAGTTTAGCAACACTAAACCCATGCTAAAAGAAATATTCAGAGGTCTACTCTAAATAGAAAAGAAGCAGAAAGAAACAAAAATGAGAAACTCATAACTGGAAAGGAGATAACTGCCATGAATTACAAAAAGAATAAACACAAAATTGTAAAAGAAGACATCTAAATCATTAAGAGTGGGAGAGGGAAGCAAGGAAAGCCACTGTGGAAAACAGTATGGAGATTCCTCAAAAGACTAGGAATACGCTTACCATATGACCCAGGAATCCCGCTCCTGGGCATATATCCAGAAGGAACCCTACTTCAAAATGACACCTGCACCCCAATGTTCATAGCAGCACTATTTACAATAGCCAAGACTTGGAAATAACCTAAATGTCCATTAACAGATGACTGGATAAAGCTGAAGTGGTATATTTATACAATGGAATACTATTCAGCCATAAAAACCGACAACATAACACCATTTGCAGCAACATGGATGTTCCTGGAGAATGTCATTCAAAGTGAAGTAAGCCAGAAAGAGAAAGAAAAATACTATATGAGGTCACTCATATGTGGAATCTAAAAAAATAAATAACTAAATAAATACAAAACAGAAACAGACTCATAGACATAGAATACAAACTTGTGGTTGCCAAGGGTGTGGGGGGTGGGAAGGGACAGAATGGGATTTTAAAATGCAGAATAGATAAACGAGATTATACTGTATAGCACAGGGAAATATATACAAGATCTTGTGGTAGCTCATAGAGAAAAAACAATGTGACAATGAATATATATACGTTCATGTATAACTGAAAAATTGTGCTCTACACTGGAATTTGACACAACATTGTAAAATGACTATTACTCAATAAAAAAAATGTAAAAAAAAATATCAAAAACCTCCCAACACAGAAAACGCCAGGACCAGACGGCTTCATGGACAAGTACTACCAAACATTTAAAGAAAAATTAATGCCAATTTCTCCCAAACTCTTCCAAAAAATTGAAGAGGCAAGAATTCTAAACTTATTCTAAAGGCCAGCATTTCCCTGATACCAAATCTAGATAAAGATACTACAAGAAAACTATACAACAGTATCTCTGATGACAAAATTCTCAACAAAATATTAGCAAACTGAGTTCAATAATTTGATATATTACACCATGATCGGGTGGGATTTCTCCCTGGGAAACAAGGATGGTTCAACATATGCAAATCAAGAAATGTGATACACCACATTAAGAGAATGAAAGAAAAAAAAAATCTTCATCATCTCAAAATATGTAGAAAAGAAATTTGACTAAAATGCAACATTCCTTAATGATAAAACCCTTAACAAGTTGAGTGTATAAAAAACATACCTCAACATAATAAGGGACATATACAACAAACCCACAGCTAACATACTCAACAGAGAAGAATTGAAGGCTTTTCCTCTAGCATCAGGAAATGTACAAAAGTGCCCATTCTCACTACTGTTATTCAACACAGTACTGGAAGTCCTAGCTAGAGCAATCTGGCAAGACAATAAACAAACAAACAAACAAAGAAATAAATATCATTCAAATTGGAAAAGAAGTAAAATTATCACTATTTGCTGTTAATAGATCTTATATATCAAAAATCCCAAAGACACACTTTAAAAAAAATCTATTGGATCTAATCAATGCATTCAGTAAAGTTGCAGGATAAAAAAATCAACACACAAAATTCGGTTGCATTTCTATACACTAACACTATGGGGTTGATACCCAATTTTATAAAAAAAAAAAGGTCATAAAACTCAGTAACAAAAAACACAAACAATCCAATTTAACAATGGTTAGAAAAACTAAATACACATTTTTCCAAAGAAGACATCCAAATGGTGAACAGGTACATAAGAAGGTATTCAACATCAACAATTATCAGGGAAATGAAAATAAAAACAACAACGAGGTATCTCATACCTATAAGAATGGCTACTATGAAGACAGGAGCTAAGTAGTGGTGATAAAGATGGGGCAAAAATGTAATGTTTGTGCCCTATTGGTGAGACTGTAAACTATTTCAGCCGCTGGGGAAATGGTATTGGTTGCCTTTGTAACCATGTATCCATTTAATCTCAATATTTAAGAACTCTGCATATCAGGAACAATATAAAATTTGTTGTCTTTTCTTTTGATCATTCCCACTGCCATCACTGCCAACATTTAATTTTAGTTGGTTATATTAGTACTAGTTCTTTTATTGTTGCTTTAAATCTTACATATTCTTGAATATATTACATGATTAATCATATTTTATAGCTATATATTGACCTTTTTTTTAAATTATAGGGAAATCAATATTATACAGTCTCCCATATTCTCTTTTATGCCTGACTGTTGTAGTTACTAGTTTAACATGCTCTTCATAGTTTATAACATAAAAAAATCTATTTGGAAACCATATTTTCCACAAGTTCGGTTCTTTAGTTAAATTGATTCAATATGCATTGCCAGTTATTCATTCTATCACTATACTTCTACTGTTCTGTAAGTTGGTGACAAATTTATCTTTTGTAGTGTTTTTGAAAAAAATTCATAGGAATTATATTCTCTAAATTCTTACATTTGAAAATACCTTCTGTAGCCTCTTTATATTTGAAGGAAAGTTTGAAACTCTATAAAATTCCCAGAACATACTTTTTCTGAGGATGTTATAGACAAAGCGATGTTATTGTATAGTATCAGATATTGCTATAAGGTATTATGAACCCAAACAGAATCCATTCATAGGTCACTTGCTTTTATTTCAATGGTGATTATTCCTTGGATTTCTAAGGAATTCTCTCTTTAGTTTACAATCAATAATTTCATTAAGATATTTCTCCAGTGTTAGTGAATCTGTATCTGTTTTTCTCAGACACAGAGTAGCTTATCAATACAAATATTCATAATTATTTCAGGATAGTTTTCTAGAATATTACTGATTATTTTATGTGTTCTATTTTATTTACAGAAAAAATACACACACTGTGTCACTTGTCTGTCTCACATATGATTTGCAATATAACTAACTACCGATGAAAATAGAAATTTTTTTCTAAGTAATGTCTTTCTAACATCAACCAAATAAAATCAAGTTGATATATCAGACACACATATTTTTATTGGTTAAGCTGTATTTTATGAAGGGATGCCTATATTACACAAGTCTCACTTCACCATGCTTTTAAGTAGAAATCAAGAAGGAAGATAAACTAATTGTAATAAGAATAAAATCTAATCAACTAAATAAGTAATATTTACATATGTGAATATAAAATCTAGTTAACATAACCAATAATAGTTAAATTTAAAATTGCTCTTTTCTATATTTATGTGTATGTGATTTTTTTTTTAATAGTCCATGGCTCTTATGGATTTTGCTTTGTGGATCAGTCCTACCTGGATAAATACTCAACATACATGTATATGGAGATTTGGTCACCAGTTAAATCCTGAGTTGTCTATTAGGTTTCATTCAACTACTTAATCTAAAATAAAGTCCAGCAATCATAAGATGTAAAAAAAATTATGTATATAAAAGCTTTTCATTATAATCACCAAAAACATTCTTGATAACAATGCTTCATTCTCAACTGAAGAAAAATATAATTCTTATTACAATAGTTTATAAAGGTGCATAACACACACTAGCTAAGTGTTGAATGACCACAAAAAGTCAATGTAGTCTATACAAATCTAAAGAAATGTTTTTAATCTTGTTTCTGTAATAACCTTAATTACTTTACAAAGGACAATGAAATATGATTTATGACTCCTACTTAAATAGAAAACAGTATTTGTATTATACTTCTTCATCCAAATTTTCCAATGAGAAGAAGCCTAAATTAGGGAACAGAAGTACAGGCTGTCTTCATTTTGCTCTGTGATCTGTAAAAATTTTTAAACACAAAAAACTTTCTTATACTTGGTTATAAATGCATAGAGAAATGAAAAAAATATAGTGAATGTAATACCTATTTAGCACACTATAATTTAAAACATTAGAAACATTGAGAATTAATGTTTTCTTTGTAAAATATTTATTAAGAATACTTTGAACAGTGCTTGCCTTCCTCTTATTATCATGTAATTTACAAAACCAAGGAAAGCTCTCTGCAAAGCTTTGAAGAATTGTCATACTCATTTCCAAAAGTTTGGATTAGCTTCCTCCATTTTATTTTTTGAACTTTCAAGTGTCATGAAATATCTCCATGAGTTTCTTTAATGTGAAGGTAATTCCTGATGTCATTTCCCCTAGGATACCTTATCCTTTTTAATCACAACCATTTTCCTCATTTTTGTCAGTAAGTTCACCTTCACTAAGTTCCTCTGGCTGCAAATCAAAAGTCTTTCCATTGGTGGCAGTGCCAACATGTCCAAGGTCAACTGTTTCTTGTCAAACCTCATCTATATTTGACTTGTATTTCACTTTCAGCATTATCACTTTTTTCCTTCTCCCCTCCCTCTCTTCCTTCTCGTTCTCCTCCTCCTTATCCCCCTCTCCTCATCCTTCTTCTTCTGGCTACATTTTCACTTTGGTTGACGAATTCTCTTTTTTGATTACCCAATTTTGTAAAATGTCAGGTAAGTTTATCCCTGGGAGCAAGAAAGCATGCTTTGTTGTCTGTGTGTGAAAACTGAACAACAGATGCATAGCGAATGAACAGCAGTCACCAACAGACGTGAAAGACATGAAATGACTGGTCACTGATTAGGATGTACATCTGTTATTTATAGTGATTTGTGGGCTGAAGTGCTAACAAATTTGTACTTTATGTAACAACTCGCAGTTAATATATGCTATGGTAAATAAAATTTGAACCATGTTTTTGGAGGACTGCTGTTATTTAAGTAAACCATATAAACTAAAATTTGTACAACTCTAAACCACACAAAGTGAGAACTAGCTTTGTGTCACAGTACTTCCATGTTTCAATAGTTAAATCAGGAGAAAGATATTAATGTAATTCATCACATCAATAATATAAGGGAGATTATGCAATCAATGCATCAATATTTGCTAAAGTTCTATATTTACATGGTTGTTTAAAAAAACTCTCAAGAACAAACATGAAATAAAAGAACTATCTTAATATGGTAAATAAAATACATATAATTGATAATGGATCTAAAGTTTACATGGAGAGTCAAAAGGCCCAGAATAGCCCACTTAGTATTAAAGGAAAAGAACAAAGTCATAGGACTGATATTAACCATTTTCAAGATTTAACTGTAAAGCTATAGTAATCAAGACAGTATGGTATTGGCAAGAGATTAGACAAAGAGATCAATGGAACAGAACTCAGAAATAGATTATGTGAATATAGCCAATTGTTGACATAGGAACAAAGGCAATAAAATGGAGCAAAAATAGTTCATCAACATATGGTATTGGAACAAGCAGACATCTACATTAAAAAAGGTTATTTAGACAGAGTTTGCACCCTTCACGCAAATTAATTCAAAATGATTATAGACCTAACGTAAAATATAAAACAGTAAGATTTCTAAAAGATAACATAGGAGAAAACCTAGATGGCTGAGTATGGCAATGACTTTTCAGATACAATATAGGAATAATCCATTGAAGAAATAATTGATAAGCTGTACTTTGTTAAAATCGAAAACTTATGCTCTACAAAAGACAATGTCAAGAGAATGAGAAGGCAAGTCACACAGATTTGGAGAAAATATTTGCAAGAGACCTAACTGATAAAGGACTATTATCCAAAATATACAAAGAATTATTAAAACTCATCAATAAGAGAAACTGTCCAGTTAATAAGTGGGCAAAAGAAATGAAAAGATATCTCACCGAAGCAGATATACAGATGACAAATAAGTGTGTGAAAAGATGTTCAGCATCTTATGTTATAGGAAACTGCAAATTACAACAACTAGGTATCACTACACACCACTTAGACTGGCCAAAATCCAGAACACTGATGACACCACATCACCTCATGCTTTTAAGGATGTGGAACAACAGGAACTCTCATTCACTGCTGATGGGAATGGAAAATAAAATAGCCACTTTCGAAGAAAGTTTGACTTTTTTCTTTTAAAAACTAAACATTCTCCTACTTTACTACTCAGCAGTCATGTTCCTAATATAGTTCAAGTTACGATTTTTTACTATACCATGTGCCAAAGTGATAGGCATTAAGTAGAAACTGTACTTTGAATTCTATCTTCTGATCTTTTCCTGGGCTAGTGATATTTGGTGTAATACCCTCTCAAGATGCTGAGCAGCAGTGATGAGCTCCAGCTCCCATTCAGCCACACACGATCAGGAGGGCAAACAACCATGACACTTACAACCATTCTGTTTTTCTATTTCAGTACAGTATTCAATATATTACATGAGATATTTAACATTATATTTTTTAAAAAGTAGGGTTTGTGTTAGAATATTTTGCCCAACTGCAGGCTAATGTAAATGTTCTAAACACGTTAAGGTAGGCTAGGATAAGCCATGATGTTCCACAGGTTAGGTGTATTAAATGCATTTCAGCTTACAGTATTTTCAAATTACATCAGTTTTTTTAGAATGTAACTCCTATGTAAGTCAAGGGGACACTGTATCTATGGATAAAACTTTAAAACTAATAAAATTCATGGAAAACGCTCTGAATAAATGGGACATTCCAAACACTTAGGGTTTATAATTATATAGAGGTTAATCCTACTTAAAATAATCTCATCAAAATTTCATTTTTATTTTTTAAAATAAATACCCAACACATTCTAAAGTGTAATAGCAAAATCAATGTCCATATATGTTAGTTAACCTTGACCAAAAGATGTAAGCAAAAGAATAACAGGTAAAAAGAGGAATTCCCTGGACTACATCAACAAAAACCGACACACAGGCCAATAAAACAAATAAGCAGCCAGCTAAGAAACAGACCTACACACACACAAATGCACAATATGTGATAAAGGTGATTAAAATTGTTGGCAAAAGGATAGATAATTAACTGAGCTGGAAAAACTGTAAGGAATTAAAATTTCCAGTCTAATTGTACAGAAAGGTGAATTATAAAGGAAGTAACAACCTAACTATAAATGTTTCTATAATATTATTTTTAAAAAATAGGATGTTTTGTTAAATAAAGGCAAAGAAGGACTTAGAATTTTAAACACAAACAGAAAAAAATTGATAATAATTATATAAAACTGAACATCTCCCTCAGTAAGGTACATTATGTACAAAGTATAGAGATCTTACACACATTGTAGGAAAATATTTGCAGTTTCTAAAACTAGCAATTATTTGAAGAAAATACAAGGGACTTTTGCAATCCAATAGTGTAAAGTAATACTTCCACCAGAACTCTATGGACAAATACTATACACAAAATTCTAGTCATGGAAGAGAGAATCCAAAAGGCTAATGCGAAAATGAAGAGATGCTCCAAATCATTGGTAATCAGAGTAAAGCAAATTAAAATAATGAGATATTTTATGTCTATTAAGTTGGCGAAATATTCGAAGTTGGATATACTAGGTGCTAGTAGTAATGTGAATGGAAACCCTTGTTTATTGCTGATGAGAATGTAATAGATGTAGCCATTCTGAAGAGTACCTGTTAGTATTTGGTCAAATTAAGTATTTTTATATATTCTGAGCTAATAATGCTCATAGCAGCTTATATGCCCAAGCAATTCTCAAATAAAGAAAGGAATATACATTAAAAGATATTTGCCACAGCATCCTCTGTGTGGGGTGATGAGGAATAGGTGACAGTCTAGGTTTCTGTAACTAGGTTGGTGGATAGCCAAAAAGTGATCTGTGCACCTCACAAATTATTATGCAGTAATTAGAAGTAAATAATAAGATATATGTAGCAACCCAAATGAAACTTTAAATTACAGTGTTCATTAAAAAAGGGAATAGTATTATACACTCACATGTATGTATAAGATACAAAATATTATATACAAATTTATGTAAATTAAAAATACATGATGGCAAAACAATATACATTTATAAAGAACACATGTAAGCAAATATACACATCTGAATAACTGTCTTTAAATAAAACAAGCAAGGAGACTTGTATACACAATTTCAGAAAAAAATGGTTAACTCAATATTCTATATCCCAAATCCCACCTTACCAGTCTATATAACTAGTATTATACATATTTAGTACATAAAGCAAAGAAGCTTTTGTATTTATAGCACTGAAAATCAAATTGTTTTTTAAAATAAAATTATCTATCACAGGCTTTTAAAATCTTACTGGAGTCTGAGTAGGAGCTTAGCATTTCTCACTTCATCCTTTCTCAAAAACTGCCTTAGTTGCAATAGTTTCTCATTTGGTTAGATCTAAATTATTTTGGAGGGCACAACTAAATTTTCTACCAAGATTATTAGGGCTGAACTCATCAGAGTTTAGAAGTTAAGACTAAAACCAACAGTCAATAGCTGAATAAAGTAAAAGTTAACTGTAGTTTGAATTCTTGTAATACTCCTATACATAGAGTTGAAAAACCCAGCAAGTGAGGATATATTGTTTTAGAATCTCAAATCTATATGTAGTCATTTCTTGCTCTCCACTGGTAGCAGAATCAAGTATTATTTTATCTTTAGTACCACCTAAGGCTACATATTTTACAGCTCTGCTTTCTTTAAGTCACATTTTATATAAAGATAGTAAAAAATAAATAGTTGTGCTTCAGATGTTTACTGTGGGATCCTCTCAAATTTTTTGAGTCCTAAATAAGGACATTAAAGACTTCAAAGTTCCCTGTGGTTATATTTAAATCCAATATAGGAATGAATTTTTCAAGTACTGAAAATGAGGTGATCTTTAACACACATATATAAATACATGTATGTATGTGTATGTATATACATAAATATACATAAACAAATATCTATAAATACATATATGTGTATATATATAAATCTGGTCAAGTCTAACTCATCTCTATGAAAATCATTAGATATCAGTAGCTTACCACTGCCTTCCTCTTGATTCAGGGGCAAAAACTTACCCATCTTGCAATAGCAGGAGCAACTAAAAAAAATTCTCAGCAAATAGGCTTTTCTATTCATTGTCTCCCCCACAATTTTTATTTATCATTGCAATACTTTAAATTCAGGTACAAATTTTCCATTATCTGAAGAAGGAACTCACACCTGTATAGTCTTTGAGAACTCCTTATGTTTCAAATATATTTATTACAGAGATTTATAGAAAATCTAGATTTAATTGTGGTTGTAAAAGAATTATAGCAGGAAACTATCAGACAGGATATAGCATGACTTATCTCAATTTGACCTAAGAGTATAACCCCTTACCAGAGGCAAAATCTTTCCAGAGGTCAGAATTTGTCAAATTCAACTGCACATGTTGATTAGCTAAGAAAAGTGGTCCATAATTTTTTAGAACACTCTTACAAAAACTGAGGTTCTTAAACTTAGAAATATCTTATTGGAAATAGTCAAGTATTAGAGAAATTTTGTGTTGAAATTCTTCCTATGGAGATTGTAGGTGATGCCAGCTTTCCCTTAAAGGTAGAAATCTGAAAATGAGGCACTCTCACCTTTAAAAACAAGCCAAAGCCATATGGTCTTCAAAGTCTGATGCCCTACTCAAGATATGCATGTTTCAACTGAAATCTATGAGGCATCAAAACCCAAGAAAACACAAATAGGTAAACACCATCAACAAAGAAAACTGCCGTATTGTACTCAGATACAGTACAATGATGAACTATTATTTGGTGAAAATAACAAAATTGTGATTAATACATTAAAGACTTTAGTGGAAAAGGTAAATGATATGTACAATAAGTTGAGTAATTTCAGCAGAGAGATGGCAACTAAAGGGAAATGGAATTATAAGAAAACAGAAAGAGTAATAGAAATGAAGAATGCTTTCAATGAGCTCATCAGCAGACTCAGTACAGCAAACACAAGAATCATCAACATGAACAAAAGTTGATGGAAACAAAAGTTCATTATTTTGAAACACAAGGGGAAAAAAAAAGATTAATAAAGACTATCAAAAGGTTGTGAAAGTATGTAAAATATTCTAACATATGTCTTGTCAGAAGGAGACTAGAGATGGAATAGGACAGAAGAAGTATTAGAAATAATGACTGAGAATTTTCCAAATTGATGGACACTAAATCATAGTTTCAAGGAACTCAAGAACACAAAACAGGATGAGTTCAAAACCAACCAACTAACAAAAAACTTCATGCCTAGACATACCATATTCAAACTCCTACAAGCAAAAAATACAGAGGAAAAACTAAAGGCAGACAGATTTGTTTTAGAGGCAATTTCAGAGAGCAACAGGGGTAAATAATTACAGATAACTCCTTCCCAGAAACGATGAAAGCTAGAAAACAGTGTAAGGACCTTTTAAAGTGCTGGGGGGAAATAAATACTTGTCAACCCAGAATTCCATATCAGTTACTGAATAATAGCATTCAAAAATAAAGAGATAAGGTGATTTTTTCCAGATAAAACTGGAGAATTCATTGCCTATTGATTAGCACCAAAACATGTATTAAAGGAAGTTCTTTAGGCAAAGGTAGTATGATACTAGAGAGAAACTATAGAAAAAATGAGCGGTACTGAAGAGACCTGTAAGTGGAGAAAATAAAATTTTTATTTTAATTATTCTAAGATTAGGCTATAGTATGCAAAATACTATATAAAAATAAATATATAGAGAGACTAAAGGAAAGCCCACCTTTATGTCCAGGCAAGCAGCCCTCACTCATATGCATGCCCCCATAATAACTTAAGAGACCAAGTTTTTGGAAAGTTTCAAAAATGCAATTAGAGAATTCCAGTGATTAGCTCTATTATCAGAAAGATATTGGGAAAATCTGTTTTCAAATCACACAAGTGTAATTGTTGGCACTTTCAATATAGCCACTTAATGGTGCTAGAGAAGTTTGAAGGGAAACGTGTAAAAATCTTACATGATTATTTGATACTAGAATAACTTGGTTACTCAACATTGTGCATTAAAAAAAGTCAACGAATATATGTGTGCATGACTGGGATACTGTGCTGTACACCAGAGATTGATACTTCGTAACTGACTATACTTCAACTAAAAAATAAATTTAAAAAATTGTGGATGATATTTTTGGTCCATGTCTCCCGCTAATTTTAGTAAAACTATAAAGATGAGACATGGACAAGATCCCAAACCTCACATTTTCTTTGAATAGCCCCTCATGGTTACATGTAACTATAAAACCATGTCCTGGCCAGTTTTGCAAAATCACAGGATGGATTGAAGCTCTTCCTTGCTGAAGAGTGCTGGCTCTGAACATAGTGAGTAATTCCAACTTATTTCTGCAGTGACAGAGACACCTATTTTCATGCAGTTGTCACTACATAGCTTATAAACACTCACCACCTTTTGAAAAGATCCACTGTCTGTTGCACAACCAATATTCAGGCCAGATAGAATAAACGAATGAAATTCAAAAACTAAAATTAGCAAAGCCCTCAGAGATCCTCAGACTCATACGGCTTAAAATGTTTTCATTGACTTTAAAAACAATGACTTCAACTTCGTTAGGAGGACATCAGGTCTCTCCTTAGTAATAGGCCATATTGTGCATTTGTAAATATCAACTCTATTTCTAAGTTCTATTGTATTTTAATGAGAGAAGGCTACTTAAGATTCATACAACACATCTAATTTTATTATCAGCATGAATGGGCACATTTTCTTAATATTCTTCTACCAACCCTTGCATCAATTAACACCTGAATACAGATTCCCCCACTATATGAAAGTAAAGTCTTCCTATGAAAACTATCAAAGCCAAAATAGTGTAAAGCAAAGAAGCAATTACCTTAGGACACATCTTGCTAAGGATACACAAGATAAATCAAGCTAAAGCACAGATACTTACACATAGTTCAAAGCTTTGATGCTGAAATATTAAATGTAGTTCCTGGGGAAGGAGCTTGCTGGTGCTACTCTGAGTGCTCCTCCATGTCACTACTGCCCCTCTAATGGCTCACTGCAGAACAAATGCTGAATGCTTTTTTCTCTTTTTTTTTTTTTTTGGCCCTAAAAGCAAATATTCTCTTCCCATTTCAGTTAGTGAAAACAGGTACTAATGTAGGTCTTTTATAAAAGCAAAGTGTCATAAAGTGAATTTTCAAAAAGCAGGACATATCTGTACTTAGTCTTTTGGAAGAGACATCAGCCCTTAAACTCCAAATAGGAAAGACTTTATTGGAATGATAATCACCAGTTAAACGACAATGTTTCCCAAAGAGAGTAAGTAATAGGTGCCGTCTAAAATTGCAACTCTACTATGAATAACAAGAGATGTTTTAGTCACTTATGCTGTACTTTCTTCCATATTCTCTAAACAAAATAGTCTACACCCACATCATGAGTTTTTTCTTAGTAACTTATGAATAAAGTAACAAAACTTGAGTAATTTTCTATTTCAAACTTAGGGTGCTTTTCTGATATATTGATTTTTAAAAATATTTCCTATTAATGTGCTTGCCAACTCTTGGAGACTTTCTGGCAGATGAAATTTTGTATCATGTCAGGGATAGTCTCTTTGTGAAACAGTAATTAGAGAGTATTTGGTAGAAAAATCTATTAAATGACTTTGAGATTCTCCCCATACAATGTCAGAAATTAAGTATAGAGATTTTTCTTTTGCCTAGATTCTCTGGATTTGAAATATATGTGGCTATTTTCTACTTGAAAAGTAACCCATTGAGATACTAATTAACTTTGAATGCTAGAGGTCTTCGAACCAATTATTATTGTTCTCAAAAAAGTGTGAAACTGACCTTAGGTTAAAAATGTATACGGAAGTGGAAGGCCACTAATGAGTGATCTTATTGGCTGTTTTCCCTTAAGGGTACAGAAGTGTATCCTCTCATCATGTATTTGAATCCAATAAAAGCTACTTAGACACTGTGCCACCAGCTCCTTCTTACCATTCTACCGCACAAATAACCAAAAGAGTGCTTGCTGAAATCACATCTTGCCTGGTAAATAAATTCAATAAATACTTTAAAAATTCTGGCGCTATTACCAATTATAGCTTACATTGGTCAAGCAGGCATGTGTCTCCAAAATACTTGAGAAGAGTCAGAGATATAAATGGGCTTAAATATATGAGAAAATTAGTATATTGAACAAGGTAACAGAATTAACACTCGAGTTCTATCTGAGCAGGTAGGGTGCTCTTGTGACAATATAAGGTTAGAAAACTTTCCTCCAGATAAAGAGTGGCACTCTGTTCCTACCTCCAGTGAACCTTCTGTCCATGGGAAAGAAACATGCTTCCTTGACTTTTTTCCTATTGTGCCTGCCTGTAGCCAGTCACTATCACTATTACGACAGTCGTGTATGCAAATACTATGAAAACCAAGGTAATACTGAACCATTAAATAGAAAAATACCTAATTATAACAATTACTTCCTATACTTTTTGATGCAAATATTTACTCAGTGGTATTCTGTCTGTCTGTCTCTCTCTATATACATATATGTGCACCTATATGTATCTTTTGAATTTAATTATTATAGTTTTCGCCATTCATTTACACATGCCACATACTGTTCTTATGAATGGTTAAAACAATATATTCTTATTTACTTACTATTAATAAAGAATTGTCAGGTTATTTTTCATTTTGTAAATGTGGATTTCTCAATTTCTTTCAAAAACAGAAAGCAAAAATAACTATTTTGTGCTGTTTTCTTAAAGTTGTATTTTTCATTTTACAAAGATGAATATTGATGTTAACTTTTCATTATAACCATACTCACACACAGGTAGGGCAGGTTAGAGGTACACAGTGTAAAGTAAGCAAACTAGTTATACTGGAAAGTTCATAGTATCATGCCCACGTGCTCATGGTCAGTGGGCCAAGAAATAAAGATGGTCTCTGTAAATTAACCAAACCAGTAGCAATATTGCCACATGTCCATTTAGTAGGGCAGGAATAATTCAAAATAATATTACTTGGTCTCCAGAAAGCCACTTAAAAGTACATTAGCTGTATCATGCTCTTAGTTTAAGCATGGTCTAGAAAAGTGCCATTGATTAGAAATACAATGAGAGCCACATGTGTCATTTATATGGTCATGTCAATATATAATTAGTATAAAATTAAGGCATTTTATATGATTTTCTTTATGCTATGTTACAGAAAGCCGCTGATGTGTATTTTACATATATATCATATCCATTTCAGATGCTACATTTTTCTGAAAATTCTGATCTGTTGATATATTTCATAAAATTTAGTTATAAAAACAGATTTACATATTCTAGTTGTTCCAAACATATTTTTAATCCCTGATTCAAGTGCCAACAATTATTTTCCTCTAGTTTTCATATCCACACTGATGAAACTGGTTTATCTTTTTTTTCTTTTTTCTTTTTTTAAAGAAGAATGGATTTGATTTGAAGTAAAAGTGTATCAATTTCTAAAGTGCATCTCTGGCACTAACTCATATCAACTCAGTATCACAAACACTGAATTCAAAGTATGTTAATGTAAAATGTCTGAATTGAATCAATACTTTAAATATACCAATATTAAAAGTGGACACAATGCTGCCAATTATAATTACATAATTGTATCACTTAAAATTAAAATCTGTATATAAATCGATGTTAGTAAAATAAATCATTATTCTGGGTTTATACTATGAAAGTTTCCTTTTTAACATACTTTGTCAAATTATCTCTTTAGGTCTCAAATAATCCTTTCTCTTTGGAGCTCATTTCTATGCAGAATAATATTGGTGAGAAAACAAATTACACTGACATTTTTGTCCTGATTGTTGACTATTTGGCAAGTATTCCTTTTTCTTCAAGAAAATTTTGAATTGGAATTAACAGAACAAGCAAATCTTGATAAAACTCTTCCACGACTTAACCAATGCACAATGACAAAGAACATCATATCATTAAATTCATTGTTTCCTGTATCTCTCAACAGTTCCATAAACTGGTGATAATTCATAACATTTGCATATACACACTGAAAGATTTAAATAACTATATCCATGACACTTTTCTAAGCATCTGCTTCAGGAAACTGAGCACAAATATATTCAATATGTAGCATACAGTGGAGTAAAACTAGAAGGGGAACATTAGTCTCTTGTTTTGAAATTCCAATAAATCCTAATTTTTGGCCTAACAGAAAGAGTACCACCTGTCATGAAAGAAACTAATTTTGTTTTATTTAGCTAAAATTCTTCCTTGACAGATCAAATACATAAAAATTACTATGCCACACATTTCATATTTCAGGCTGCAGATTTATAACATTCCTTCATAAATTTAGAAGTCCTTGAGACTACTCAAGATACTAATTGGGCAGTGTCTCTTTTATCACAGTTAATCTAAAGCTAGAAAAGTACTTGCAAGTTTTTGAATTCTGAACCAGTCTTCGGTATTATTAGAAAAGTCTTATAGTCTGCAGTCAATTATTTAGTGGCTAATTGAAGATCTTTAACTTTGTGAAACATTTAGTCTGTTCCTCATTATTTCTAACACAATTTCAAAGAAAATTATTTTAACATTTCTCCCTCTAAAAATGACTTTCTTTTTTGTGCAAGAATAAAAGCTGATCAAAGTTACAAGCTCTGATTCTGTTAAAATTTTTGTTTAAAAGTTTTTATTTCAGGCAACAAATTTCTTTGTTTTTAATTGATGAGAGAAAAATACCTAGTCCATTATGTATCACTTGAAAGTATATCTTAAGATCATCCATTTTATTACTATAGAATTTTTACATTACAAATAGCTTTATTATCTTTCTGTTGTAACAAGTTTCCAAGATTACTTCATTATCTTTTTTTAACTGTCTCAACCTAGTATTATGTTCTGCATCTTCACTCAATTCTGCATGTCATTTGTCTTTATTTTAAATTTAAAAATATGTATTTATTTCCTAACCTAAAAAAATCTATTTGTGTCATAATATAACAATACTAGTATTAACTACCAATTATACTTTGCATAGGCATCACTATTATTACCATCTTCATAAACAGAAACGTATCATAGTGTTATATTTGTACATAGAAAACACTATTCCAAATGAATCTATTCACTGATAACAGCTATGTCAGTGATATGTTTATTTTTAATACTAGAAATACTGTCTACTGTCAACACTTGCACTACAACACAACAACACATCTCAGGCTAATCAACATTTAAAATGAAACAAATTCCTATTGAGAGAATAAAGTTCAGCTTAATGGAAAAGTATTTCATACTGTTTCAGTGAACAGTTTACAACATTTCACACTGCTACGATTAAATAAAATCTATCATTTGGTTCCTCTGCACTTTAGCTGTATTTCAAGTGTTCTGTTCTAACCTCTGTGGGACAGTCAATATCAATCCTCCCCATACCACATACTCAGAAAAACACAGAGATTCATTTAACAGGCAAGGAAGGAGATTTCTGATGTGTTCTCTGACCAAAAAGATTAATACAGTTAACTAAAAAAAATGAGTATCCTTAATTTCCAGAGATGATATATAAATATTAAAATAGGATAGATATGACAGAGCATTGTTCTCAGAGTTAGAAGAGTAGAATACAAGTTTCCTAAAAATACAAACAACAACATAAAATAATGACTCTGAAAGAAATAAAGAATCAAGTATTTAACAGGAAACAAATAATATTAAATTTACTTCAAACAATGCCATGACTTACTCTTACATTCCATAACTGTATCTTTCATATATTCAACTTATTTTCAACATTTTATTTTAAAATATTTCAGCCTTAAAGATAGGGTGCAAAAATAACTACTTTTCTCCCATATTCCCCAATGTTAACATATTACATTTTCATTATTTTTAAATCATTCTCTCTGTATACAAACATACACACATGTGTATCAATTTTCTGAAACATGTTTAAGTTACAACCACATAGCCCATTTGCCTTTAAATATTTTAAATTATATATTCTTTAAAAATTTTACACAATCATAATACAAGTATCAAAATCAGAAAATTTTCAGTGATATAATAGTATCTAATTTAGAGACTATATGCAAATTTCACCAATTGTCTCATTAACCCCCTTTGTTGCAAAAGAAAAAATTTAGATGTTTTTCAGGACTGAGATCCACCTCAGGATAAAAAGTTGTACTTATTTCATTGCTTTTGCCTTGAAATTTTAATACGGAATGATTTTTTTAGTCTTTTTTTGGGACTTACTTTTATAGAGTTCTATCCTAAATTTAACAATCAGTTATAATCTATAATAATGTTTTAGCCACCTGTTTCCCCCTCATGGAAAACTGAGTTACAATTGAATATGTGCTCCAGTTCCAACATTGGCTTCCATTCCATAGCTCTTCAGATCTATTATCAACACTAATTGCCATAAACAGAATTTTTTTCAAGTGGAAAATGCATTCAAAATTGAGTTGATTTTGTCAGAAAAAAATTTACTTCATCACTGATATCCTTCCTTAGATATATACAGCTTAGGCTAAGTAAGTACCTCTGTCTTTTTCTCCTAAGGAAAAAAGCTAAAGAATACTTCCCAGCCAGGGTCACAGATAACATATTATTTGGGGTTATGATAGAGGTATAACAAAGATGGTCACAATTCTTCCTTTCAGGTTGTAACTTTAAGTGGCTCAGAGGGAGTGAAAGAAGAAGTGGAAAAGGCAGCTTCATATAGTACTTGAAACCATTATAAAATCTCAAGATATTTCTAAACAAAGTCAGTGATCTCTCTGGACAAGAATCCTGCATAACATGAAGAAAGTGAAGCAGGGTAATTCTATACTCCACAAAGGTCTAAAGGACAAAAAGAAAAAGCAGTTGTGCCCAGGAGCAAAACATACAAAAAACTAAAACACTCAAGAGCAAAGTAAACCACGCAAACTCAACTCCTTCACTCTGAAATTATAGGTTATTAAATGACTGATATGGTTCCCCTCTATTAAAGTCTAAATCATACATGTACATTTCTCAAGGATGGCCACCTCTGGAAAAGAGAGACATAGATGATTTTGAAGGAATTATGGATTTGAGGTCTCAGAACAGTGACTTCTAATTAGTCTTGAGGGGGTCAGAGGTGTGTTGATGCAGGTAACACCTAAGGGGGTGTTAGAGAAGAATTAGTTAGAAGAGCAGAGTGAGGAAGGAGTGTTTGGAGCAGCTTGGGCAAAAACGAGAGGGAACAGGATACAGTTGGGAAACTGTCTGAATTCCACTATACCTGAAGCAAAGAGTTTTATGTAGAAAGGTAGAGATGCGAGAGATAAGGTTGTACAATTAGGCTAGGGTCATGTCTTATTTGATATTTTTTGTCCTTGTGGGATTTTATACAGAAGACTATAAGGATCTAAGAAGGGTTTATGCAGTGGAATGAATTAATGCCTAAATCTTATTTTTATTCTAGAATATTCTTAGAAGCTGATGGAAAATTTTAATGGGTTAGGGAAGAATAGATGAAAAGGCATGGGAACTGAAGGAGAAAAGGTGATTAAGAAGTTATTGACAAAGAAAGAGATAATGAGAAATAGAGCTATGGTGGAAAACAAACCAGAAGGTGCTGGTCTAAGTGTTAGGATATTTGAGATTAGTGATTAAAATGTAGAACATTTTTATGTCTTTATGTTCTCCGGCCAACCCTTGCCACTTTCCTTTAAGACAGCTGACCATTGAGCAATTCAGGTATGAACTGTGTGAGTCTAGTTGTATGTGGATATTTTTCAGTAGTAAATTCTACAGAGCTACATGGTGTGAGTTTGCTTGAATATGCGGGTTTGAAGGAACCATGGATAGCGAAGTCAGAATATAGTCTTTATGCAGATTAACCCCTGCATTGTTCAAGGATCAACTGTACTTTCAAATCAACATACAGGCAGGCTTTTCCCAGGTATTTGAGGAAAAAACATGCAGATTTTGGGTCTATGCATCACAAAATAAGACTTCTGTTTGCTCAGTTTATCATATTCCCCTGCTCACCAGAGCCTTCCTAATAACTGCTAGCTTAGTCTTGCATAGCATATCTTGCCCTGCTTCAACATTTGCATCTTGGATAAGAATCACCCTTAGCCAAAGAAAAGTAAGGTATGCGAGAGACATTTGGGTACTTATGACCATGGGCAGGGAGGGGAAGAAGAGTGAGGGATTTAGCACAAGACAGTAAGAGGACAGTTCCTCTTAAACTTGTAAACTTTTTTTCCAGTGGCTATGAGTATTAGAGATGCTTAGGTGGTACAGAGAGACAAAAGAATTCCATTACATTATCTGAGTCTAGTTCTAAAAATGATAAAGGTCACTGACAGCTTTTTTTAAAAAAAAATAATAGTTTGTTGCTGATAAATAAAATGAAGATTCTTTCAGGAACAATTTGTTTTCCTATGGGAATGGAAATCAGGATACATGAGTACAGTATGGATATATTAAGTCTGAAGGCTCTATATAGCACTGCCCAATAGATATATAATGTAAATAACAAATGTAAGTGACATACATAATTTGAAAATTTCTAGAGCTACATGTTAAAAAGAGAAACAGTCCAAACTAGTTTAAACAATATATTTCATTTAACCTGATTAAATACATACATGTACATATGTGTATATAGCTAATATTTATACAAAAATCACAATTATATTTTCTCAAAAATACAATATAATCAAACATATAGTATACATGTTAATCTGAAATTTATGAAACAAATGACTCATTTAAAAATGAATCAGAAAGTAATTCAGCAAGATAACAGCATAGGAGGCTCCAAACTATCCTTCTCCCACAGAGACATCGATCCAAAAACAACATGAAGACCAGTTCCTTTTGGAAGAAATCTGAAGCCAGTTAAGAGACTGCTGCACCCTAGGCAAGCACAAAATCACACACTGAAGCTGGAAGGAAAAATTCATGGCACTCATCACAGTCCCACTGTGTCATCAATGACAAAGTGGGAAGAGGACAGGGATATAAAAGAGTATATTTTTATGACACTGATGTTGTTCAGTTGAAAAATAGATTGCTATAACTTTAAGATGTTTTATGTAGTTGCAGTAATAACTACAAAGATAATTATAGAGTAAACACAAAAGGAATGAGAAGAAAATCAAAACATGTCACTACAAATAATCAACAAAACACAAAAGAGGCAACATGAACATAAAGGGGAAAAATGCTACAAGACAGACAGAAAATAACAAAATGGCAATAGTCTTTTCCTATCAGTAATTACTCTAAACCTACATGTATTAAAAGTCCTGACTGAAAGACATCTATCAGTTGAATGGATAAATAAGCAGGCTCCAACTATACGTTGTCTAAAAGAGACTCACTTTAGATCTATGGGTATATATAGGCTAAAAGTGAAAGAATGGAAAAAGATATTCTGTGAAGATGTTAATTAAAAGAAAGCAGAGGTGGCCATACTTATACCAGAAAAAAATGTACTTTAACATAAGAAAAGTCTTGTCTTAAGAGACAAAAAATAACATTAAAAAATGGTAAGAGTTAATTAACAGGAATATTAAACATACATATGTACACAACATCAGAGAACCCAAATATATGAATCAAACATGGATAAAACTGAAGTGAGAAACAGTAACACAGTAGCAGTGGGAGATTTCAATACCCCACTTCAATAATGGATAGACCAATCATACAGAAGATCAACTAAGAAACAGAGGACTTGAGGACTATCCACTGAATGGACCTAAGAGATGCACCAAAACACTTCATGCAACAGGAGCAGAATTCATATTCTTCTCAAACACACCCAGAACATTCTCCAGAATTGATCATATGTTAGGTCACAAAACAAGTATTTATGAATTTAAGAAGACTGAAGTCATACCAAGTATCTCTTACAATCACAGTGAAATAAAACTAGATATTAATAGCAGAGGGAAAACTCAAAAATTCACAAATATGTGTAAGTTAAACATCAAATTTGAACCTATGCATACAAGAAGCCAAAAGAGAAATCAGAAAATATTTTGAGACTAACAAAAACAAAAATCCAACATACCAAATATTATGGGATACAGCAAGAGCAATAGTAAGAAGGAAGATTATAGCAATAATCACCAACATTAAAAAAATAGAGGAAAGATCTCAAATAACCTAATTTTACACCTCAAGGAATAAAGAAGAACTAAGCCCAAAGTTAGTCAAAGGACGTTAATAAAGATTAGAGCAGAAATAAATGAGATAGAAAATTAAACAGAAACAATTAAAAATAATCAATGAAACTAAGAGTTGATTTTTGAAAGTATCAACAAAATTGACTATGCCTTACCCAGATTAAAAGAATATTTAAATAAAATCAGAAATGAAAAATGAGACATTACAACTAATGCCACAGAAATAAAAAGGATTATGAGTGACAATTATGAACAATTATATGCTAACAAATTGAATAACTTAAAAGAAATTTATATGTTCCTAGAAACATAATCTTTGCAGAATGAATCATGAAGAAACAGAACAGCTGAACAGATCTTTAACTAGTAAGAAGATTTAATCAGTATTCAAAACCTTTCAACAAAGCCCAGGACCAGATGTCTTCATTGAAGTCTACCAAATATTTAAAGAATTAATGCCAATCCTTTCCAAACTCTTTAAAAAAAAAAAATGAGGTCAAGGGAACACATTCAACCTGAAGTTACACAGCCAGCATTACCCTGATACCGAAGCTAGTTGAGAAACTACAAGGAAAAAAACAAACAAACTATAGACCATGATCTCTGATGAACAGTGATGCAAAAATCCTCAATAAAGTACTAACAAATTGAACTTAACAGCACATGGAAAGGACTATACACCATGACCAAATTGGGATGCAAAGATATTTCAAGATATCAAAAATTAATTTTCATGATCAAAATACTCAACAAACTAGGAATAGAAGGAAATTACCTCAGAAAATATGAAAAGCCCACAACTAACATCACACTCAGTGGCAGAAAATAAAAGCTTTTCCACTAAAATCAAAAACAAAACAAGGATGACTACACTCACATTTACATTTAACATATTAAATGTTGTAACTAGAACAATTAGGCAAGAAAAAGAAATAAAAGGCATTCAAATCTGAAAAGGGCTAGTAAAATTATCTATGTTATCAAATTACATGTTCTCATATTTTAAAAATCCTAAAGACTGCACAATAATACTGTTAGCACTCGTTAACAAATTTAGCAAAGCTGCTGGATATAAAATAAACATACAAAAATCAGTTGCATTTATATACACAAACAGTGAACAACCCAAAAGAGAAATTATTAAAAAAAATCTTATGTACAATAGCATCAAAAAACAAAAACACAAACACAAACTTTTAGGGATTAACTTAACTGAAGGTGTGAGACATTTGCTTGTACACTGAAAACCACAAAACATTCAAAACATTGGTGTAAAAAGACACAAATAAATGGAAAGACAGCTTTATTTATGGATGGCAAGACTAAATATTTTTAAAATGTCCAAACTTCACAAAGTGCTGCATAGATTCAATATAATCCCTGTCAAGATCTCACTGTCATTTTTTGCATCAACAGATAAAACTTTCCTAAAATTTATTTGGAACCACAAGTACACCAAATAGCCAAAACTATCTTAAAAAACAAACAAACAAACAAACAAAAACAAACAAAGCTGGAGACTTCACACTTCCTGACTTCAAAAGGTATTACAAAGCTGGAATAAATTGTAGAGCACACAGACATAAACACATGAATATATGGTCAAGTGATCGTCCACAGGGACGCCAAGACTATACAATGGAGAAAGGTTCATCTCTTCAACAAATGGTGCTGAGAAACTGGACGGTCACATGCAGAATGAGATTAAAGCCTTGTACTTTGCACAAAAATCAACTCAAAATAGATTAAAGGTTTAAATTAGAACCTGAAACTTTAACTCCTAGAAGAAAACACATTTATAATATATACATATATAACACAGATGTACAGGTTGAATGAATACACTAATGGTTTCAATGATTGCTAGTATAGGGATAAGTGGGATTGGTGTTCCTTGGGGCAGGAAGTGCACTAATGATGCTTTTGTCTTACTGCAAAAACCTGTCACCACAGTCCCGGCTCACAGGGGAATTGCCATGCCTAGATTTATTAATAGTTGTGTAGTAGGTGTACATGAGTGTGGTAGGAGACCTCGTAGATTTGTTGTACCACTAAATATAATAAGGGATATAAGTATTAGAGTTTACGTCTGTCCTTTATAGCTATGAATAGCTATCATTTGTTTTGACGTGAGCATAACATAGTATGATAATTTTATGTATTAACTTGGATTAGCCATGAATTGGTCATATTATTTAGTGGGCCTCTGAGGATGTTTCCTGATGACAGTAACATTTCAATTAGTGAAATCAGTGAAGTAGATTGCTCTATCCAAAGTGGTTGAACATTATGCAGTCCCTTGAGGGCTTGAACAGAACAAAAGGCAGAGGGAGGATGAGTTTGTCCCTTTTTCCCTGTCTCACTGAATCAGCTAGGACAATTAATCTCACTTTTTCAACTGTCCTTGGCCTGGGATTTACATCATTGGCTTCCCATGTCCTCAGGCCCTTGGACTCAGATTGTATTATACTGTGAACTTTCCTAGCTCTCCATTTTACAGAGAGCAAATTGTGGGACTTCTTGGTCTCCATGATTTCATGAACCAATTCCTCATAGTAAATTTATATCCATATATCCATCCATACATTTATTTTATCCATCCTACTGTCCATCCACCCTTCCCATCCAACCTATTGATTCTGTCTCTCTGGAGAATCTCAATGAATACAAATTGACAATATTTAAATATAAAAATTATTTTTGGATAACAGTATACCGTTCCCCTCATCACAGTGAACTGCTGAGATAAAGAATAGAATTTTACTAGAATTTGTGATATTTATTACTAAACGGTTTCCCAAAATGACCATTTAGCATTATAGGAATATTCCCTACTCACTTGATCCTTCAGTTTTTTATTTCTACTTTCTCCTAAAATACGAATGAGAGAAAACAAAATATCTTTTTGAAGGGTCTAAGTGCCTGAGTTCTTTTAAAAGAAAGTTATACAGATTCTTATGCTATAAGAGATTTGTATACAATATATTCATATTAAAATGCATTGTACATGAGTCAAATTTATTGTAGTATCTCCTTAGTCTTAGCTCACAAAAATTATAATAGCATGTATTTTGAAGGGCCAAAGGTAAAATGACATTGATACAACTTTGGTTGGTGTTTTTTACTATTCTACATGGTTTTATGAATCTTAATTATTTTGTGATGTTCTTGTGAGCATCCCCTGACAGTTTGTTATATATTTTACAGTAAATAAAATAAGTAGTGGTGTATAGTAATGCATACCAATGTAGAACATCATGGATAATACATGATTCAAGATTATTCATTAATGTCACCTGGCTCAGAGTACAACTTTGCTCAAAAGTTTGAGGAAAAAAATAACTGATATTACTCAATTAAACTTTGTTTTAAATGTGTAGCTAAAAGTGGACACAACGGTTTTCTGACATTGAGGACTTGGCTAAATCATTACTCCAGAGAAACTAACATAGTCACCAAAAACAAAAACCACAAGAAAATACTCATGACAATTACAGCTCATGTTTCTATAATTGGTCACATGTTCCTGGCTGGTATTGACAACAGTCTTCTACTACCACCCATTCTGTGTTTCCTTTGCCCAGCAAGCAGCTAAGCTGGTTGCGGCTATTTATCTGAGAAACTAAAATGACCATTGCTGTAGGATCTGGACCATTTGTAGTCCTGCCTGTTTGGGGCTGTAGTTTTCTTTTGACTTAATTTTAACCCTTAAAAACCTTAAATCTCTGGCAAAAACCAAGAAGCAAGCAATTGTGAATTGGTTGTCCTATCAGCGTTTCCTGATTTGAAATTTATACCCTAGTTTTTGTTGTTATTGTTATTTTTTTTTCTTAAGAAGGCAAAGGTAGGTAAACTCAGGATTACCCAGCAATTAATATTTTAATATTTTATAAATGACACAGTCTGTGAGTTTTCTTTATTTACCCTAGTTTCAAGTTTTAAGTTTGAAGTACCAAAATCTGAAGAGACTATTTCAGATAGACATTCTCAAAACATGGTATTTTAGATCTAAGTGGTAATCGAAAGAATATTAAATGATGTAACTTGGACATCTTTAAATACATTAACTGATCTTGAAAAGTGAATACCATAGCTAATAAACAAAAAAGATTAAGTCATTGAAAATATGATTTGAAAAATAAATCTAAAAAAATAATCCAAGTTTGGCACAAATATTGTTTGCCAAAAGTAAATGTTACTGTTGTAAAACATTTTCATGGTTAGTAACACTTCATGAAAAAATTAATTTTGCAATATGGTCTTTACTTTTATTAAGTTCCTATTTTTTTCGCAGGATCAAGTGATTTGAGAACTATCATAAAACCAAAAGAAAAAGCTAGAAATAAAGAAACAAAGAGGTAGACTTTCAGGTCTAACTGTCCTTAAATGAATACTTAAAGTTTAGAGCACAAAAAGTTGAAGAGACTGTCTCTTTACATTGTATATGTTCTTAAGACTTTATCCACATTACTGCATATTTTCCACTGACTCTCAGACATTTGTTACACCTCTTATCATATACCCCCAAGTGGACAGAAGTCCCTTGTTGCCCATCAGAGAGTAGTATTTGTTTAAAAGGCCATCTCATTTTCCTTCTGAGCACAGAAAACAACATGACCTGTCCCCTTTCATTTAGATGGGTCACATAAATAGTTGTAGCCAATACAATGCAGGAGGAATGTGGCATAGTTACGAATGCCCTTTCCAGATCTGACACTTTAGAGAAAAAAAAAAATCTCCTAAGCATGATCTTTACTCTTCTTCTTCATGGTGACCCTGGAGGTCACATATTAAGGACAGTATCCCCAAATAGAAGAATTTTCTATTGCTTGGTTTCTCCCTGGCAGAGGGTCATCTTCCCCAGGAATATATCTGCACTGAAATTTGCATAAATGAGAACAGCTTTTTACTGTATTAATGTAATAAGATTTTGGAGTTGTTATAGAAGATAGCATCAATTACACTAACTAATATATTTCACTTGTTAAACTAAACTAGTTAGACTATTAAAAAGTACTAAAAGCAAAGTAATGTAGAAGTGATGCATAATATCTGTCCTGTTTGCACCTTGAAATTTCTGCTTTTTGGCCTCATATAACCTGTCCTATTCAGAGGCTAACCCAGGAAATCTCCAACAGTGTCACAAAAAGCCTGGACCATTTTCACATGCAAATATCTTGGGTTCTTTAGTTCCTAACAATGGGATGGTTTGCATGGATCAACTTCTCACAACTACTCAGAACTTCCTTCTATATATCTACCGATACCATCTAAGGAAAGAGACAATGAATTAGTCTCACACAGCTTGTGGTCTTCACCCTTTCCATTTCTGATCTCTTTCCAGACAGGTGAAACCACACGTGTAGATAAGAAAATTAACAGTCATCCTTATAAAAATTAAGTAGAATGCGTAATACCTTGCTAATAACACTCATTTTTCAAGAGTTGTATATACACTAAAATGAATCATTTAATCATAGATTATCCCCAAAGGTAACTCTAAATCTTATAAGGAAATATATAGCACCTAAGTGTTAAGTAGTTAGCCAGAAAAGCTGAGTAATTTGGCACTTTGTGAACATTATCAAATAAGACATTGTGGTAACTCTGAGACTGTAGAACATAATAACCCAAAAGGACGGATTAAAGAATAGTAAAATACACTACTGAGTATGTAAAATATTTACTGTATTTTATAGCACAAATTCAAGACTGAGATGAATAGATTTATTTTATTATATTTCAATTACAGTATCAATTGGACATTAAATGAGAATGTCATTATTAATAGCTTTCTCTACCAATTTTTAAAGTCACAAAAGTGCCCTTTAATTTGTACATTTAAACCTCAAATCTCAGAAAACTACTCTAACTAAAAAACCCAGAAGTTTAGATTTTTAATCTAGTTACATGCATATATGGTTTCAATAGAATGAATCATTATTTTTGCTGCCTGCAAGTATAAAAGAGGCAAACAGAAGCAGACCAGCTGTAAAGCATCAACATAATTTACATAGAGATAGTCGAGACATTCTTCCTATAGTTATGTTCAGTGTAATTTCTTTTTAGTATTTTGCTAAAAATAATCACTCTGATCCCATTTCACTTTCTATTTTCTCCAAATGCTCTTTAGAAGTAACCCTCTAAATTCCCTTGTAAGAATTTCAATTGGGAGGGAAATTGATTCTGAAGGGTGATAAAATATGAAAGTTATTTCAATAAAATCTGTGCAAAGATATTTTTAATCATTTTTCTGTTTGCTGAATGTTCATATCCTAAAAAGCAGCATCCATAGTCTAGAGAATTTAATGGTTTTCCCTCACCCAACAAGTCTGAAAAAGGCCTCCACTGATGCAACAGAGAGAAACTGAGTTGATGATAGTCAAGTACCAGAAGAGAGTAAGTAACTGTATTTCATTTTTTATCCATGTCTGACCCTTTCTAGGCGATAGCCCCAGTAAATTTAAAAAAAAAAATAAAATAGGATCCATGCCTATAAGGTAGTTAAAACATCTTAGCATTCAGTCAACTTACACCCTAGAAATATTTCCAAAATCTAAATTTTATTTCCCATTCCCAATGTTACTTTTTCTGTTACAGTTTCATTATATTTCTTCCTAATCCTGTTTTAGAGCCTGCATTCCCCTGGACCTCATTTCTGTATTTCAGTCCATCATTGTCTAATGCTGCTTTCTGCAAAAAGTTATTTTCTGTAAAATACATATAAGATCATGCTATATGGGGTCCAGACAATTGCAGAGTGCCTAGTGAATAAAGGAGATCTCTTTAGCTTTATTTAAGTCTTCAGAATACACGCACATCTCTAACTTTGCTTCCACTGCTCCTCCTTCTATACCTGAAGTTTCAGCCAAACAACTACTAGCATCTGCCATACCCTTTTGAAACTCCATGTCTTTATACATATTCTTCTTCAATCTTTTAATAAAAATTCCCACCTTTCTGATTGTCGTATTTCAACTGGTGGTTCAAGGCCAGAGGAATATAACTTTCAATCAAATTTTTTTCAAAATCTCCTAGAAAATTGACATTTTCCTCCTGTTTCTCACATCGCTTTATTCATATTCTATAATTCAGTTATCTGCTGGAGTCATGTTAAAGTTGGTTGAGATCAATGAATCATTGGACTGATTCTTTCAGCAAATGTTAGGTGGGAAATTCAACATCTACAGCAAGATTTGCCAAATTCCTGGAGCTCAAGGCTGTACAATCCCTTCTTCCTTAGTGAACAATCCCAATTGAATTCTTAAACTTACTGGTTTCTTTCTTCCTACAGCGTTTTCTCTCCATTTTATTGAAAAATCAACTTGGAATGCAGTCACTTTTACTTTCATCTCACCAAAACATCACTAAAATAAGCTGTTTGAACTTATAATAAAGTGGGTCAAACTTCTTTGTTGATTGATCTCCTATGTGATTTTTGTTCATCTGTCCTGAAATTACCAGGTATTTTTTTTTTAATACAGAGAAGTTTAGCAGGTAAATTCATCATAAATTATCCCCTTGATGAAGGGTAATATTCATCTTTGCTCTAAAATTTTAATTCAGCTTATGTTATGTATTTGAATTAAAAACATGTATGACAGAGAAAGATTATGATACATTAGTGGGGGTGAAGCTTTTAGATGTGAACTGTGGTTTTAAAAAATACATTTTTCCTACAGATAACTTCTGTGAAGGGTTTTAATTGTCATGCAATTGATATTTGATTGGAGCACTTCAGATATTTAGACCATATTATATTCTTTGAAAACTTAGCAAGAAGCAAAATGTCTTGCATATATTAGGCATAATAAGAAATTTATTGGTTCAATAAAACAGAAAGAACTAAATCAATTATATCATTTGTATTTGTACTTCCTTTCTAGATAAATAATTGATATTATTAACTAAATATTCTTGAAAACATTATATAGAAACTGATAATGGTTTTCTATGCAAACTGAAAAAAGAAATGACTGTAAACAATGAACTTGAATTTTTTCAAAATTTTTTTCCCTTGAGATCTATAACATGCAGAAATTTGGAAGGACCTCACTAAGACTAACAATGTAGTATGAAGTGGATCTACATTCCTGGTGCCAAAATTGTGGTATCTGGACATCAAAATTCCAGCTGATTTTCCATATAATAAACAATTTCTAACAACTTATTAAAGCTTGATGAAATAGGTATTTTATTAAATAATCAAATTGCATCACATTCAATTATTTTAAAAGTCAGTATAGAACTTATACTTCTACTGATATAGTGAATTAGATCATCTGAACTATCCCACTGGTAGAGACTGCCTCAATTAAAACAAATACAATTTCTAATGCTTTCCCAGAGCTTGCTACCAAGTAAAGCATGGTGAGATAACCAGCCTCTCTCCTCTAACTCCCAATCAGATAACAATCAGTTAACCAAACAAAAGTATATACTTTGTAGAGCAATTGCAATGTTATTCTCAAGGGAATATTTTCAGTCCAAAAGAAAATATCCAAGCATACTTAAATCAGCAATTCTACTATAAAATGTATCAGTTAAGTAAAAACTGCAGATAATAAAATTCACTCAAATAGAACCTCCAATCAGCTTTTTTAGTGCTCACTTTTAACTATAAGCAGATGGACAAGGATCAGTCAGTCACTTGAATGAGAATAAACTGAACAAAGGAAATTAAAAGAAAATAATAATTCAGAGGAAAAATGTAAAAATAAGAAAATCTTAAAAGTAATTATTATTATGATCAGACAGGTAATAGAAGTTATGACATCCATAAATCAAGAAATACTCCATAAAATGACTCAATAGAAGGGTTGGGATATGAGGCTAAGAAATGTTCAAGAAAATTGAGCAAAAAAGGGTAAAGTGATTTAAAATAGGAGAGAAAATGTAATAAATAAGAAGACGTTAGAAACAGGAAATTAGAAAGCAGAGAAAATAGAGACATGTCAAAAACTTTCCCAGAATGGATGGACATGGACATGAATTTTCTGATGCAAAGGATTCATCAAGTACCTGTAAAATGGCAGGAAAAAAAAAAAAAAAAGATAACTAGCCACATGGGATTTCAAAAAGACAGAAAAAATTCTACCAGTTTTGAAGAAGGAAATCAGAAGCAAAGCCAAAAAACAAGACATATTTCATACAAAAGATCAAGTATAAAATTCCGGAGTACTTCTAAATATGGTTATTCAGAGGCTGCAAGATAATAGAAGAGTATCTTCAAATTCTGATGTAACATTTTCCTTCCCAAAATTCTATACTCAAATTATCAAGAAGAGAAAAGACAAACATACTTTCAGAAAAACAGGATTCCAAAAAAATAAATTCCCATGCATCCTCTCAAAAAGCTTCAGGAGTATGTGCCCCATTTAAAAAGCAGATTAACACAGAAAAGGAAGACACAGGATTCTGGAAAGAAAGGATCTTATACAAAATCGCAGTGACAGAAAGTCTCAAGGTTGAAGGGTCATTGTGTTACCAAACTCAGTTTTATGTGCCTGATGCTCAGTGAGGCCAAACAAATGGAAATGTCGGAGTTTGGAGCAGAGAAAGATTTACTGCAGGGCTGAGCAAGAATGGGGTGGTCCATGCCCAAGAAAACCTGAACTCCCGGAAGGCTTTTAGCAAAGCATATTTAAAGGCCAGGTGGGGGAGGTGGGTCACAGGGTACGTGATCAGCTCAGGCACAATTCTCTGATTGGTTGAGATGCTGAGGTAACAGGGCGGTCAACACTATCAACCACTCTTGGCCAGAAGGCCTGGGGGCCATGTGCTCATGATCATCAAGTAGTTAATTTCTTCCCTTTGGTGGTGCTTTTTAACATCTGAAAAACTCAGGAAACATGCAGAAGATACTATCATCTGGGTACTTCAGAGAGGAGCTACAGCAGAGGATATGGGAGAGAGGTCTGACCCAGGAGGGCCCCACAGGGTGCAGCTTGGTTACAGTTGTAAGGTAATGACTAGGCAGCAGGTCTGGAAAGTTGCCAGCCAAAACTGAGCCAAAGAAAGGGTCTCAGAAAGATTTTTTTCTCCAAAAGTGAATTTTTAAAAATATCTAACGTATTTGAACTCACTAAGTGGAGATTAACATTACTGGAAGAGAGATGGAAGTTAAACTAGTAAAAAAAAAAAAAAATACATAAAAAGCTAAATAAACGGAAAAAAAGATTCTATACAAATATTAACTTGAGGGAAAACAAAAGTTTTAATGACAGAAGTATTACTGAAGTATACTACATGGCTTATATCTGAATAGCATTTAAATACACATTATATATAAACAAAAAGCATTGATTTTACTTACATTAGTTTTATACCATTAAAATGATAGGACAATGTCCTAATGCCTAATACTAAGTGTGGTGGGTGAAGGAAGGAGTTTGGGGGTTTTAAAGGAGCTTAATCCTCATCTTCCAAAGTAAAATTGAATAGGTAAGGTAAAAAATAGAAAAATAAAGAATACAAATACATAATCCAAAATATGGAAGCAAAAAGCAAAGTTTTAGCTAAAAGGTCAATGATATGCCTATACTTCATAGCAATTCTTACAGAACCATTCATAGCACCTGCTAATTCTTTAAACAATGCCCTTGCATATATGTAATAAAAATAAAACTCCAAAATTAAGGTCATAAGGGCACATGATTTAAAAACCAAATGCAGAATTTATATATATATAGGCCTTTCATACTAGTCCCGTAGCACCCCTCCTCTCCTCCCTTTGGAGGCAGCTGTGTTCACATACACATCTCCAGAAGTTTCCTGTGCATATGTAAGCACAAATATCCATGTATATATTTATTACAAGAATGACTATATAAAAAATTCATATCACGCTCAGGAAACCGATCACCTCTTGGCAGATAGTGGTGGGAGAGGAGAGGTAAAAACATAAGAAGTATTTCTGAATATTGCCAATACAAGCTGACATGTATATCTCAAGGACTAACTCCACTTTACCACAGATAATTCAAGTGACAAGTAATGATATAATCATAACGAAGACTTGCCAGGTTGTCAAGATGTTAAGAAAACAACATTCACCTGTTGATTATGAAAATATTAGTAAAAAAAAAAGTTAAGTAGGGTTAGATTTTTAAATTCTGTTGTTAGTATTATTATCTTTCTATACTGGCTTCTAATTTTATGTATTAATATATTTTATTATATATTTTTTCTTAGATTTCCCAGAATATAGGAATTTTACCTCACCTGATATTGCTGCCTATTAGCAGTTGGGGGATGCCAAAAGACCTTGTTTCCTTACAATTTTACTATTAAAATGTAAGAATATTTTAGACAATTTTTTCCAAAAAAGAGTAAGAAAACATGGCAGTAGTCTCAATTCCATGTGCTCACTATTCAATGGCATTTACACAATTTCTGGTAAAAAAAAAAAAAAAACCAGTATTAATGCATTAAAAGATGGATTCTTTACACATTTTAACCAGTTGTTACAAATTAGTAGGAATATTTATGGACTTTTCTTCAGGATTATGGTGGTTTGTTCTGAGAGTCTCATGTAAATATGAATTTGCATTCTAACTCTTATTTATTTTACTTTAAAAACTTTATTTACTTTATAAACTTTTTTCCAGAAAATACTGCACAGAATAGATGACCTACAGGGTTATGTTTCATCTTTCCTTCATATGTCTTTTCTCACAAATTTTATATAAGCAGGCACAAGACCAAATATAAGTCTCTTGCCAAAAAATGGATATTTTAACATTTAAACAGAACTTACAAAAAAATTTTGTATTTCTGGTTTCTGGCCTGGCATTTAAGGAGTTTGGAAGTCTTCACTCCATCCTGACAAAAAGTAAAATGCTGAAAAAACTGAAAAAATCAACAGTTCTTCTGAGAACTGTAAAATAAGTGAGTTCACAGGGAGAAGTGCTGTACCCCAAAACTGGTGAGTCACAGAGGTGCATATAGAGCATCACAATTTGCTGGATTCGAAACCCATGAGTAGAAACCTCTGTAGAAAGCCTTGCCGGTGTAGGAAAACCTAAACTGTAATTGATGAATTGCTGGAGGCTCAGTGTGGGCATAGGTCTGATAGTTAACAACTCCAAGGGGAGTCAATCATCGGGGAGCCCACACTTTTATGAGTTCTATCTCCTTGAGTTCTACCTGGTCCTGATAAGGAATATTCAAGAAAAATCCCCTCATGCTTCAGGCCAGGGGAGCAGACAAGAAACCATTTTGAAACAGATCAGAGAATTCTGTTCTTAAAAAGGCCTGCCCTCAGGGGAAACTACTTAACCAAAGTCTAACTCACTAGGATTTTATCAGAGTCTAGCTGATCTAGCAGGAGGAAAATACCCAATTTGGCTCCCGTTAGCCTTCCATATGGGAGAATTCTAGTCTCCTCCAGCCATCTTATCTCACCTTAGTTGAGGGGATTAAAAAAACCTAAGTAGCTCTTGTGAATTCACAGTCTAGAAGCACAGGCTCACTGAAAGACTTCTAATCATAGGACTATCAACAGCTCCTCCTGCCACAACTTACCGTTCCATTGTTAAAGACATATTTACAGTGGATCGTTTTATCCAATACAGCATATTCAACTATCTAGGAAAATTACATAGGTGGGTGAGATGGGTGAAGGTGGTACAAACTTCCAGGTAGAAGATGAATAAGTCATGGGAATGTAATGTACAGCATGGTGTCTATAGTTATATCTCAAAGATCCTAAGAGAATAGAACTTAAAAGTTCTCCTAACAAGAAAAATAAATTGTAACTATTTGTGATGATGGATATATAACTACGCTTTTTGTCAGGATCATTTAGTAACATAAAAAATAAACTAAAGAAAAAAAAAATACAAGGCATAATAACAGGCAAAACACACAGTTGTAAAGAAACAAAGCAAGCATCAGAACCAGACCCAGATACAGCTGGGATGTTGGAATGATCAGATTGAGAATTTAAAACAATAATGAGTAGTATATTAAGGGCTCCGATGGATAAAGTACAGAGCATGCAAGAACAGATGGGCAATAAAGCAGAGAGATGAACATTCTAAGAAAGAACCAAAAAGAAATGCTAGAGATAAGAAAACGTTATACAAGAAATGGAGAATGCCTTTGGTGGGCTTATTGGCACACTGGACATGGCTGAGGAAAGAATCTCTGAGCTTGAGAATATCTCAATAGGAACTTCTAAAACCAAGAAGCAAAGAGAAAAAAATGACTCAGAGAAACAGAACAGAAAAATCAAGAAGAGTGGGGCAACTACAAAGCCATAACATAAACAAAATGTGAACACCAGAAAGAGAGCAAAGAGAAAAAAACAGAAGAAATATTTGAAAAATAATGACTAAGAACTTCCCCAAATTCAGTCAGACACCATCCAGGAAACTCAGAACAAATAAGCAGGATAAATGCCAAACAAAAAACCCCAACAACACAACAACAAAAGTAAACAAAACTACACCTAGTCATAAAATTTTCTAACTATGGAAGATCAAAGAGAAAGAAATAATCCTGAAATAAGTCAAAGAGAAAAAAAAATCTTACCTATAAAAGAGCAAAGATAAAAATTACATTGAATTTCTCAGAAACCATGCAAGCATGGCAAAAGTGGAGTAAAATATTTAGTGTTGAGAGAAAAAAACCCCACCAATCTAGAATACTGTATTCTGAGAATTTATTCTACAAAAGTGAAGGAGAAATAAAGATGTTCTCATACAAACAAAAATTGAAGGAATTGGTTGATGGTAAACCTGTCTCTCAAGATATGAGTTCTTTTGAGAGAAGAAAATTACAAAAGATTACATTAATTTATGTAAAGAAATGAAGAACACTGGACAATGAATGAATACAGAATAAAAACTTAAGTCCATAAGATCCATACTTAGTCTTAATTGTTTTAACAGATAACAGTTTGTTCAAAATAATAAAGGCAACAATATATTTAATTATATATGTTTATGTATATAAAAGTGCTATGTATGCTTATGTGTAAGTGCAATCAATAACAAAACGACACAAGGTATGAAAGGGAGGAATTTGGATTACTTTGTAATTTGCAGAAACTCTAACTACCCATGCAATGGTATAGTGCTCTTAGAAAGTGGATTAGCTGTGAATGTATACTGCAAACTCTAGGGCAACCATCAAAAAAAAGTTTAAAAAAAAGTATACCTGATGTGCTAAGAAAGGAGGGAAAATAAAATTGTATAAAATATTTTATTAAAACCACAAAAGTAGGAAAAGAGTGAAAAACAAAAATAGGAACAAAGAATAAGGGCACCCAGTAGAAAATAGTAACAAATATGGTAAATGTTGATCCAGCTATAACCACTTTGAACAGTGTTCTAAATGCAGTAATTAAAACACAGGGATTGTCAGAATGGATTAAGAACAAGACCCATGTATATGCTGTCTACAAGAAACTCACTTTAAATATAACAACACAGATCAAATGAATGGAGAAGAACTATTCTAGCACTAATAAAAGAAAGCATGTGTTTCTATATTAATTTCAGACAGAGCAGACTTCAGAGCAAGGAGAGTTATCAGGGATAATGAAAGTCATTACATAATGATAAAGGGGTCAATTATTCAAAAAGACATAACAATCCTTAAAGAGTATGTACCCAATAACAGAGCATCAGATTGTGTGAGGCAGAAACTGATGTAAATGCAAGAAGATGAATCCACTCTAATAGTTAGAGATTTCAAAACCCCTCTACTAGAAATAGACCCAGAGGTAGAAAAATCAGTAAGGACACAGTTGAACTGAATACCACTGTCAATCAACTAGATCTAATTGGCCTCTATGGACTACTTCTTCCATAACAGCAAAATACGTATTATTTTTAAGCTCACATGGAATAGTACCCAAGACAGAACACAACTGGGATGTAAAACACACCTTAACAAATTTGAAAAAATAGATACCAATGTGTGTTCTTAGGCCACATGGAATTAAACTAGAAGTCAATAAAAGGTAGCTTAGAAAATTCCAAAATATACAGAGATTAAACAACACACTTCTAAATAAGAAATGGTCAAAAAAGAAATTGGAGAAACTAAAAATAAAAAAAAATTCAACTAAATGAAAATGAAAACAACTTGCCAAACTTTGTGGAATACAGTGAAAAATAGTGCTTAGGGGGAAATTTACAGCATTGAATGCGTATTATTAGAAGAAAGATGTAAAATCAATGACCTAAGCTTTAACCTTATAAAACTAGAAAGAGTAACTTAAGTTCAAAGTAAGCAGAAGAAACAAAAATCAGAGCATAAATAAGTAAAATTGAAGCCAGGCAATCAATAGAGAAAGCCAACTAAAACAAAAGTTGGTTCTTTTATCAATAAAATTGATAAGCCTCTGGCAGGCTAAGTAAGAAAATAAAAAAGACATAAATTACTATAGCAGAAATGAAAAAGAGGGCATTACTACAGATTTCATGGACATTAAAAGGGTAATTAAAAAGGTAATATTACGAACGTATATACATATACATGAAAGAAATTGAATAACCTTCCAAAACAGAAAACTTAGGCCCAGACAGGTTCACAGGTGAATTCTATCAAACATTTAAAGAGGAAATCATATTAACTTTTACAATCTCTTTCAGAAGATAGAAGCAGAGGAAATTTCCTAACTTACTTAAGGAGGCAGGCATTACCCTAATACCAATACCGAAGGCATTACAGGACCGGTATTCTGCTCAGGAGCTTCACCAACTATCTATCTGTGGTTATAAAGGTACTGGACCAAACCACATCGTCTGCCTGTGTTTTCAGCGAGCCCCAAACCGGCGCCCCATCAGTGTCTGTGCTTAGATTCAGAGTAGTCAGACACTAGTCCTTGGGAAAGTCCTTGGCCAAAAGTCAGAATGTTGGACTTATATTCCAATCTTCCCTTTCACTCCTCAGCGAGAAACTGGGAGCTTCCTATCATGCCACACTATGCTGGGGAGAAGGGCTCTGGTGAATAAGTACCACAAATTTTCCTACTGGGCTCCCAGGCAGCTGGCTTTGCACTTTCCTAGGGTGCAGAAACCTCTCACCTAGTTTCTGGATTTCTTACAAAGGCAATTGGTCCATGTATCTTTGTTAATTTGTGCATCTGTGGAGGAAAGGTTTCGGGCTTCCTATTCTAACATTTTGCTGACATCACTATATGTTTTTAAACCAGTTTATTATGCATTAAACTGATACTAATTTGCTAGTACATTCTTATTTCTGAGCTTTTCAATGTGCATATACTACTCTAAAATTTAAATTAGTATTCTAAATGGGGTAAATTATGCAATTTGAGATGGTCATTATGTTTGCATTTAACTTTTTTACATGCATTATTTCCTGTAATGAGAATTTACAAAATTATGTTGTACCTCAGAAATAAAGATGTTTAATTTTTGTATCTGTTTATGTATGCAAACTGTTGCAACATTTTTCATTGAAATATGTAAAGAAAAGCCCGTCTTACATGGATATCTAGTTGGAAGAACAAAAGATAATTTAGGGGCTTTTCAGTGAATTGAGGATATTCTTTGGCTACATCAAACTAAAAAGTGGTATTTCTTTCAAAATTAGTTTTAATGTGGAATACAAAATCATGTCAGTAGACTTTTTGAATATTGTCCTATTAAAATTCATAGGTCTGTCTTGCACTTTGGATGGACTTCTACCAATAAGTGATTCTAAACTTGCAGTGAATCCTAATGAACTTTCAATGGTCCCTGGAACTAACTTTGAAACCACTGCCCTAACTTATGCCTGGGAGAGGCTCTCTCTCCCTATTTAAAGTGGGATAGCAAAAACTATGTACAGTTCACCCTTGAATAACATGAGGCTTAGGGGCACCCTCCTTACTCAGTTCAATATCTTCATGTAACTTTACAGTTGGCCCTCAGTGTCCTCGGTTCTACATTCACAGATTCAGCCAATCACAAATCTGTAGTACTATAGTACATATTCAGTGAAAAAAGTCTGCAGAGTTCAAAGCCATGTTGTTCAAGAGTCAATTGTATATATGGTATGAAAGAATGCTTTATTTGCTAAATATTAAATCATAAAGTTTATTTTTAGGTAATCCCTTTTAATAGGGTTATAGGTTATATAATATGATATATTCTGGACATATACAACTCTATAGAGGGATTATTTAACCATTTCCCTATTACTAGAAATTTATTTCCATTGTTATTAAATATCACATATAAGAGGCAAACTTTATCCATATTCCAGTTACTTTATGAATGTGGAAAACAAACATGATAGGAACTGGGAGCAGGAAAAGTAATAATGCATAAAAAAATAACAAAAAAAATCTCAGTTCTGTCCATTTCACTAGGTAAATATTTTCTTGGCACTATAAATTAAACTAGGGACTCTGCACAAACTAAATCTTAGCTGTGACTTGAAGGTGGGAAGATAGTAACACAGGAGTGGACAATGAGCTCAACAAGCCAAATGCAGAGGCTGGATATACTTCTTCTCATCGAAAGTCAGGGAGACAAATGAACATAATAAGGGTTATGTACAAAAAGAAGATGACTCAGAAGACCTACTTTTCTCATTATTTACTCTACAAATTTACTTTCAATTTTTAAAATTATTATTATATTAAGTGACTATTATGCTATAGTCACTTGATTTGAAATATTTCAGCATAGATAGTATGATGTTACAGTCAAACATCTAGCGTACCACAAGGGTCTGAGCTATCAGCCAGAGGCTTTGCTAAACAGAATGAAGAATATCAGAAACGAGTTTTCATTAGTAAATTAGTAATCAAAGTCAGAATTATACATTCATTGTTGAAATTCGAGGCATTCAAGATTTGTTAATTGGACAAAGTATTGTAGAAAAATCCTCCACACCTGCACTAATGGGATATGAGAACCCAGCAAGCTCTGTAACCTCTACTTTAGGAATTGTCCAACTTCTTGTACAGGTCTCTGGTTGCATGATGTCAACTGCAAGACTAACCAAGTCCTATCACTGGAATATTGTCTTGTCTTCCCCAAGTGAGCTGCAAAGCCTAAGTGACAGGGAGCACGGACTCAAATCAAGCCTACGCAACAGGTTTTCCAAGTTGCGTCCTTGCCCACTACTGGCCTACACATCCTTTCCAAAAAAACGCCTATATGTGAGGAAAAACTTCTCCTTGTGAGATTACCCATGCCCAAACTTTTTGGTGGCTGATTTTATCTCCTGAAAAGAACCTAAGAGTTGTGCATGATCGAACTAATGTAGGTCATTTCACAGCAATAGCTGTAGGGATCTTGTAAGCCTTTAGTAAAACTATTCAAATTAGAAACAATTTACCTAACGATCAAAACACTTAGGACTAAATTACACAAAGCATAATTTATACAGCAAAAACCTAAATTAAAACTCCAGAAAGCCATGCACAGAAAGCAAAAAAAAAAAAAAAAAAAAAAAAAGAAATTTAGACAAAGCAAGCAAGACATAATGCTAAGTATAAAAAATTGTGTATTTTGTATAAGTGTTATTTAATCTGTATTGTATGCTTGGAATTTGCTAAAAGAATAGATCTTAACTTAAATCTTCAACACATACACTGTAGTAACTATGAAGAGGTGACAGATGAGTTATTTAGCTTGATTGCAGTGATCTTTTCAGCATATGCATAGATCAAAAAATCAGGTTGTAGATCTTAAATCAGTACTATTTTATATGTCAGAGAGCTCTGTAAAGTTGTTAAAAAGGTTATTTAATCTGGAAATTTCAAGTACATTTTCCCATTAAGTCTTTATTAATATGAAAGCATCATATAAAGTTCTATAATTATAAACAAGCATAGCATCTACTACTAGAGAAAATTAAAAGTTTATATAGGAGTTAAAGCTACATATTAGTGAAAGAAAAGCTAAAGAAGCAATCAAAAAAGTAGAACTTTAGTGGAAATGAATAAAAGTAATCTCCAAATGTAATTTTACATTAAAAAAAAACTGTAATCAATAGGTAAAATACAGTGTTATGAACTTGTCAGGCTAATACTACACTAGAACAGTATCTCAGAAAATGTGGAATCAGGCAGTTGGTGCCACTACTATTGTGTTACATTCATAAACTGGGCCAGTTTTCTCTTTTAAACTTTATGGGTCGGCTAGAGAATATTTTTCATTAGCAACTCTTATTATCCTCATTCCTACAGCTAATTCAGTATCACCTTCAGAAACAGTGACAAACTACTACATATAAAGAAAAAAAGCAAGGGAAGAAAGAAGAAAATCGTATTCATCTCGTAATAAATGGCTTTTCCTCCCACTAATATGACTGCATATGTATCTTTTTTCCTGTAAAGTGTTTAAATTGTCTAAATTGTAATCTAATTTATACATGTCTAGTATGAGATATATCTTCAATCTCTTTGAACATCAAATTAGCTATTAAATATTAAAATATGTACTGGAAGTTACGAGTAATGAGAATATGTTATATTTTACAACATTTCTATTCACATATAGTCATTACTAAGTATCTAAATGCCTAATATGTGTGAAGAACTGTACGGTCATTTGGGTGCCAGAGAAAAATAAAGGATTTCATTAAGCAGCCAGGTAAAAGAGAGATACACATTAACATGTATGATGTAGTGTATTTTTTTTATAGAGAGCATTTATTGAAAATTTTTAAAGTTTCAGAGAGCAATATGAGCATTTATATCATCTTCACTTTTTCTATTTAAATAATTTTATTTTAAAATCAGGTATTTGTTAATTATGATGTGTATAGTTTTATTTTTCTAGATAATTCCAAGAAATAAAATCAATTTTTGAAAATATAAATTTTCCTTTTACATTTACTTTACGTTTTTGATGAAAATATACTCAAATTCTATGCACTTTAAATACAACAGAATTTTATGGAGAAAATACTTAAGAACAGAATATTCAAATAAACCTTCAAATATTTTACCACATTTAAATATATTTCAGAAAGGTAATTTCTCTAAATTATGCCTTATATAAACAGATGTGTATAGTCTTCATTTTCTTGAAAAGATCATTGAATAATCAGAGTAGAAGTGATACAAAGTGTAACACAAACCATAAAACAGGAAAGTAACACTGACTTGTTTGTTCTAAAGAAACTTTTGTTTGTTTGTTTTTTTCAATAGATTATCTACTTTCTAAAGGGCTGGAAAGGGAATTGCAGTATCTGCAATAAAGCTCTCATTCAAGAGTGCAATAACATGACCGTGCGATTACATAATTTAGTTTTCCTACTGGAGGTTTTACAACGTCTATTTACGTGGAGAAAAAAAATAAAATGATCCATGTTAAAAATAATTTAATAATATTGCCTGGAATAAGGCATACTGTCTTAAATTTTAAAAGACTGATGTAGAGGCTGCTACACAACAGCTGAGACTCAAGATTATATCCTGAGTGAAAATGGAAAATCTAAAATTGCAGTTTGTATTTATCACCTTTAAATTTCTTATAGCTAAAAAGATACTGTAATATATCTACCACTGCAAACAAATTAAAATTTCAATAGCTATAATCTATAGTATCCACACTCTAAATATAATCATATCTAAAATCTGCTGTGCTAAGGTTTTTAATTTATTATTTATCCAATGTTTATGATGAGATTTAAGAAAACTCTTAATCCATTAGGATGCTGGACAGCAGAACTGATAACAAACGATATGATGTCTGGGAACCTGGGTTTCATTCTCTCACATGCTGCCTCTGTGACCTTGGGCAATAATTTTAACTTCCCTGAGACTTATTTTGGAGTTAATACTAAAATACAATATTCTAGGGCAAGTCAATGGTTTTGCACAGACAGCAAAAAAGAAAATTGTGAGTAGGTATGATGACAAATACCTGTTAAGTTGGCTTTTTTTTTTAATTAGGAATATCCACTTGGCTCCAGGACATAGTGAATTTTGTTATGAAACTTTGTCAAACTGTAATGTTAAGCCAACAAAGGTTTTGCATCATTTTTAACCAGAGTAATCTGATACATCAAGTGAGCTTTTTCCCCCAGAAGCACAAGGATAAAGTGATGCTTTTCAGCACAAATTGATGGATTTTGTTTATTAAAGAGAAAATCTCAAAGACCACAGAAAAATCACTCCTTTTAGAAAAAAAGAAAAGCAAGTCTTACTATGCCAAGAAGTTCACAAAACCGATTTCAAATTTAATAAATTTTGTGCTTGGAGAGAAGAATGAGTTATTGGCAAAATATCTATACACGATGACATTTTTGGTGCTTTGCAATATCACGGAGATAGAAAAACAATTGCTATCACTCCTCTTGGAGCAGTAATACAGCCTGAAAAAGGGTTCATTGCACTCGGTGCCTACAGAGAAACAGCCACATGTGGAGTAATTAAGGCCAAACCTCCATGATATTTTAAAATTTGTGAGTGGCCATCTCCTCAGTTGTAACCCACACAAACAAAAGTTTGAATGTCAAAAAGTCACAGATTTGTCTAGGAAAAGGCTTTGTAATTTCTGGTCCAAAATTTTTAGGTTGACTTTGAATATCTACAATTATCTGATGGAGATACCAGTATTTTTGCATTCCTGATGGCATAAAATTGAGTGCTGGGGTTGCCTATACCTCAAGTTACTGTTCAGCTAAATATGAACAACTTGGTGAGAGACAGCAAATGATATGTTTCATAAGCAAAAAACAATCCTAATGATAGTTATGTTGGAGAACACAAATTCTGTTTCATAAATGCTGATCAACGATTAAGTCATGTGGGGAAAAAAAAACATTTAAAAATACATAGTAACCTCTGCAGGTGAAAGTAATCATTATCAATTTATATGTGGTACTTCCCTGGAAAACAAGTGACAGTGAGAATATCCCTCAAGGTTGATTTTTTTCAGTACAGTGGAAGAACTGAGAACTAACCTTACTAAGACTTGACTTCCTCTCTTTAGTATTTTTAATAGCAGCCTTAGCAAAGCTCGTGATTATTTTGGCATGGTTTAGGGCAGTGGCAATGAGTAAGTGGAAATGAATGTTTAGATTCAAAATAAATTCAGGAACTGGATTACCGAATATGAGACGATGAAAGAGAAATGTAAAGAGGACACACTAGGTATCCACTTAGACAGCAGGAAGAATGATAGTGGAACAAACTCACAAAGAGCCACAAGCCTAGGTTACAGGCTGAGGACCACAGTTTCTGTCATATTACAAACGGCTGAAGGTTATGGAAGGTGAAGTCAGAGAATTAAGAACTTAAAGCTTTTAGTGAGTCATAGACATTTCTCAGAAACTTCAAAACCTGCAGAGCAATACAACTCATGTCTTCAGTGATTTAGAGAAAGAATGGAGAAGCTGATGGTATAGACAGGCATCCCAAATAAATAGATTTTAGAATCTGAATGATCTAAGAGCTGATTAGGGATCCCATCTACCATGCCTGACATTTGTGGAATTTAGGACAAGAAACACCTCTTTGAGAAGGCTATATTTATGCTAGGAATGGGAGGAAACATTTTTTGAAGGGGTTGAGGATGTGGCTGTTTGTTTTGTTTTTCAGCACAGTTCCAGAGGAATGAGTAGCGATTTTTTGGAACGATAAAAGCAATGTAAGCTTGCATGAGACAAACTAATGCACAAAGCAATATACAGTGTGTGGAGAGGAGGGGTTCAGAGAAGCTTGTATTTGAATCACAACAGAGGTAAACTTGGGGATGGGTAGAAGAGTGAAATGCACTGTACTCAAAAGACTTTTTAAAAGGTATTAGTCCCCAAACTCCTTTTATCTTTTAGGCATCATGTACCTTTCCTTCATAAAACTAACCACAAAGTGCACATGTGTACATGAAATGAATGTCAGTCCTATCTTTTAGCCTGTAAACTATATGTATGAGTGGTCGTGTTCGTCACTGTTTCTTTGAGCACAGATTTTGGTACATAGTAAACTTGTACTATAAACACTGTAAGATCTAGATTTGTTTTCTTGTCTGGACTTAAATGAAACTGGATTCTAATATGCTGTGTATAGTGTTTGTCTATGGGATGTTTACATGAGACTGTGTACAAAGACAGGAGAAAAAGATGAATCAGACACTGAAAGATTTATTCCACCTATTTTCTTCTTGATTTTATTTTTATTCAAACATTTTTCTTAAATGGATACGTATTATTTTTAGAATTCCAATAAAGGTGAGGATGTTTGTTTCACTCACTAATATCTATCCCCAGGATCTAGATGGGCACCTGGTATATAGTAGACACTTTTATATTTGTCAAATTAATGATGGCACCTACCAACATTACTGGGAAAATAAATTAAAACAAAACAATGTCCTCACCGTGTGTTCTTCATTGACTAATAATATTTTTTGGGTGATAATATTTCATTACATTCCCCACAGATCTACTATTTCAGCCATATTAAAGAGAACCAAGATGTGCATCTGCTATAATAGCAACTCATCACGTTTACCATATCAGACACATTTTTCTAAGAGTAACATAAAGGTATACTAGAGGCATCATGCTCAAAGAGGTTAAAGTAATCTTCTGAGAAACATGGTGTGGGATTTGTAATGAGGTCACAGGTGCTGAGCAGTGTACATACACAATGGTAGTATAAAGTATTTGTATACTCATTTTAAAATGCATTGTGAGCATCAACCTCCACTGCCTTCAGGGAATAATTTTATTTCCTATTTAATTTCAGGTGTTGCGACTGCCTTTAGGTTATTATAAACTATGCATAGCGCTATATAGAAATAAAAGTTGCGGTTTGTATTCTTTACCAAGTACAAATTTTGTTTTAAATTAAACATGCTGTAGATTTATGGCTCAATTCACGATCTTGTCATGGTTACACAGTACTATTCAAAGGAGAGTTTCAATGGACAACTTTGAAAAGATGCCAGATTTTTCAGTAGATTACCAGGAATTCTATTAGTGCCTTGAAAATTCACAGAATAAACAAATATATAAAATATAATTAAATGCATACTTCTTGACCTGGAAATTAGGTTACTTTCCTTAGAGCCAAAGCTTCAGCAGTGGTGAATTTGTCTTTTAACTCCCAACTGCAACCCTCAATTTTTTTTTCCTGTCACACTGAAACAGCTTGAAAATCTGATACCATTTCTACTTCTATTTTGTCCTGTGTAGCAGGGGAACAAGGGAATAAGCTATGACTTTTTTCCTTCCCTGTGACAAGTTTTTTATGAGATTATTTGACAAAGAAATTATACTGTTATATAAGAATTTGGTTCTTTTTTCTATTTTAATCTCTCAAATTTCAGAAACTTTACTAGCTTCTTAAACAGAAGTTACCATATAACTGCATTCCTATGCAAAAAGGTGGCTTCTTAGGCTAATTTCTGATCAAGCTTTTAATGATTCTTTTTTCTCCAGAATTTCTTTTTTTTTAAATTTTTTTAAAAATTAAAAACACATTTTGGGGGGATAGAGGTAATTCGGTTTGCTTATTTACGTTTTAGAGGAGGTACTGGGGATTGAACCCAGAGCCTCGTGCATGCTAAGCATGCACTCTACGACTTGAGCTATACCCTCCCCACTTTTTCTCCAGAATTTCTGAGCAAGAAACTTTGATATATCTTTTGAGATATTTTAGAATTCAACAAAAATTGAATACATGAGAAATCTTCCCTTTCAGGAAATACAGTGAAATAAGGCTTTTTCTTTTAAATAACATTGACAAATTCTACTTATTGAGCACAGGATTTCGTCTTTCATCTCGGACTTGTACAGCATTTGACACAGTCAACCACGCTATCCATCGTAAAACATTCTTCTCTCTTGAATTTTCTGGCACAATACTTCTCTGTCCTCTATTACTCTGGCCACTACTTTCCAGTAATAATCGTATGATTCTCTCTATTCTGTGCTGCCTTTGAGCTCAGTTCTGAGCTCTCAAGCTGACTCATCCTGAACACCTTGGAATAACCTCAAAACCACAGCACCACTGGATCTTTTCCTCTGCTCCCCTTCCTTAAATATCTAGCCTTCCCCTCCTGGGTAAAGTGCTGAACATTGCACGAGTCATTTCCCAGTTCTGGAAATCAAGATTTAAGGGATTTCTTTATTCCTTTTGCTAACCCCCTCTTCCTCATTTAGTACATAGTTTTCCGGTTCCTCCAACTTTCTCCAAATATGTCAAATCCATCCTCTTCTATCTTTAATACCACTGCCACCATAGCTCACTGAGACTACGGAAATAGCTTCCTAACATGTTTGCCTAGCCCACTCAAGATCCAGAGTTAATTCTCCACAGAGCAGCCATGGTAGCATTTTAATAACACAAATCAACTAATTTTACTTTTCTCTTTAAAAACTTCAGTGGCTCCTCATTGCTCTCAGAATGAAACGCGAATGCCTTGACCAGATCTACACCACACATCATGGTGGTCTCTGACCTTTCCAATTTCATTTGAGAACGCAGCCCTTATCTTCCGCTCCATCATGTTATACTTTCACTAACTTCCTGTCAATTCTTTATAAAAAATGTGAAGCCCTTTCTTACTTCACAGACTCTCACCTTATTGCCTCAATACCTGCATAAGTTGCTTTAACTGCATATAGATCTCAACTCAAATGTCATGTTGCAGGGGCCTGTGATGATCGTCTTCCACAAAGTAACTTTTTTGTTCATTTCTTCATAGTACTTACTAATCAGGAATTACATTTTACGTACATGTAATCAGTTTTCCCTTTCTTAAATGCAAATTGGATTAAGTCATGGATGATACAGGTCTTGTTTAAGTATTTATTTCTAGCCACTAGCATAGTACTTGACTTGCTGAATGAATGAATAAGCAAATGAATGAAAGAATGTACAAGTCGTGTTTCCACATATTATTAGATGCAGTGACATCTATTTCAGTCTTTATCCATATGGAGAAGTTATGCATTAGTGTAAGGGGGAGAAGTACCACAAACAGAACTATTTGGTTCTCATATATTGACTTTATTTTAAATCTCATAAATGGCCTTCTATTAAATCTGCTCACAATCTGTGTGAGACCTTTTTTCTCCCAATATTCATAGTATTAAGTTGGTTAGAATAAAAGTGACCTTAGCTGAAAGTCATAGCTATTCCCTTATAACATGGACACAAACCATCTTCCTGAGCACTGATGGAGTGATTTCTTTTGATGTGACTTGTATCATCTAAGAAAGGTGTTTTCTGATCATCAAAGTGCTTTACTTGGCCTATGCAAGTGTATGATACTGTAACATCTGATCCCAGGAACCAAGAGGGATTCAAAATTATTTGACATCCTCAAGTTCAATGATACAGAAAAGGCATGTTGTTGCCAATGAAGGAATAGGACAGCATTTGCCAACTCTTCCAAATGCTTCTCCTTTTAGCCAGATGAAGCCTCACAGCTAGTTTTATTTTATCCAGATGCTACATTTTTAAGATCTTGGCAAAACAAAAGTAAACTAGGTCTATAATCCAAATAAAGGTAGCATTTTCTCTCTCATCCTTTAATGCCCATATCAGATTATCAAAAATGAGCTCCAAATCCAAGATTGTCTCCTCTATTGACCCAATTCACCTAAAATTATGATTTAAGCTTCTTTTCTAATTGGCTATCACACCAGCCACTATATATATCAAATTTAACACTTTATACTGAATTGCTACACATGCACATAGTAGTTACTTAATGTCACTAAAAGATTTGGATTTAACATTTGGATCTTTCTCAGCCTTTTTTTTAATTAAAAAAAATTGTTCCATTATTTTAGCTGACTCTTTACCTCAAGTTATACATCTTTTAACTTTCCATTTATCTCTGGAATCTCCCAATACTCATTTCATAAAATGTTCTCTTTTCTGTCAGGGTGGGAAAGCATAACCATTCAAGTGAACATGTGTTCAAAGCTGGGTTTTGCAACTTACCCAATACACCTAGACTAAGTATACAGATTTGACTCTCAGCCTTAACTGTAGTCTTACTAGAGCTAATATTCATCCCATTACAAGATAGTTAAATGATTAAATATATAAAAAATGTTTAGAAAGATGCCTGATATTAACACTTAAAAGTATTACATTTCATATATTATGACACTAACCAAAGAACATCTCAAATCTCTTTAAAGGAAAATATATTGGACTAAATGAGGCAACGCTTCTATGTATACATCACACCTGAAGTAACTGTTGAAAGTTTTTCCATATAAATAAAAAATACCATATTCAAGTGCAAAAGGAGGTAATAAAGATTGAATTTTGATTAAATAGGACACCAAAGCTATTGAAATAAAGTAATGAACAAAAATAGGAGCCTGGCTTAGATTAAAAAAACTCAAAACTATTTAAGGAGAGATAAAGAAAATACAAAATATGTACTTTAATCATTAAATAGTTGGAGTCTCCACTCTTTTTTTGTTTGCTTGTATTTCTGCATCTCACAATTTATATGAAAAAAATTAAAGATATAATTTGTGCCTAAGTAGGGTGTCTAAAAATGTATGAATATTTATGAAAATTTATACTGAGCCATTAATGTCAATAGAGATTTTATATAAAATATGTAGGTAGTTTTTCATAAAACCTTTTGAGGCATATAGTCAAATTAAATCATTTTACATTTATTCTGTTAATGTATTTGTATTTATTAGTTCCATATTATAGTTAATTTTGGAAATAATTTTAAAATTAAAAAATACATAAACCTAATTTATGCTTAATGGACCTAAGATGTTTCAAATTTAGACTGTTTCACCCCTGCTCCACCAGTGTCTTTGTTTCATACAACAAAAACAACCCTATTTGCTTCACAGCCAGGAAAAAAATGGACCTTGTCTAGCCTGTCAAAGAGCCAAGGGGCTTCTAGGGCAGAGGGAATATTGCTTCTTTAGGTGAAAGCATCTTCATTATGCTAACCAATTCAGAACAGGTTTGTAGGAGGAGTTAAACTCTGGATTTGTTAGTAAGAGGAGGCTGAGGGGCAGATTTATGTAACATTGAGCTAAACCAATTCTCATCATTTTCAGTTTTTCTGAGCTCAGTTAGTTTATCTGCCATGAATTCAACCTTGGAATGTATATTTTTAAATCATAGGACAAACTGTTCAAAATGTCCTAACTAACCAGATCAGCTGCTTTTAGGTTCAACCAACAAATTTAAGCTCTGAAAAAAAAAAAAATGATAAACTTATATAATAGAGCAATGTCTTCATCTGCATATGAAAAAGGTGGTATAATGACATTAAATTATTCTACAAAACTTTAAAGACTTCCAAAAACATGCTAAAATAACACTAAACACAGTGGATTCTGATTTAAGAGTTGTTTTTCCATCTGTAAAACTATTTGTTTATATTCCTCAGAAGTAAGGTGTGGTTTCTATAAAATATTTAGTGAAAAATAAAAGCAATGGTTCTGCAGAATATTCACGGACACTATTGTCTTTTAAGTTAAACTGTATGAAATTATAATTATATAGGTCAAAGAAGTCAGTTTCATGTTTCAAATGTAACAGTTTCATCTTTATCAATTTCTATAATCTGTATCACTTCTGTTTAGCTTGAGCTATTATGCCAATAGTTCCCAATCTTTGATGCACATTGGAATCACCTGAGAAGCTTTAGAACCTACTAACACCTGCCTTCCATCCCTAGACAATCAATTAAGTTGATACGCTCTGGGCATCAAAATTTTTAAAGATCTTCTCAGACCTTGTTCAGCAATAGCCATTTTGGGAATTGGTTTGCTACCCTGTTGGCTTTCAATCTTTTGTTTGATTAAAATTTATGTAGGAAGCTAGTTAAACTTCAAGATTCATGAACTCCATTCTATGAAATTCTGATTCAGAAATTCTAGAGTGGCCTTCTTGGATTGAACTCTAGAAAAGCAGCTAGTCCAACTAACATTTTTGTAGAAATAACTAGACCAGTGGTTTGCACAGAGGATGTATTCCAGAGTTTATCTAATAAAAGCAATGAATTGACAAAACTGATGCAGAAAGCAATGAATTCATGGAATTGGCCCAGAAATCCTAGTAGTGAGACCTGTGCCCTAATTTAAAACTTTCTACACATAGTTCTAACATGCTGCCAGAGATGAGAAACCACTGTTCTGCAGTCTCAGTTAAGTTTAGTGATAAACGCCACAAAATGACACAGAAACCACAGTTTGAATCCTGCAATTCACTTAGGAATCACATAACTTCGGATAAGTAACTAAAACTTACTTAGCTGTTTGTCATACGGGTTGAATAACAGCAGAAATCTCATGGTAGTAACTGTTACATGACTGAATGAGGAAAAAATTAAAATTATTAAACCTGGTAGGAAAGTGTCTATCATTCCTTAAAAACCAGCAGCAGCAACAAAAAATGTAGTCAAGCCGTTTTTTTCCTGTAGCCAAATTCCCAGCTAACCCATTCTTACTCTAGTATACCTTGCTAGGGCTCTAAAGTCAGCCTCCATCAAAATTCCCTAATAACAACGACAATATTAATCCTTTATAAACACTTTTTACCACTGTCTTCAGGACATCAGTCTCTTGGTTTTCCTCTTACCTTACCGGCTGCTTTTTTTCTCATTACGAAGTGCTCCAGGACTTTGTCTTCAGAACTCTCCTCTTTATCTAACTTCATTCTCCGTCAAAGTAATCTCAACCAATTCTACAGCTTTAAACATTATTTGTGGGTCAGCACCTCTGAAAATCATTTCTAACACAAGTCATATCACTCTAGCACTGGTCCCCACTCTCCTAATCCCCCTTTATGAACCATCCAGCACACAGCCAACTCCCTTTATTAAGTCTTTCATGGTTGCCCGGAAGTGGGCTCTCCCTTCCCGCAGCAAAGTAAAATCTTGATTGACTTCAGGTGTGTTCCTAGCGCACTCTCTGTCTTGGTCTTTGTCTTTCCATCGTGGTCTTGGAGAACAGTGTATCCAAAATACCCTGTATGTCCAAAACATAGATCCTCTAGTGGAGACTTCTATTTGTTTTTTAAAATTTGTTTCCTTTTAATTACTCACGGAATTTTGTATTTGTTAAGCCAGTATCTCTCCAAAACATGGAGCCGCTTGAAAAACGTTGTTTGAAATACACTAGTTATCTCTCCAAAATTCTTTTGCCTTGGAGTCTTTGTTTAGAGCTTGAAATCCCATAAAACAAAAATCAATGAAATAAATATAAATAACTGTCTCACAAGTGAACCGTTTGATTTTAAGTTCCTATTCTTCCTATACCCTAAAGTATCTAAAATATATAAAATATAAGTTATCCTACAACCATATGGCATCTCCCTGGAAACTCCTATTTTGTTATTGCCTAGCAGGTAACAGACTATATGTGTACTAGATAGGACTGGAAAATGAAAAATGTGATTGGGTTAAATGAAAGTTCTGCCCTTATAGCAGCTGCCATTATAACCCAAAATGGCTTGCTATAGGTAGATACTGATGCTTTAACTAATTAAAAACAGGTGGACTATTTGAACACGGAGGGCAGTAAGAGCTCTGCCATTCCTAGGTTTGGCTGTTAATGATAATAAGATCATTTACAACAGCAGGTGTTTAAAATGCCATCTATGCAAGGGGAAAAATATGTGTTGAGCATAGAAAGCTATTTTTAACCTGCTCGGGATTTTTTTTCTCAATTTAGGAAACTAGGTTCTATTTAAATGTGATCTAACAGTGGTATCTCTTCTGAAATTCAACCGATGATTATAACATTAAATTTCTTTAACATATAGATGCATAGATGAATGTGATGACATTTTGTGGCAATATATAAGATATTTATTTTTACAGCTCTGGGTTTAATCTAGGTCTTCAAAACAACACAATAAGCAGGTATCTTTCTTATACTTTGGCTCAAAATTGGAATATAATCAGTAAAGTGAGTGTAAAGTCTGCCCTGCTTTTTTCATGCCATCTTATTGAGTCAGGGAAATGGCTTGAGAATGCATGTTATTGTGCAAAATTAGTTTTGTGTTTTAATACTTATTACTTACTAATAATTCATATTTTTTAATTAAAAGTACAGGCTGTCACTAAGTACACTATTTTCACTTATCTTGTGTGGTTGTTAGTAGCTGATGAAATAGTTCCCTTGTGAAAGTCACAGTATCATGCGAATTGTGAAAGTTAAAATGAATTGCTTTCTAGGTTTGAGTAACCTTGCTTAAGGCTTTATGTGTGGCAAGATTCTTTTTACCATTACTTAAGTAAAAAAGATCCACAACTTGGAAATAAAGCAGGAGGATGCTGCATGTCCTTTCAATGTCATTGTTTAAGAGGCTCAGTCTAGAATTATTTAATTATCTTGGAGAATGCACATGTGTTTTACTTTCCTATTTATTATTTTATTAGATCTCTGAAACTGTGAAGTTAAATGTTGACTTACAGGTTTCTGTCGGGTATAAAAGATAAGCCTAAAGGTTTCACGGTTTCACTTTTAAGGCTTATAAGACATTTAACAGTTTTATTCCTATTATCAAATTCTTTTCAGGAATCCTTTGAAGACATAAATCTCTGTTCCTTGAATTATCCTTTGAACCAGTTTTACCATTTTACTAGTTCCCTTATTGATGAATGAGATGAATAACATCATCGAAACATGTTTATCCTATACTTGTCTTGTAGTCTTGCTTTTAACTTTAGAAAATTACACTTCAACAGTTCTGCAAGTTGTGCAAAGTAGACTCACCTGCCAGAGACGATTACACGGAGTTATCTGAGAACAGCAACTGACAGCACATCTTGTCTTGGCTCCTAGAGTAATTCCCAAGAAGCATTAGAATTTTAAGTCATTGACTCTCTGTTTCTGTTATTTTCCCTGATTTTGTGTTTTTTGGTTTTTGTTTTCTTTACTTTGTTTCCAGTTCTAGACCAAGTCTGGTTGTGGTTCTCATTTATTTGTTCAGGGCTAAGAAATTATTCCCAGCTGGTGGCAGCACAAATTAGGAATCAGGTTTTATGATTTGATTACTTAGTGGTCTGTGTTGAGTGGATGATGGAGATGTGTTCTCTGTTGGGTGAGAGCTGATAGGGAATCCTGCTTAACGGTCCTTTTAAATTTGTTTTTCTCTTTGGGAGAATAATTTAAGAACATATCCTATGCCCTCTGGAATGGAAATCAGGTCTTTGAAATCTGGACCAGGGAGTTAGGTTTTTCTGTTTATTTTGACCTGTTATGGAGATTAGAAAACTTAAGTTCTGTGTCTCTATGTCTGAATTAATAAGGGCCTTTATCTTTCATTTTGTGAGTTGAAATATTTTCCTAATCTAAGAAGGTATTGATACATTTGATTATAATACTCAAATTCAAGAAGTTTTGTATTAATTGTTTTATAGAGAAGAGAGGTGATTATACGTCTAATATTTCAAAAGATAATAGAAAATAAACTTATCTGTTAATATTTTAGTGTACTAGAATTTAAGAGATACAAAGATTATTTTCTCAGAAATTTTTACCTCAAGCATCTGCTTATATGAAAATCCAAGTTCAAATGAGTCTCCTGATGACAGACCATTTTAATAATTTTGGTTTTAAAAAATACTTTTTGTGCTTATTAGTATGAAGTATGTACACAAAATTTATAAGATTTAGGACTGTGAAAATGTAAAATTAAATGTTCAATTAAATTGAATCATTCTGCAAAATGTTTTTATAATAGTAATTATGCTTTGTAGTATGTTTGCTTGAAAACTTCTAAGATCAAACTTTAATTTTAAAAATTTGGACTTATCTACACATTTTCTTTGTGAAATGCAAGGAAGTTACTTTGGTTAAAATAAACTCATGTTAAGTCAAGTATTATTCATGATCCTATCTTAGTCAAGTGACCAAATCTCTTTTATAGCTGTTATTAGTTAAAAATGTTGTTAGTATTAGATATACAACAAGGTCCTACTGTATAGCACAGGGAACTCTATTCAATACTTTGTAATAGCCTGTAATGAAAAAGAATATGAAAAGGAATAGATAACAGAATCACTATGCTATACACTCGAAATTAATACAAAATGGTAAATTGACTATACTTCAATTAAAAAAAATTCTGTTAGTATTTTTTTAAATATTTTTATTGATTTATAATCATTTTACAATGTTGTGTCAAATTCATGTAGAGCACAATTTTTCAGTTATACATGAACATATATATATTCATTGTCACATTTTTTTTCTCTGTGAGCTGCCATAAGATCTTGTGTGTATTTCCCTGTACTATATAGTATAATCTTGTTTATCTAGTCTGCATTTTTAAAAACCCATCTATCCCTTCCCACCCTCCACCCCCTTGGCAACCACAAGTTTGTATTCTATGTCTATGAATCTATTTCTGTTCCGTATTTATGCTTTGTTTTTTAGATTCCACATATGAGTGATCTCATATGGTATTTTTTTTCTCTTTCTGGCTTACTTCACTTAGAATGAACATCTTAGTATTATTTTGCAAGTGCTGTCTACTTAACAGACTCCCTAAAAGTGTCTCTAAGATCACTGATGATTAGGAAACTTATGAAGAAAAAGAAAGGAGTTTCTTGTCTACCAATCAGAAAATAGATGGGTATTGGTATTTAAAATAATTAATAATTATTTTAAAATAATTATTACTAATTTTGTAATAATTATTACAAAATAATACTAAGATGTTACTTACGTTTTTTATATTTATTCTCTCTTGAGTGTACAGGTGAGTTTTCCAAAAGTTGTATAGCTTGTGATTATTGCAACAGCTCCAGTGCAGAAGTAGATAGGATAATCCAGCTGTTTTCTACTAAGGTGGACCTTAAAGAAATTTGCAAAAAAAAAAAAAATGTATATGCCAGTCTTCTTACTAATTATTTTTGTTTGGGATAACCTTTATTTTCATTAAAAATTATTTATGATTTTATGTATTGTGTTTATAATGGTTATTTTAATATTTATATAGTAAATGTTGATAAATATAGCCTATATAAACAAAAGTTCTTTGGAATTTTAAAAAGTATTAAAGATTGTAAAGTTGTATTAACACCAAAAAGCTAGAGAACAACTGTGGTATACTATGCTGTGTAAACTGATGCGAATATTTTTGAATGGGGCCTGATTCTTATTGAATCAAAGAATATTTAAATCATATAAAAATAATTTTACTAAGCTTCTTTACATGGATACATGGTTATCTGTATGGGTTTATTAAGAGTCTGTCTTGTTTTTATCTTTTGTAATTAACCAAATTAATTTTGCAGCCAAAGCCATATCTAGAGCGTCAGTTTAAAAAAAGCCTCATTTAATCATATATAAACAGCACACAATCAAAGAAGAAGGATTACATTTGTAGCAAGTCCTAGAAGAAATACTAAAAGGAGCAACAGGTAAGGCAGGGTACAGTACTCTCAAATGAATAAAAACGAAAGCCAATATTACAAAGGACAATTTAAGAACTAAAGATTTCTCTAAAATACTGCAGAAAAAAAATCAGTCTTGCCTAAAATCCTAAACCCATAAATAAAGGAAAATATAAAAAAGGAAAATATAAAAATTTAGAAAAATTAAGTTGGGAAACTCCACCGTTGAAGAACATTGGTAGACAAAATAGTAAGAATAATTCTGTAGAGAGTTCTTTAGGCATAGGGAACATGACAGCAGATGGCAAAGTACACATTAAGTACATTCAGAAGGAAATAAACAAGAGAACCAGGAAACCACAGTTTATATAGATAGACAGATAGATATAGATAGACAGATATATGATAGATATAGATATATAGATATTTAGATATATATAATCTCATGGGATTTAAAGTATGTGTTGTATTAAAATGCACAATAAGTGTACAATAAAATTGCATGAAAGTTGGGGGGCAAACAAAGATACAGAATGCTAGGTTCTTGCTTTGGGGCATGATGAATGTGATTATTGACATTAAGCTCAAAAAGTTAAGAATGTATGTTTGTTTTATTTCTAAACTGTTCACCAAAATAATGGTATAGGATGTATAACTAACAAGTTAATACACAGAAAATATTTAGGAAAAAATTTTTAAAGAAGCAAAAATGGAACATAGAGACAGATGGGACAAATATAAATCTAAGACTCAACTTTTATATTTAAATTATAGACAACGATAATATGACAAATAGTAAGACCAGATTTTTTTCAGTGTTGCTTACTAAAGAGACACATCTTAACCATAAGGATACAGAAAGGCTGAAATAAAATGATGGTAAAATACATACCATGTAAACAGTAACCAAATAAATCTGTTGTAGTTATGTTTATATCAGAATGTGTAGATTTTTGAGATAAAAGTAAAATAAAATATTCATAAAAATATCAAATTCAATATGTAATTATAAATTCTAATTTTGTGTGTATTTAACATCAAGAAGTAAAATATTAAAACTTGGCTGATGTAAAGGAGAAATTAAAAAAATCTACCATCTTCTAAGAAATATGAATAAAGCTTTCTTGAAAACTGATAAAACTGATTGAAGAAGTCTTAAAAAACTCTGCAAGAATATAGTTTAGACAAAACAAGCAAAAATTGGATTTGACTCTTAAGTGCCAATTATACATTCTTTGGAAGATACATGGAATATTTACGTTCTCATCAAGTTAATTTCATAAAAATGAAACAAGAAAAAACAAAAATATAACTAGATACAAATTTGCAAAATCATTGAAAGTGATTAATTCCAAGTGGCAACAACACAGATGCTTGATATTCTTTTTTACCACATTCAGTTGTTTGAAAGATATGGCACAGCTCAATTCTGAAAGGAAATTTGGAATTGTATGATTCAGGATTGATGAGATACAAAAGAGTTCCAGGGCAGTAGGTACAAGGAACCAGAGATTAGTCCCCTAGAGTGCCTCCATTGGTATTAAATTATATTGGATAATTTAGATATTTTAATATTTTAAATTCCAAATTAAAGCATCTGGGTAATATCACATGGTTACATGCCCACTCTTGGCCAGTGAACATAGGAAAACTTGATTAGCTTTACTAAAAATAAAGATTTATTGGTTATTTTCACAATTGAGAGATATTGCCCCCAAAAAGGAATAGGAAACCAATTAGGCAAAACCACAGGTGTTCTTCCCCCTCCCCCAATAGGTTTTGGAAGTGAAAGATTAGGGTATTGATTTGAGGTATTTATTATTTTATAATGTAGGGTTTTATAACTATTTATTTCACTCTCAGATGTGATTTATGTGCCTTTCATATGTTCCATTTCCTCCAAAATATGAAGCCAAATTACTTGTCCTCATTTTTCAAAGTCTTTCATAGTTTGAACACACACTCTTTCTTCTTGAAAAGTCCCTCCTCTTTCAGCTCCTAGAAATCGTAGTACTCAATAGCTTTACTTTTTTGCTATACTTTTGTGCATGTCTTTCTCCTACCAGCTAAACACTATTTTTGGTGTCCTTATATTCTCTTCCACATGCTCTTCCTTTTGTCTGCTCATATTACATTTATTAGATCACACATTTATCACTAAAGTCAATTTAATTTCTCAAATTTTAATCTCGCATTTCAGAGATTCAGTTGTACACTTTTACCTGGAAAACTCCATAAACCTTCAAATAATTCTAAAATAAAGTATTCCACTCCCTGCTCTCAAACACGGAGCCTCTTCTCAATTTGTCTCTTCCCTTCCTCCCTCCCTCTCTCTTTCCTTCCATCCTTCCTTCCCTTTCTTTCTTCTTTTTCCTTGTCACACTAAGTAACCTAAGAAACATATTTTATAGATACTTCAATACTCTTCTTTACCATTCAAATTTAGCTTCAACCTGAATTCTGTCATTTCTATTTAAATCATAATTCTGTAACACTTGTGAATGTTATCTGAATTTTTAATATAAGAATAATGAATGTCCTTTGAAATCACTATTATTTTCACAGTAATGATGCAGAAAGTATTGATAACCAGAAAAATGAAAAGACATTTGCTGGCTGATTTCCTACACTGGTTCATTTATAAAGGTTGGTAATTGTACTTAAAAGTTAAAGTAGGCTATAATTAATATTTGCATTCATTTTGCACTTCTTAAAATGAAGATTTTATTTTTAAATGACTAATGTAATTCCATCATTACATGCATATGAGTATTAATTTTCTTTTATTAAGCCAAAATAGGCAATACAAGGACTTAAATTTTATTTTCCTAAAACATTTTATATTATTAAATAAGAGTATCAGTTTTTGAATATAAAATAATTTTTCACCGTTTCCAGTTTTATTTTGTGTAAGTATAAATTTAAAAGTCTATAACAAAGTTGATACTGCAGTCATTTAAGTTATATTTATTACTTTCAGGTCCCTTCAAACAAAATATCTGAAAACTAGTAATAAAAATTTCTTTGGCTGACATTAAAATATCAAAGACAGGTAACAGTATTCCTCAAACAGAAATACTTACTGGAATGATCTTCATTCAACTCATAAGAAAACATGGAAGTGAAAGTCAGTGAGGGGAAGCTGGTTTTGTTTTGAAAATATGTTATTTCCTTCTCTTTCTTAGAAGCTAAGATTTTATTACCATTTTATTTATAAAAAATAGAAATGCATCTTATTATAACATGGGGGTTATGTCCACCACTGCCTAACCTAAAGGATAATTCCTAACTGAGAATTTCTACCTCAGTCATAAAGTAAGGTTTTCCTTTATGTTGTCATTCTAAGGCTGAAAAATTTACCAAATCTTGTTCTGAGAGGACTAAGCTTGTCCAGGCAGACAGCACTCAGGAGAGTTTGATGCTGTATCCTTCTACTCTGCTCCCTGTCGTCAAGATTTCCCCCTTTTCCTCCACTCCTTTCTTTCCAATCCAGTTCAACCCTCCACCTTATCTATTTCAGGCAAGCATGTTTCAAATCTTTCTGTCGTCTACTTAGGCTAGAAAACTTTAGTGTATACATTTCTATTTCAGTGTGAGCACGGGATGGATAAAAGTTCCCTTGGGTTCTCAGTGAAAGAATAATGAGAATGGGAAATATTCACTAAACTCACAGATTAATTCCTGAAGATATAATTCTGCCATCCCGAGTACTTTCAGACTTAAAACTCTAGGCTACAAAATCTGATGATCCCAGAATTTAAAGCGGAAGAGTGATACAGACACAGAACAGACTTGGAAACTGTTAAGGTAGTGCTGGGAGAAAAGACTTAAATGAGCAATGGTAAATAAGAGCATAGGTGAGCAGATGAGTTTAAGAGGAGATAAACAATGGGCATTCAAAAAGAAAGACTTGATACTGACAAAGCAGGTCACAGAAGTAGGTCAAAATTATTACAAATAAAATCAGATAACCAGTAAGAAAAGCAAACTAAGAACCAGAAAGACAGTGTGGGCAGACACCACCAAACAGGAGCCTGTTTGTGCAATCTGAGCTGCATAGAATTGACACACATAGGCGTAAAGAAGGTGAAAAAGGCCAGTAATTCCAGGCAAGACATTTGGGGAACAGGAAGGGTGACTAGCTAAACATAAATAGTTACATACAAGCCCATTTCTCCCCACATAAAAAATCTTTATACTCTTTCTCTCAGAAACTAATCAAAGATGTAGATAGTATAACATTCATATTCTAATTAAATATTCTTTCTTAAAACTAAATGTATCATTATAAAGACCAAGGAAAAAACAAAAATTATAAATAGTAAAGCTTATTTAATAACAGATGTAATTTAGAATAGAGTATGTTAACCTCCTAATTATAGCTCTCTAATATTTACACTCTACAATGGAAAGAGAGAGACAAAAATACACTTCAGATTAGGCTGCAGCAGTTAACTAGTCATCCAATAAGCTGTCAGGTGGCTCACAACTCTACTGGCATCAAGTATTGTCCAAGAATCATCTTTAAGGATTTTAATTTCCTTAATTTTTTTCCAACTAAGAATGTATTAATTTTAACTATTACTCCATTAGGACAAATACCATTTGTTTGACAAACCCTCCATGATGTCACACAGGTAAATACCAGGTAGACTTAAAAACTTGCATTTAATTTCTCATGTATTTTACATCACAGAATTTCTCAATTAATTGGAAATTTCCTTGGCCAGGACAAAACACAAGCATCAAGATATTTGGATACATACTAATACCAGAAAATATTAGTTACTAACCAGTCATGTCTAGTTTTATTCTGTTCCATTAGCATAACTACTTGTAGAAATATCAATGGTTTCCAAAATTCCTATATTAAATCCTTAAGGCATCCTTTAGAAGTAATTTTTTTCTTAAACAAATTTGATTAATATTTCGTATTATTCACACTGCATGATACAAAAAACCCTAAAGTCTCAGCAGTTTTTTGTTTTGCTTTGTTTGAGGCAGAAAATGTTGCCCAGGTCACATGCATCTCAAGAACCCCTGGGATAAGAATAAAATCACTCTATGATTTTTACAGCCGACCTCTAACCTTACTAGGGAACTATTAGGACAAAGGGAAAGATATCAAAGCAAATGTATCTTATATGCCTATAAATGAGCTTGGAAGGGTGTGGATAAAATTCACAAGTTACTCAGACACCCAAAAGCTCCATCCCATTCCACCCATTCCAAATTCATTACCATCGTGCTGTACCATAGGTCCACTTTGATCAATTTAAAATCACATTTCACAATTCTCCCCACCAGCCTATCCTTGAAGTACAGGATACTCCTAAGTACTGGAGCTAAGATATAAAAACATGAATGTTTGAAAAATAGGGAACTAAGCTCCAATTTAAAGAGAATCTTTTGATGTTTGAAGAAGCCACTGTCAAACATAAAGAAAACTGTGATCAGAAGAGACATTAAATATAGCCTTTGATGACATTATTTATGAGAAGCACTTTTAAATAAAAAAAAAGGTACATTTATCTGTTGGCGCTTCTTTACTATCACTTTGTGTATGTCAGTATAAAATATTAATGTAGAAAGGTTACTTCAGATGAATTCCTCATCTCAACAATTCCTGATACCTCATGCCTGGATGTCTAACCTCTGGCCTGTTTTCTGGTATGTAAGTAGATGACAGGCTTATGTGCCCTTTCTAACCCTGAGACACCTCCTGATGATAGCTTATGATTTTGAGCAAATGAAATTGTAAATATATAAGTTGAACTACTAGACTAGTCATTCACTATGGTCATTAATCATTATGAGCACTAGGCTAGAAATAATAATTTCCTAAGAGGCTTAAGGCATCATGAAAGTAGATGTTCACATTAACACTGGCTCTCATTCCTATTTTCACTCATAATATATATATTTATAATGAAAGTTTAAAATGTGCTCAATACTCATCAATTCACTTACTTGCAATAATATTTTTAGATTGTGACTCCAAGTTTCTGAATCTTAAGTCTTTTCAAAATTGATAACAATATGCTGGCCCCAAAGAAATGTCATGCATAACAAATAAACTAGTACTAAAATTTTAATGAAGAGAGTTTATTAGTTAATTATACTATCATATATGCGGCTACTACCTACTGAGATATGTAATTTAATTCATTTAATCTTTGCCTCAATTTTACACAGTAAATATTAGAGTAATTATTATCCTTTTTTAGCTAAAAATTTGAGCATAACAAAAATTAAGTTGCTACACAACTTCAAATATGGATTCAGATATGAAACCAAATGCTATTTGATTTGGTTATTCCAAATATTCAGTGAACTGAATTAGGTTAGACTTCTGAAGAAATGTGTTTGTTCCATTTCAGGTCTTGCATATTGAGAGAAATATACAAATCTGAACGAATTCCAGAGATAGTACTGAAGCAAGAAATAGGAAAATATGCAGCATCAAAATTAGGTTTTCAAATTTTTGTCTCTCCTTTGAAAAAATTTTACAGAACAGTGAGAATTTTCTCATTATTTCTAATCACAGGAAATGTTCTGGTGAAATATGTTAGAGAAACTTGTTACCTACTCATTGTATGTTACTAGAAAACTATAATCTCCAAATTTTTAGATAGATGATTATAACTCTAGAAATACTATCCAAACTGTCAATCAACAAAGAAAAATATTAGTTGTGGAAAAGTAAAATGTAGAAAAATGTATATTTTCAATGTTCAGCCAAAAATTGTGTTCCATTGCTCATTATAAAAGAAGAAGTTGAGAGAAAAATAGAAATGTTGGGAAACATCTTTATTATAGAAGGGTAAGATATCATTCATGAACATCATGGTCTTCCTAAAGCCAGCATGAAAACCTGAGTCCCTGTCTCAGAATTATGGTGGCCAAGTCCCAATATTTCTCTGAGTCTTATTTTCATCAACTGTAAAGTTCAGGTAGACTTTCTCTCTCTCCCAGTATTTCCTGGAAGCAAATATTATAATTTCTTATAAGCCCTTAATAAATGAACTCTACCACATTTATTTTCAGTGGAAAATGGTATGGTGCTCTTAGGAAGGTTGTCAAATGCTACAAACATTGAGCATTCTTACCTCTCTGGACACCTGAAAATGTAATACTCTTTGTTTAAAACTGTTTTTTTAGAGATTCCTAATATGGTAGATGCTATGAGCTGAATATTCGTATTCCTTCCAAATTCATATGCTGAAGATCTAACCCCCCAATGTGATGGTATCTGGAGAAATGGCATTTGGGAGGTAATTAAAGTTGGGTAAAATCTTGAGGGTCATATGGCCCTCATGAGTGGATTAGGGCCCTTCTAAGAAGAGATGCCAGACAGCTTGTTCTCACTCTCTTCCATACAGGACACAGAGAGAAGGTGGCCATCTGTGAGCCAGCAAGACAGCGACTGCCAGAAACTTACCATGCTGGCACCCTGACCTCAGATCTGAACTCCAGAACTGTGAGAAAATAAGTTTCAATTTTTTTAAGTCACCAATCAGTGGTATTTACTTATGGCAGCCCTAGTAGACTAAGACAGTAGAATACGTTATAATGATGATGTTTCAATTTTGTTGTTTAAAAATAAAAACAAAACTAGGATTGGGTTATTATGTCTGGATACTATAGACTTTTACCATTCTTACAAATGAAACATTTTTATTGTGAATTCTCAACACAGAACTGTAATTCAAAACTAACTCATAGTTAAAAGGAAAATAAATAACTCCATGAGTTACTTATTAACTGTTGCAAGTGCAATAGTAAAGTTCTCAAGAGTGGGGAAATGTTCTATCTTCAGCCAAAATCATTCAACCATAACTCGATCAAAGATAATATGCAGAATGCTGCCTTCAGTGAGACCACAGGACCAGAAGGCTTCCAATGGATACAAGCCAGTTCTGAGCCCTGCAGCTGATGGGAATTATCTCAGCACTTCAATTGCTGTTCTTTCCAACTCTTCTTACATATTAATATCTACTTAAGTTCCCAAAGTTGCCCAAATGCCATTTATGTGGAGAAATGCTGTTACTTTTTAAAGCAGAGTGAACTGAAAATCCCAAAAGAAACTAGGAGGAATTGTTCAAGTGACTCAATCAAATTTATCGATTGAATTTTCTGTTTTAACCAGGATCATCAGAGTGGAGTGATAAAGAGAAAACATGAATTAAAGCCAATGTTTCCCTGGTAATGTATTACTGGGGAGCAGAAATCAGTAGACAGAGAAATCACAGCTAATAGTTTGAAAGGAGATTATATAAATGACCTAGTCTATTTCAATAGCTCTTTCTTCCATAATATACTTATGTTATTCTTCTAGTACATCTTGGAAATCCTCCTACTTTCCAGGTATGGACTGAAAAATCACTAATTCACATAGCTTACAACCTCTATTTTATACTAATGGACCAGATTGACATGAAAAAAATTTCATCAAAAAGTAAAAAATATTACCTTTGTTTGTATATTAATAAGATTTTATTTCATATTTGTTAATTTTTATTTAGAAAGTAAATGAATGTCTTGAATCTATGCAATTTTATTTCATTCTTTAATAATTTTAAAGTGTGTCTCTGCTATGTTTCAAATTGTTTTTCATGGAAACTAAATTCCTTACTTTTTTTCCTTTTCATATTTTTTGTATTCTAGGTTATGACAAGATATTTATTACAGTTCCCTGTGCTATATGGTAGAACCTTGTTGTTTATATTTTTTATATATAGTACTTTGTATCTTTTATCAGATCATTTTAAGAGATATTTCACTGTTTTTATGAATTAGTAAACTAATTATAACAAAAATTTTATAGTGCTGAAGTATATGAAAATATCATCTTGAGAAATACATACTGCCCTGGATTTCAGATGAACATAACTGGATATTTTAACTGTATAGAATTAAGATATTTAGTGGACTCAAAAGAAAATAATTCATTATATTGTTATATAATCAAAATGGACTTTATATTCAAAGAAGAATCCTCTTTCAAGTTTTCTCTAGGATATGTTTACATGCAGTTTCAGAAATTAAATATTCTCATTTATTTCTACCATGCTTCCCATATAAAATTCTAGATGATTATACCCATAAACTCCAGGTAATTGAATAAAAGCAATTTTCCATTTCTATAGAAGAAAGGCTTTTAAAATTCCTATTGATCCTTTACTTCCTATGTAAAATCATATGGTCAAATTGAGTTCCTGTAAAAACTGGTACATTTTAACTCACATTTAGTACCATCGTGCTTTCAAAACCACAGCATAATTTCCCTCTAAATGCTCTTTGTATTAAAAAAAAAAAGCATTTTAGTACATTATCCCATTTTCAAAAACATTTATTTTGAAGTAATCAAAGATTCACTATACGTTGCAAAAAAAAAAGTTCAAGGAGGTCCTGTATATTCTTATTCAGCCTGTTCCAAAGATAACATCTCATGATTAAAGTATAACATCAAAACCAGAAAGTTGGTATTATTAGTTATACCCACTCATTGCTGAGAAAAATGAATTAATAAATTTTCTCTAAACCTTTTCCATTTTACACAAATACATCTTTACATATGTAGGTGTATAAATATGGGTGTGCATGTGTGAATGTGTGTATAAATAACTATTAAATATCTGAAAATTAGCTCTCTCTTCCCTACTTCTTTCACATAGTATAAGTATTCATTTATAAGTGCTACTGTTTAAGACTATTCTTATCCAAATATTGAAATCATACTACATTTACAATCATCCTTTGCTTCTTTGTCTTACTTCTTCTAAAGGTAAGTTTCTCAATAATAATTAACTGGACAATAAGAATTCTTCATCTGGACTTAATATAATGTGATGAATTTAATATTGTTTCAGGTGTCTAAAAATGCTCTCAGAAATACCACATTGGGAGGACAAGTTAGGGATTTGTTTGCTCTTAAAGAATCTGGAACAAGTACTTCATATAAAGTTTTCAGGAAACTAGTAATATTTAATAACGTATTATACAGCTCCTCCTTGGAATTTACTTAAGAGTTTAATGTTTCATTGTCATTTCCAGTATTAGTTACCAATATCCATACATGACAGTATTTATAAAGTTATTTTTTAAGTCATTAATTTCATAATTCTCATGACAATGGTATGGGTAAATTTCACATTCCAGTTTTTGTGGAATAAATTATCTATAACACTGATGTGAAATTAACAATAAAACAAATATTCTGGTTTTTTTCCCTTCTATTAATCTGCCTAAGTAATCTTGGATTTGAGGTCCAATGTGCTGTATTTTACATTGTATCCCCTTATTTAGACATGAGTAGGGAGGTACCAATTTCATTTTAGGCTTCGAGTTTCTTCAAGACTGGCTGTGTTTATAAAGCATCATTAGTTTGACAGCAAGCAGAAGGAGCCTGGGCATCTTTAGTTTTGTGTCAGAAAGGAAGATGAGAAAAAAAAATTACATTGGGATGTGGACAATATTTTCTGTTTTCAGGATGTGGACAATATTTTCTGTTTTCAGGATGCGAACCAAGAAGAGAGGCAGAAAAGTACGGGGCAAAGCTTTAAATCCATTCAAGCTTTAATATTTCTAACTTGCTGAGGTTTTTAGGAATGACAGAATACATTTACAGGCAATCTGAAACTGGATAAATGGAGAAAATTATACCATTGGTCAGTCTGTTTGATAGTGCCCAAGGAAATATGACCAGATTGGTGAGGGTCAGTAGAAAGGAAGAATGGCAGGATGATAGGATTAGGAGATTTTCTCGCTCTTTTAATGTTTCCAATATCCATGCACGTTTGCCATTATTACCCTTACTTTAAAACTACAAAAAAGGAAAGTTTAGGAAAGTTAAGTAACTTACCTAAAGCTGCAAAGGTAGCAATGATCAAAGTCAGAATATGAATTTAATTGTGGGTTCTCCAAAAACCTCCAAATTGTTCCTTTCCCTGTAGCAATGGGAGACTTCTTTGTTTTCAATAAATTCTGAAAAATAAATATAAAAAGACATAATTATTATTTTTGGATTAATGTCAAATCAATTCATATGAAGAGAATAATGAGGCTGTTTTCTAGGAACATGACAATTAGTAAAAAGGAATACGTTCAAACAGTTCTAATAATTGAATTATATGTATGATTACAACCTCCAGAACTCTAGGTGGGCCAGGTATTCATCACCGACAGATACTTGACCAATCACATATACCCTCTCACACACCTGTCTAAACTCTCACATTCCTGTCTACATTATCCATCTGGGACTTTTCTTTCCATATCATTACTGTCTATTCTGTGAGTACTTCAAGAATCTCAACTGATGTTTTGGGAAATTAAGAGGAGGCTGATGAATGTTCTGGATCATTGACATGTGTTAGAGTTGATGGGTGTTGAGCCAAATTTCACAGGACATGAAATTATTCTTCTGCTAGTTAATGACCAGGCCCCAGAGGCAGCATGTTCCTTGTAAGCCTACCAAAAACCTCACCCAACCATTACAAAAATGGCCTCTGTATTCACACAAGGAGGATATCTCATGTTTACTTGAGTGACAAATTAAAAAAACAAAAACAAAAACAAAAAAAACTGAACATGGTTTCCCTACTGTATTATTGTTGTAATGCTCCCAATTTGCCTCTAGGCAAAATGTGAACTTCTATGTTTACCAAAGGAATACTTGGGAATTGTGGGATAAAAACAAAACACAAAAGTACATATTCTGTGGTATATTTATACAATGGAATACAACTCAGCCATAAAAAAGAATAAAATAATGCCATTTGCAGCAACATGGATGGACTGAGCAATCATCATTCTAAGTGAATTAAGCCAGAAAGGGAAAGAAAAATACCATATGATATCACTTATATGTGGAATCTAAAAAAAAAAAAAAAAAAAAAAAAAAAAAGGAACACTATGAACTCATCTACCAAACAGAAACAGACTCGCAGACATACTAAACAATCTTCTGGCTACCGGGGAAAGAGGGTAGGAAGGGATAAATTTGGGAGTTTGAGATTTACCAATGTTAGCCACTGTATAAAGATAGATTAAAAAAAAGTTTCTTCTGTACAGGACAGGGAACTATGTTCAATATCTTGTAATAACATTTAATGAAAAAGAATATGAAAATGAATATATGTATGTATATGCATGACTGGGACATTGTGCTCTACACCAGAAATTGACACACTGTAACTGACTGTACTTCAAATAAAAAAGTGTATATTCTAAGATCCTATGTCAGTGTAGCTACGCACATGTATATGTAACCCAGTCAGTGATACAAGTGCTCATACACACATACATATGCACATTATATTAAAAATATACACTAGAATATGAGCTCCAAAGAGGGCAGGGACTGTCTCACCTTTGTGTTCTCAACACAAGGGTACTTACCACAGAAAAAAACATTTCTTAAACAATCCTGTATCCTGGTTGTATATGTTGGACATTTGGTTTCATATGTCCTAGATATTTTCTCTGGGCCCCTTAAGATCCACTTGCCACTGTCCACCACTCTTCTCTGTACCATGTGGAGCTAACTCCAGGGACTTCGTCAAAGGGCTTTCTTGCCCTCTGGCTTCCAGTATGGTTTAATCATTGGTTATCATTTGCTAGAGACTGGAGGACATGGAAAAAACATATTCCCACCTCCTCCCTCCTTGAAGGTTCCTAAGAGATTGGCACAGGTCTCTACCAAAGGCCACAGCTTCTGTCAGGGAGGTCATGCAACCCTCAGAGCTATACCTCTTCTTTCTCAGTCTCAGGGACTGTTCCCTCCAGTTGTATCTGAAGCCTACAGATGGTTGAAGCTCCAGATAATTTAGGTCAACCCTTTATAGTCCCCATTAATCCCAGCTACATCTTCATAAATAATTCCTTTATTAAACTCCATTCATTTTAAAATTTGATTATGCCACATGTCTCCAACTAAGTGTTACAAGCTACCTCCTTTGTTTTTCTAAAGCTTCTGAAGTCAGACTTCTACTTTAGTCTCCACTTTCACCTGAATAAACTATGATAATGTTATAAAAGCCCTAGTTTGTCCAAAAGCAAGAATTCTTGCTGAGATTCTCCACTTGTTGAAATTTTACCCTTCCAGATCTAAGGGGGTCCTGCTGTATTTTCCCTGTTCAAAGCAAAGAAGGTGTCAGATGAAGAGCAAAATCACAGAAGACTTCAGATAAAGGAAGAGACTATAAAACATGATGCACACAAATACTTCTGTAAAGATGAATCGTTCCACCTGGTAGAACCCAAATAGGTAAACAAGTAACACAAAATTACCCTGAAACTACTGTGCCATGGACCCAGCTACACGTGGCTTCATTCTTTTTACTTCCCAGAATTTGTAGTTTTCTTATCACTTGCTTCTTCTACTAGCAATAATAAATAGAAATCAGTGAAAAGAATCACAGGTCTCATTTTATAACTCTTTTCCTCCTAAATCCTCAAAGACAGACTTCTCTTTTCCTGATAAAGAATTTCCCTGAAGAGTTTTAAGAAATCACCTTCTTGCTCAAAAGATTTCTTTTTACTCCAATTGCTGTTAACTTTTTCTCCTCTGATTCTTCAAATCGGTGTGTTTTCAATTCAGACTTCTTATCAAGGCACATTATTCCACAATCTTATTCCTCTATTCCTTTTAACTGTTAAGAGTCCCCGTAGCCCTCCACAGATCTCAACTATGCACCCAAGAGTCACGTTGTTTCAAGTCTGCAAACCTCACTGGAGGAATGAAATAATTGCACGTGTGATGCCAGGCACTGTACACACAGTAACATTACATTCCCCAGCCCTCTGAGGGGATAGCGTACAGCTCTGGTGTAAGTGACTAAAACCAGGTTGTTTCCTTCTTAGATAGCAGAGATCTCACAAAGTTATTGCTCAGGGACTACTGCATAAGGAAGTTGGAGACATGCATTATTAGCCATTTTCCTCTAGTCTTCTGACACAATCTTATCTCCAAAATTATTTCTAATGTATACCCCATGGAAAGAGTATAACTTCTTAGAAACAAAAAAATTCCAAAAACATAAATAAAAGGATAAAATAGAAAATACATCCAAGTCAGTTTTGATAAGCTTTTAACTGTCTTACTCAGGTACTAATTAAGACCAAATGTAGGATTGCAATATGCTTTATCTTAGTGTTCAATGATTTCTTTCATTGTTATAATACTGGAACACGTTTCACTCAGAATTGACCCAAGTTACTTTTTTCAGGTGAGACAGATGTTTTAGTCACTTTGAAATTTGAGGTTTTAGAGGAAAGTCAAAAGCCACTTGTATGTCGATTTTTCAATTAATATACTGTTACAGTTAGGTTAATTACTAAATTAGTTATTCGTACCAAGACAAGAACGAAATTGTCTAATTCTGCCAAAGCTGATAAAACTGACTAAAAACTAAGTGAAATATTATGAATTTCTCTCTTATCAAACCTGACACTTGACCTTTGAATTCATATCCATTTAATCTAATCATGATGATTCTTTATTTCCTTAATCTTTAGCTTTGGTTCATCAGAAGACATTGAGAAGTTTGTCAATGACCAAATGGAATTTTATAATTAATAGAAATAGCTTTCAAAGCAATTGTCTTTTAAATATTGTAGCTAAAAATTAAGAGGACCAATGTTAGATTAATAAATATACATTTATTATTATGCAGCAGGTGTTGCTCTAAGTGCCTAACATATCTTTTGATGAATCCTCAGAGTTACCCTAGGATGTAAGTCATTATTATCTTCATTTCACAAATAGGAGGGTAAGAATTAGAAGATTAAACAACATGCCTTCATAGCAGACCTGGCATAATCATAAAAGAGATTCACCCCTGCCCAAGACCATGTTTCTATCCAATATGCTAAATTCTAAATATGAAGAAAACTAATTTTTGTTAAATAATTTGTAGGAGTTCTTTTCAAAGTCCCAAGAAAATCACTGGTATATTTTAAATCAGAATTCAGTTATCTCAGCAAATACTTTCCTTTTCTATTTTTTGCATTAGCACAAGTCCACCAACTGATGCACATGACTACAAGAGTTTCAAGATAAAAGTATATTTTTAGCATCCATAAATCAGGTATCTAGTGACCAAGTACATAGTGTTTTAAATCCTAAAAGAACCATTTAAACATCACTACAGCTCTTATTTAATAGTGCTATATTTTTAAATACAAACTTTAACTGCTTTTGGTGTTTGAACTCAAACTTGAGGGAGTTCAGTGTATTTACATTTCTAAGACCTGTACACGTAAAATTATAAGACAAAGTTAGAATCACAGGTCTTGTCTCTTAGCCATCACAAATGGGAGCAGATGTAGACAAACACCTGTCTCTTTCATTCATTTTGGCTTCAGTCCCGTTTTCTCTAAAAATTCTCTCCAGGGTCTGCATTTGGTTAAGGCCAATAACTGGTTATATTGTTTTCCTTTATTGTAGGATAGTCATTCTATTTGATTTTCTTCTAGAACAGTTTTTAGTTTTTTTTCAGTTTTAATCTTTTTTATTTAAGTATGGAACAGTTTTTATTTTTAATTTTAATGAACATAAAGTTAATTTTGATTAAGGTTTCTTTCTCTAATTATTGCAGCTTATATGGAAATAAGAAAAATCACTGATGAATATTAGTAAAGATTTAAATTGTAATAACAATGATGCAGTAAACTAAATTAGAAGAAAAGTGACAGATTGGGAGTACTTGCAATACCCAAAATGGTGGCAAAATATAACATATATGAAGAGTACCAAGAAATTAATAAGGAAACACTAGAGAGCTTAAGAAAAATATGCAACAGATAAAAACCAACGAACTCACAGCAGGGGAAACATAAATGACCAATAAATATATAAAAATATTATTTCATAAAGAATCAAGAATACAATATTAAAGTGACAAATATTTTTTAACATTTATGTTTCAAAAATGAATAGACTGATAATATCTGGTATAGGTGAGATTTGGGGGAAATGTCCTATTTAACTTTCAAATTGCCAAAATAAAGAGACTTATAATATATATAGCATTGGTGAATTTTGAGGAAATCATTAGTCTCATACCTTGTGAAACTGTGATGGAAACTGGACATCTTTGGAGGGCATTTAGTAAATGTAAACTAAATGTAAAACACCAATTTTTCCTAAAATTTAAACATGGGCAAAAATTTTAATTGTTATATAATTTACATAACATAGAAAAATACTAGCATATATTCACAATGAAACACAAGAAAATCATTACATCACTATTTTATGAGTACACTGTATTAATAAACAAAATGTTAAACAAATACTAGGAAGTGCTTCTAACAAAAGAAATCAATCTAAATAGATATGGAAGCTCTCCAAGACATATTTTAAGAGTTAAAGCCAATAATTAGAACTATATGTAAAATATAAAACTATATTTATATATAGATTTATCTGTATATAGTACACATATTTATGTTTATAGTTATAGATATATAGATCTATACTATTTATAGATCCGTATTTATAGATATAGATACTTTATATAAAATCTACTATATATAGATACATGTCTACATATAGATATAGAGATACAGACATATATTGATTATGTGGATGAGCTTTTCTTTCTGATTTGAGATTTTAACAAAATAATTTATTCATATATTCTTTATGTAATAAATATTTAAAATGAACAAGACAAAGAAAGATAATGCTTGTTAAGTTTATTAAAAATAATGATCTTATTTATTTTTTCTTTTAAGTAGAAGGGTTTTAGAATGACATACAAAAGTTCTCATAATGAAATTCATTCTAAATTGTTTTAAGAAAGAGGAAATGTATTTAGATTGATTTTTTTCAATTTCTTCAAATATTATTACTTTTTTTTAGGCTAATATATACTTTTTAGTCATCAGAATTTGTGAGAAACTGGTGCTAAGAAAGAGGATGCAAGATGTTTGCATTTGACAGTCTTCAATCCTCTCTCAGATGTGCCTGAAGTCAATGAGCCAATGTTTCTGCCTTGTTATGTTCACTACCCTCAGCTCAGTAGGGTTATTTCAATAACACATCAAAGAAGAAGATATGCTTTTGCCTTAAGTTTAACATACCCATCTCCTTCTTTAGATACATTGAAGTCCTTGAAGGCAATGGATTTCAAACTTATTTTGACAAATTGAATCATCAGGGAAATTTCTTTACAATGTAGTTATTTGGAAATTCTAACTCAAACTCTGTGGTGGCTTCAGCAGTCAATCAATCAGTCAATAATGTGTGTGTGGGTGTGTGTTTCTGGAAGATAGAAAGATATATAAACTTAAGAGATGCCCAGGTAATTTTGACTGATGTATTAGATTTTAAAATCATTCACATTTTCTAGAAACGTTGAATATAATGTGTGTAAGTCAACTTATGCTATTTTTCTTCAGAGTTTAAATATACTACTGCTTGAGAGGATGTTTTTGAAATTTTATATTGGGATCTATATTTTAGTGGTTGTTATGAGTTGAATTGTATGTCCAAAAAAAGATATGTTGAAATCCTAACACACCCCTGCCCCCTACCCAGGTACCTGTGAATATGACTTTATTTGGAAACAGGATATTTGCATATATAATCAAGTTAAGATGTGGTCATTAGGGTTGCCCCAGAGAAACACAGACATACAGTGAGAAGACAGCCACATGAAGACAGAGGCAAAGATTACAATTAATGATTCCACAAACCAAGGAATGCCTGGGGCCATCAGAAGCTGAAAGAGACAAGGAAGGATCTCCCCCAGAGACTTAGTAATTATCATGGCCCCAGGCATAGTAAATGGATCCTCATTTTCAACTGAATTCAGTAGAGAAGACACTATGGGGGTTACTTCTGTCTTTTCCAACTCTTTCCTCTTATCCTCAAACTCTTTACCTTAAACTCGCTAAGTTCTTTACTACATCTGAACTGAAGAGAGTTTACAATCAATTCCACGTGAATTTGAGGTTTTTCCACATCGTGAAATCTGGACCATTTAACAAGCATGAGACTTCTCTAATCTTCAGCTTTCTCATATATTATATATCTTTAATAATGTGCATTTCAGAGTGTTTTTGGACATTTAGGAAGAATGTATAAGAGGGCATGGCATTGTGTCTGGAAAATAGAAAGCCCATAATATAGACCAACTATTGGTAACAGTCTCCATTCTAGAACTTCTTTTCTGATACTTTCTAGTTTCTTCTATTTTCATCTGTCCAAACCACTTACAAATTCATATCCCATTTGAATACTGACAATAGTGTTAATCAAATATTTTGACCATGATCCACGCTTAGAAATATATTTCACAATGTAACTGAGTTGACAATTGTACTCAACTTCAACTTTTGGCCAAAAGCGATGTTTTGGCTTTGGCTTCAGCATTCAGAAGGCCAAATAAAAATGTACACTTCAGTGTAATTTTTGGCAAATACGCGTTTTAGCCTGTGTGTGATTATGATTATACGAGTGCATGCACACACTATCTATCCATATATATATTTACACATAAATGTATAAATAATTATATAATTAAATACATATTATGTAATTGTATTTACATATATTTACATAGTATGTAATTATATAATTGCATACCCATGCATTTGTAACAATATAACAATTACAACAATGTAAGTAATACAAAAAGACAGGTCACGAGGACTCCCTTAGCTTCACTCAGCTAAATCAGTATCCATCTTGAAACAGTATAAAACTTTATCTGGTCTCTTCTTTTCATATTTCCTTAGAAAAAACTGTGTTCTTTGTCTTGGGAGCTCATCTTTTCATGTATCCCTAGTACAGAAAGTTCTTTCCTCCTTATGTTACTATACAATATCTCGACTGTTAATAATTACATAATTACCTATTGTTGCATAACAAACCATCTACAGCATAGTGGCCTAAAATGACAATGTATCATTTCTCATCTTTCTGCAGGTTAGCTGGGTGATTCCTGTGCTGCTTTAACCTGTGCTCAGTCATGTGACCCTGTTCAGCAGGAATGTTAGTTTGGCTAGAAAGGTCAAGATGGCCTCCTTTACATGTCTGCCAGTTTGTACTGGCTGGCTGCCAAGGAGTCTCGGTTCTCTTACATCTGTCTTCTCATCCTCCAGTAAGCTAGCCTGGCTTCAGAGTGGCATCCAAGAGGGTAAAAGTGGAAACTGCAAAGCCTCTTTAGACATGAGCTCTAGAACTCACAGGGCTGCTTCTGCTACCTTGTATTGTTCAGAGCAAATCACAAGGGTATCCTAGATCCAAGGGGGGAGGAGAAATAATACTATCTTCTGATGAGAAGAGTGAACAAAATACAGTTGAACTAACACAAGTCATCACCTTTAACTACCAGGGTATCTTTGCTATCCCATTGACCAAGAAAGGCTAATTTTCAAGCAAATTCTAGGAAGGTGTTAGAGTGCAACAACAAAAGGCTAAGTGACCTTGAATTAATAATTCTCTAAATTCCTGCTGTGCCTACAGAAACCAAGCAAAATGCTTAGAATCTGGGAATACAGAGATAATTAAGATATTTCCTAGTTGTAATGGCAATTACAGCAAATTCAAAATAAACAGATGTGTTAAATACAGTGAAGTAATGTATAAGAGGTTAAAGTAAAGGGAAGGTGTTTAATTTTTTTGATGTACACAAGCATTTATTTTTAATAAATTCAGCACACTGAAGCAAAACTTTTTTAGGAACATTTTTGTGCTAAAATAAAGCTTATCCATGAGTCAAAAATATGTTGCATTATAAAGCAAAAATATTCCAAGTGTCAAAGATAAATCTTTAAAATATATCAAATGCACTTTGCTATTATGAGAAGTTTGTAAATGGATGAACTCATTTTGAAAAATATCATGTAATGTAAAAATTACCTATTAGGATATATGATAGTTCTATCATATTAAATATTTTGATATCTCAAAATTTAAAGACAATCTATTTAATTATCATAAAATCACTATTTTTTTCTAGAGTCATTCTTCAAATTATAATCAATGTCTGAATATCAGGGACCTGAAAGAGCAAAAATTTAGGTTTAATACAGGCAGTATAAGCCAATACATCTGGAGACGTTAAGAAGTATTCATGCAGTTGTAAATGTTTTGCCATTTATCTGCTAGCCTGAATCAAGTATACATGTATTCATCAAGCTTTAGTTCAATAATATTTATTGAGTGACAACTACTTCATGTTATTGAAGCAATCTAAAAATTCTGACATGCAAAGCATGATTTGGAAAATTATAAGTTATATAATATTTGTAAATTGGCTTATAAAAGCTAAATGTTCCATATCCTTACATTTATTCCTTTAATGGCTAGAAAAGACATTTCTGTATTATTTGTTTCATATATTTTAGACTCAGCCTTAATTATTATTTAATGATATTTTGGTTTTTAAGTAGTTTCCAACATGATATTTAGCTTACTAGTCCATTCAAAATCTACTGTAAGTTGTTTCTCTACTTTTTCTGATAGCTAAAAAAATATATAGTTGAATTAAAAAAAAAAAAAAACTACAAATTTTCTGACCTTACCCAAAGGGAATACTACTTTAATAAAAATTTTTCTTGTGCAATGAAATACTTTTCCAGTTATGCTAAGTAATGTGTTATCTGCATAATGAGGAAAAATATAGAGCACAAGAAGTTATTAGAAATTTTACACTGTGCTTTGTTTCCAAATAACATCGTTAACACCTTCTTTCATACTTCAGTGATGATTTCACACATCGAGGTAGTATAGTGTCAATGAGAGCCAAAGCAAATAGACTATTATTTGAGGGTGCAATTCAAGTGAGAAATTAGGAACTCTGGGAGTTCAGAAAACCTGATGGAATACAGTTCTTGGCACCTACCGAGTATTAGTCACTTTAAACATGTGCTTGGGAAGCAGATGTTGAGCCAGAGTTAAATGTCCAGAAGGCTGACTGGTAAGTAGCACTTACAGGAGGAAAGGGAGGAAGCAGAATTGGGAAGAGGAGCTGTCCCACTGAGATGTGCTGAGAACACCTCTGCCTGCCCAGGAAGATGCTACAGAGCAAAGACTGCATGTGAGAGACATTCCCTGTTGGGCACAAAAGCCAAGGCCCTTGAACCACATCCTTGCCTATTACTGAATGGGGACCATCCTGTGAATAGGGGACCTCTGATCAAAAGTCAGGGCACACCATGACAACACCAACTGAAGGCTGACCACTAACCTTGCTCACTGCAGCTAGGCAAGTCAGTGTCTTGACACACAGATGTTCCTTCTTTTCTAGTCTCTTCTCCTTGACATCCATTAGCCAAGAATCCTCCTTGCTTTAAGGATCCTTTCGGGTGGCTCCTCTGCAACTCAACTGTAAATTTGATTTAGTTCTGGCCCTCATTCCTTCCAGGTCTAGGTGAAATATTTTATTCATAAGTTTATATATTATCTACATACTGAGGATATTCTTTCTTAGCACCACCTCTGGAATCTGAGACTCCTCCACAGAGCTCACGTTGTGACCAATGTTTCACCTGAAAACAACTATGGGAACCCCTGGACCCACTCTCCAAGTATGCCCCTCCCCTAGTATTGTAAACTACTGTTCCAGTCAGAAACATGAGGCATAATAACTGCTTCTTCCTCACCAAACCCCCACGTACATTCAGTTCAATAAGACCTCTTTGGCTCTGTCTCAAATCAACTATCCATTTCCCTTCTCCTCCACTGACAGTATGCTGGTTCAAGAAAACATGATCTCTCCCCTAAACTGCAAACAGGTTATATTGTTTGGTTTCTCTGATATCAGGTTTATCTTCTCATCTAGTCTCCACAAAGCTATACAGGATGATTGTTCTTATCTTGCTTGATATCCTTTCACTGTTTTCACTTGCACTTGAGAAAACAAATCAGTTAGCGTCACCCAATAGTCTCTGCTTGATCAAGAACAGCCTGTCTCAAATCTCATCTCCTACCCCACTATGGACCAGTTACATTGGCTTTCTTTCAGTTCTTTGTGTCAGTCACCTCAGGACTTCTACTCAGAACAGAAAATCAGTAGACCTGTGTACGCCCACCACTGACATGCTAGCTATGTGTAAGTGAACAGATCACTTAGTCATATTTTGAACTTTATTTTTCTCATCTGTAAAATACCTTCTTCACAGAAGAGTTGTATGATCTTACATAGATACTATAGGAAAATGTGCTCTACAAAATTAAATCTCTAAAAAAGAATACGCATTACACATGACTGTATTCTGCACTCTTGGAAGCCTTGATAAAGAGACAATTTTTAATATCTCAGTGGACTTGGAAAAAAACAACTCTGGATAGAAATGGATAGATTAGTTTTGTCATATATATTAATGATTAAAAGTGAATAATTCTTGTTCATAGATTTAAAAGATACCAGGAGAAAAGCCTCTGTAAATGTTTAGACTTAGCAAAGAATACTTTATATAGAGGACTCTAAACCGGGACAAGACAGAATTATGTCAGGAAATATACAATATAGAGGAAGTGGTTATCCACTCTCAAAATCTGTAGGGTAACCAGAAAAACAGCCTGTCAGCTGGTCTGTGGGGCAGTGTGGCATCCTTCTGTTATAAAGAAAATGCCCCTTCAGACTGAAGAAATTTCCTGAGCATTTCTTAGAGAGAGGGTGTGCTATCACTGCATCCTCTTACTTTCTTTCCTTCGTCTATCAGGTCTTTATTTTGCTGTCATTACTCAAGGATATTTTTTTGGTGTGTATGGAATTCTGGATTGACACTTCTTTTCTTTCAGAACTTTAAAGAGGTTGTTTCACTATACGTATTTTTTTGAGAAATTTTCAGTCATTTGAATTGTTGTTCATATATATATTTTTTACTGTTTGCAAGACTTATTTTCCTTATCTTTGATATACAGTGTATGTGTGATATGTCTGAGAATAGTTTTCTTTGATTTTATGCTGTTTGATTTTCACTAATTTTCTTGAATCTGTATATTTGTCTTTTGAGGGGAGTTACTAGCTGTTTTCTTAAAAAAAAAAAAAAAAGGAGTTTTTCTGCATTAATATACTTCTCTCTTTCTGAAACTCCCATGGACACTGAGGCTCTGTTCACTTGTTTTCTATTTTTTTCTCTGCTCTTCAGCTTGGATGATTTCTAGTGACATATCATGAAGTTAGCTGACTTTTTTCTATTATTGCCATTCTGCTATTGAGCCCTTTCAGAACAAATTTTTATTTCAGATACTGTGCTTTCCAGTTCTAAAACTGCCATTTGGTTCCCATTTACAGTTTCTATTTTTCTCCTGAAATATATCTTTCCATTCATTTCAAGAGCTTTTACTCTTATATTACAGAGCATGGTTAAAGCTGCCTTAAAGTTTATGTCTGATGATTCCTGTATTTGATCCATCGTGAGCTGGCATTTGTTCATTTGGGAGAGGCCCAGAATGGGCACTTTTAATAAGCACCTCAGTTTCTCTGATGCAAGCCATTTAGAACATCTGAAGGAAACAGAAAATAATACTGAATACATAAGGGACCCTGCTTACCTTTTAATGAAAATTTTCAGTCTTAAAGAAAAACAGCTTGATAAAGACATATCCTCTCGCAAAAGAGAACAAAATTACCCTATCTCATAATGTTCATCACCACTTGGTAAAGCACTTGCTATGATCACTTTGATGTAATTATATATTTGAGACTGTGATGTCTTACTCCAGTAGACATGCCCCTGACACACACACCCCCCCCAGTAATGTAAGAGATATCAACATCTTATACTATAGAATATCCCTGATTAAAATAAGTTAATAAAATGCCAAGCAAAAGAAAGGGAGCATTTCACATAATTAGAAGCATAAAGTCCATTTAAGAGGACATGTTTATCTAGATTATTGAGTGCATAAAGGCCCAATTTTAATCTGATTGGTAATTTTCTTGGAAAAAATATTAATATAATTAATAATGAAGAAAGATACACTCACAGAGCCACTAATTTTTTTTTTTAAAGTGAAGATATTACCTATTTTGTTCCCTAGATACAAAAGTTCCAGTTAGAGCTGCTCACATCGTAGTTCTAATACTCTCATCAAAAGCCTTAGAATAACAGGAAAAATGCACAGAAGAGTTACACTGCAGGTTTTCTCCTACAAGATTACAGTGTATAGAAATAAAGTCTCTCATCAATTATCTTCATTTATGTGAAAAAAAAAAAAAACATGAATTCTCTATTGTCCATCTAGAAACAACAAATTTTAATCACTTTAGCTTTTTTCAGCTTCAGTTTTGAGGTGTAGACATGCACCAGTTTAACTGGGACTCTATTACATCTCCCCTGCCTGAATGCTTTTCTCACCAGAAATGTTCAGTCTTCCTGAAGCTACTAATCCATAAACAATTATTCTACTCCAAAGACTGCTAATTCTCCAGGCAGAAATAATATAGAGTACTATTATTTTGTCATGACAAATTTTCATCCATTCAGCTTGGCCAGACAACAAATATTTATTTAGGATCTCCTTTTGTGAACACTGTGTTAAACTCTGAAAGGACGGTCATGAAGAAACAAGATAGAAATTCGGATTTTTTAAAAAAAACTTAATTCTCTTCACAATCACTGACTATGCGGCACATAGGCACAAGGCACTGTACTATATATGTGTGTGTGTGCACACGTTTCATATATATGCATATATATGCTGAATTTCAATTTATATATTTTATCTGAAAAAACAGACAAGAGCTTAACCTTTACTAATACTTAATATACATAAAGATATTATATATGCATATATTTTATAAATAAGCATACACATTTAGTTATATACTCAAAAGTTTGGGAAAATGATGTGTTCTTGGACTCTCATACATCTATCGCAGCAGTAGCATATTGAATTTTAGTTTGCTACTTTGAGAAAAAAATCAAGCCTTTTTATTCATTAATATGCACAGTATTTAGCAGAGAGTTGCAAAAGCTTGAATTAATTTTTAAAATGATAGATACACAAATACGGAATGTATACACCTTCTAAGGTAGTAAATGCCACTTAGAAGTTGTTCAAATTTTGAGAGATTAAAATGGTAGAGAAAGTAGCATATTGGGTCAAATAAACTGTGCAGTATTTCATTTCTACAGTAATCCTCTGTGAATTTATGATTACTACTTTATTTAGCTTCTTATAAAAACTATATGAATAGAAATGAATAGATATGTCCCCTATGAGGAAAACATACATTTTAATAATATATATTGTGGTCAATCTATTATCTAGTCATTTGAATATATACTTTTTTTAATTTTAAACAATACGGTTACTGAAGGGTGTATCAGTATTCCTGAACAAACGTTGCCATTATGCACCTTGTCATTTTATGTAAAACTGGAAAACACTCGCTATGAACTAGCCAATCCACAAAAGCAGTTGATAAATACATATGTATTTTCAGGTATGACCCACACATTCCAAAATACAGACATGAGCTGACAAAAGAAGCCAAAAATGGGCAGAAGTAAATAAGGGGAGAAGCAAGAAGCATGCAAGGGGCCAGAAAAAACAGATTTTAAAAAACAAAAAAAGAGAAACAAAGACACTAATGAACTTATGTACAAAAGAGAAACAAACTCACAGACCTAGTAAATAAACATATGGTTACCAGGGTGGGGTAGATTGGGAGTTGGAGATTTGCAAATACTAACAACTATAAACAATAGATAAAAAGTAAATTTCTTCTGTATAGGACAGTGAACTATATTCAATATCTTGTAGTAACCTATAATGAAAAAGAACATGGAAACTGGTATGTGTATGTATATGTATGACTGAAACATTATGCTATACACCAGAAACTGACACATTGTAACTGACTAAACTTTAATTTAAAAAAAAAAGGTGCACGATTAACCTTGGGGAAGGGGAAGGTCTCTCCCTAAAGTACAGAAGCTGTATCTCTTATTTGACACAAGAACATGGAATTAGGAACATGGGTGCAATGGCTTCTGACAGAAGTCTTTCTAGACATGGTATCAGAGATGCAAAGGCAGCAAAGCCACACACAGAAATCATACAGACTAGCAATTTTTATCAGAAGGCATTTTCTCTGTGACCACAAAGCAGGACCTTGTAAGCAGCCTAGAATGCTAATGTGGCCCCACCCTATCCCATATCAGAGCCTCCTGCCAACAGCCACACCAGAAGCTCTAACTCTTTTATTTAGTAGAAATAAAAATAAACTGACAGAGATTTTTTAAAATGCAACAAGAAAAATACACAAAAATGTGGTAAACTTACTCAACAGAGATATTTTCCTAAAGTTACAATCAACATTTTGCTATGATAAAAGAAAACAAAGTTGTAAAGACATAATCTCCTCTATTAAAGAAGATCACCAAAAAGAAAATTAATATATTTCAGTTAAAACATAATTAATTTAAAAAAATAAACAAGAACATAGGGTCAAAACAGTGAAACAAACGGATTGAAAAAATGAGCTGGAAGCCACAAAATGGAAATATGACAATTACTGTGTCATAGTCCAAGTCCACAAAACAAAATAAAATTGATACTGGAAAAAAATGTGCAAATATGTTATTTAAGAGTGCAATTTCAGGACAGCAAAAAGCTAAAGAAAAGGGGAATGAGGCCGAGAAGAAGAGAGAAGAAAAATTACAGAGGGCTTCACTGAACTGGCCATGGCAGAGTGGCAAGCATACCTTACTGCTTTTCTTGAAGGACACTTTCCTAGAGGCCTTATTGCATCTATGAACAATCTGTCCTGAGGACAGGGAAGGAGAATTTATCTGTAGGTTTCTGTATCCTTAGTGAAGGTTCACTGCATAGGGCTTCAACTCTCCCAGGCTTCTGAGTTGCACCAGTCTGCCCAAACATCGGCTGCAGAAACCAGTATCCAACAGAGCAATGATGACCTCGTGGGCCTTGCACAGGCCAGTGAACTCCTGATCTGCTGCTTTATGGGCCTGCACTGAGTCCATGGGTGAGAAGTCAGTCCTGCTGTTTCTCACGCCTCAGCAGTAACAGGGAAACCCCAGAGCCAAAGGTGAGAGGCATGGGAAGCAGGCATCAGACTACATACCACTGTTTGTTTGTTTGTTTTCTCTCTCTGTATATGACTAGAACGACCTGGAACAAGCAGCAAACCAACACCCATGGTCTTTAGAGAAACAACAACCTAACTTCATGCCTGTTAGAAGAGCAAGCTCTTGCTAGGGGTACTGTGGCCAGAAAGCAACAAAGTTCATAGACCCAGTGTGATGCATAAACTGAGTTCGGTGGGATGTGACTGGTGAGGATGCAGATGTAGTAAGCAAAGAAAATTGTGGCCATAATGCAACTAGAAACAAATTTAGATGCAAGGGATAAAAAAATGTGGTTAGTGGGGTGAGTTTGCTGATAGCCTTGCTTCTGGTGGAAGACAAGGAATATCTCTTGCAACTGTCCTATCAATTAATAAGAATATAAGCATATTTAATGGTATAAACTGAAACAAATAAGAAAGATTATATTATTTCCTAAATTTGAATGGTAGGTGAGAAAGATGGAAGAATGGGAATAACTCTTCACACCAATGAAAATGAATGAAATTAACATGCCTAAAATAAATATAATGATGCGGCCAAGGTCACAAAATTATTAAGTAGCAGGATCAGGAAGAGAACTCAGGTCTTCTGATCCTTGGCAGGTGCTGAAATGCTGTCCAGCACTGCACTATTCCACGATGATCATGAAGCAGATGGTAGTCCTTAGAAAACATTGAGCTGTAAACAACAGGATGCACGAGCATGTTCACAGAGGGCGTGAACACACACACTGCACACACACACATTCACATACATATACCTTAAAACAAGCCAAGGCTCATTCTGAGTATTGCACATCTAGTTTTGTCATTTTTAATAAGCTGTAAATTTGGAGAGGGTAAAAAAATGTGTCTCCCATTTTTGCTTTGTTTTGATTCAGTCTGGACTTTTGACTTCTTAAAATAAACTTTTCTCCAAACACTTAAGAGACTTATGACAAAACACTACGTTGTGCACTTGAAACCTTAAGGAGGGACTCCTCTATCATAGATACAGTGATAAGCTATTGAATAGCATCCTACGTACATGAGAGTGTGTTGCATCATCTAAGGTACCAGAGGAATTTACAAAGATGCTGTTGACCATATGCCTAATGTGCCCCTCTTCTTTAGACAACAAAGTGGATCAAAAAATAGCTGTATCTAAATTTCAGAACACATTTTGGAACATCTCTCTGGAATGTGAAATAAACATGCTAAAAACATGCAATTTGATTTTTGAATCTTGCTTCCAAACTTTGAGCAATTGATTATCTTTAGTTCACATTAGAGTTAAAATTAGAAATTTTAGACTCTTTTTTTCTGCTATAAAAGTATATCCAGTCACTTTATTGTTTAACTCAAAAGAGTCTTGGAATTCTTTCAGACTGAAATATTGAACAAGGAAATAGTGAACCTGACCAGAGTGATAATCTTACAAATATACAGCAGAGTTAGAGATAAATGCCTCAAGAATCAAGTGACAGTATTTACTCAGGCCCAGCAAAGAGAAGGCTGATAGACATTCTGCATCTGAGGAGTGTCAGCAGGTCATCCAGCCAAATCCTGGCTTGAAGTTCCATGGTTATTTGCAATACAGGCTCGTTCCAAGGGTCACAGAAGCAGAGCACAGCTTTTCATTTGATGCTAGGCTGTATCAATAAATGTAAGAAGAGTGTACTGCACCCGGAAATCTTTGTGAGCAGTGGTGCAACAGAAGCTACTTGTCTGAACCAGAAGAATGGCTGCTTAGACAGAAACCATTTGGTACATGGCACAGCTAGACCTCAAGGGTGAGAAACGGCTAGTCTATTAGGGCTGGGTTTCTTTTTTTTTTTTTTTTTCTCTCCTGAAAAACAGAATCCCAGTACATATTTGTCTTCTGGCCTCAGCTCAGTGATTGTCAGAACCAAGAAAACAAGGCTTGACAGGCTGATGGGTGGACTGAAAAAATAACAATAAAGTGTGATAAAGCAGTGACTAACCTAGTGGCCCGTGGCTCAGATAATGCCATTGTGATGGCAGCCTGAAACCAGTGTGTTCTTCCAAGACTCAGAGCAGTGAATTCAAAACTGGCTGCCACTGCCACTTGGCTGATGTCTGGGACAACTTAGGGCAGGGAGGAGCCAGAGAGTGTTTCAAAGACACTGCCAACAAGACTGGAGGGAAGAGCATCTCCTATTTGTTCTCATACAGCTGCCCGTTTCCAAAGGTCTCAAATATCAGAGGGCTTTGCAGGAGAGACTCTTGATCCTGAATGTTTTGTTAGGGGAGGGGATAGAGAAATGGAGGAGATATCTAATCATTCACAGAGACAACAGCTCTCAAACGGCTGTGCTTACATACTGTCTCTGGCAGGGCAGAACAGGCAGCTGGATTTGTTCATTTACTGTTTAATTCTGCAAGCAGCTGACTGGCAGGCCAGAACTCATTCATCAATGCCTTCAGAACCACGAGTTCAAGCCTTCCATGGAATCTTTGTGGCATTTAACTTAATGTGGTTTCTATATTTGGTGGGTTAGACGACTATGCAGGCTGGATCCTGTTTAAACATAAGGACTTGTGGGCACAGAATACATTTATGGTGGTTGAAGGTGATGGGGCGGGCCAGATTGCCCTTCTAGGATGAGTATCTTCTCCCTGGGAGAGGCAAGGTTATTTAGAATTTCCATCAGTGACGCAGCCCCTGCCTTTGACGACGTGCTACTGTAACCCTACGTCAAGGGTGCTGGTCCTTGATAAGGCTCTTGTTTCTGTGCTGTCTGCATACCTTACACACATGTGCCCAACATCAAACGAAACTCAGGATTAATCAGCTGATGTTATAAATAGTAGTTTCAGGTTAAAGAATGAGACTGGAAACCCACAGTAGAGCTCCGCAAAACTACCAAGCTTCAGAGTGGACCCCCACAAAATTAGAATAGACCCAGATGGGAGGAATAAAGGTGCAAGCTCACCGTATGGTGCCGGCCATCACGGGATAGTGTGGTGGTTCTAATACAGACTTTGACTCAACAAATCACTCTTAATCATCATCCTACCACTTCCTATATTGCTTTAGAGAATGTTAAATCTTCAAATATCAAAGAATTCACGTACCCACCCTCCCCCACAAAAAAAAAAAGAAAGGGAAAAATGGAAACGAGACACTTAACGCATGGAGCTTTTGTAAGGATTAAAGAAGATAATGTTAAAGTGCTAAGCATAGTGCCTCCTTAAAAAAAAAAAGAATCCCAGGACATATTTGTCTGAGAAATCTCCTCATACACATGAGCCCCAGAAATAGTAGTTACAATGATTATAATGATCATATTGCTATTTTGAATATTCTTTTTCCAGAATTTCTTTTTCTAATTTGAAGCTCTGTTACGGGATGGCCACCCAATCAGTATTTGTTACAACAGATTTTTTACACTAATTTATTACGCTGAGAATGTAGAGTGGGCTTGGGGCAGAATGACAGCTCCAGTCACAAGGCAGTCTGAGGAGAGCAGACCACCAGCCCAGGGGAAGCAGAGGGCCTAGGGCACGCACGTGGTACAACAGGACTTATGAAGGGAGCACTGAGAAAGGAAATTGATGGATGAGGAGGACGAGACAAATACATCCACTCGATTTTTCACTATTCATTGTTGAGCCCCCCACCCCCACTAAAGGTTGAAGGCATGAAATAAATCCAATGCAAAGAAGACAATCACCTCACTGACACAATCCAGAGCCCCCATCCTGTCATCTGCTCATTGATGCATTCTGCACCAGCAAGAGTTTCTCAAAAATGAATCCCTCATTTGTTACAGCATCTGCATGACCTGTAAGGGCATTTCGGATATCACTTCTAAATCCTCTCACTGATCCTGGGATTTCTCTCCCTCTCAGCCCACAGGCCTGTGACCCCCAGTTTCTCCCCTGTTTCAACCGGAGAGGTAATTCACAGTCTGTCCTTACGGTGGAGAAGCTCAGATGGGATAAGATGTATGACAAGGCTGTGGGAATTGTACAGCACTGCTCAAGTTTCAGTTCTAGGGAATCAAATGGCCGTCAACCTACTGTCTTCTTCTAGGGCACAACGTATTTAGTGATACAGTAAAATGCCATGGGTCTTAGTGACAGAAAGAAGTGAGTTCAAATCTATGCTCTACCACTTACTGATTAAGTGACCTTGGACAAGATATCGTTAAAGAATAGTCGTATAATATTTTTAAATGATATACATGCATCCATATGCATATCTATCTATCTATCTATACACACATGGGGTAGGGGAAAAGAGAGAGAAAGGGATTGATGTAGAGTTTAAATCGTTCAACTAAAGGACTTTTTTTTCCTAGGAAAAAAGTAGCTTTAGGAGGGAAGCTAAATGTATGTAAATGTGTACGTGTATGTATATGTTTGTGTGTATGTATTTTGGTGGCAGGGATGACAGGAATCTAAATAATTGCAAAGTCATCAGAAGAGTTAGGAGCATTTCTGAGCTTATCTCCAGGAAAGCATACATCTGCAAAACTATGGATTTGATTCAAAGGATTTGAATGAAAATGGAGGAAAAAATGAAAAGAGAAAATATAGTTATGGTTACACGGAAAGACATTTTAACAACTGGCCCAAGAAAAAACAGAATTTCTGGTTTAAAAAAATCTGGGAGAGGTCTCTAAGAAAAATAAGGAAAATCTCTCCTCTTTACTAGGAACAGACTTGATGGCTCCCCCAAAGATAAGATGCAGGTGAGGATGACAACACACGGAAAGTGTGAACTATAACACAGGCTGGACAGGGTGGCTATGGGTTATGGGAGAACTCCCCCACCCTTACCACACACACACACACACACACACAACACACTTTAATCCCTGAATAGGTTTTGACCTTGTAGCCATGGAGCTAAGAGTTCCAGATCACTCCAATATTCCTGGAGCATTTTTGGCCTCTCTTGAAATGGCCAAAATAATAGAAAAAGTATCAAAGAAGTAAAAACATAACAGCAGAGGACATCAAGGACATCTTAAAGTATGTAATATTTTACCCAGATACGTTGTTGCAAAAGGAGCAGTATGACCGCAAAAGCAATAGTAAAATGTTGCATGCAGTTAGTTAGGAAGGGCAAGCCATATGTTCTAATAATCCAATTCTAAGTAAAATGCATACATATTTTAGAGTTAGTGATGTGCATTAGCATGGTACTTAAGAATGTTTCGACAACACAGGTTTTGGATAAAAAAGACAATGAGAAAAATAAACTATAACATGCATCATAGCCCACATAGCCTTTGAGATTATATATGACATACTTACACTGTGAGAACTAACTTCATCCACTTAGTTATACAGAATTGGCTAATTACAACCTGAATTCCCTTGGAGCAAAATACCAGAGCTAAAGCAAAGGCATTTCTGCTAACTAAAGAAGAAAGAGAAAGGAAACAAGGAGTCCTACCCTCAGGATTATACTTCTTGTCTGTGTATGCATCGATTCATATTTTTCATGAGCTTTTTCATCACATTTACTAGATTAATTTCTAAGCCATCTCAGCCAGACTGCTTTTTAGTATTATTCATGGAAGATATTTTCATAGGCTATAAAATAAATAGTACATCCAAGAAATTCAACAAGCTATTCTTTTAAAATCTGAAAAGCACAAATAGTTTTTAAATTCTTTTTTTTTTTTAACGTTTTTTTAGAGGGGAGGAAGAGGTAATTAGGTTTATTTATTTAGTTAGTTATTTTTAATGGAGGTACTGGGGATAGAACCCATGACCTCAGGCATGCTAAGCATACACTCTACCACTGAGTTATACCCGCCCCTGCTTCAGATTCTTGAGAATAAGCCTAAACAGTTAAATACACCTTGTAATAAAATAAATTAGCTTTTTTTCATGGATTTACAAAAATATTGATAGTCTCTGGTGGCTGTTTCTATCTTTAGCTCTTGTCTGAGGTAAACAACAAGAAGAGATGACCATGATATTGTGAAATTATGTAGATAGGCGAAAATAAAAAAAAAAAAGACTAAGAGGGCTGTGGGGCCAGACCTCTGCCTGGATTTGCACCATATCTTAAAAACAGTGATGGCAATATTGTGGGCAGACACTTATTACTGTAAATCATTAAGTGCCTCAGGCTTCAAAGTAGAAATATATTAGCTATATCTCATGGTTTCCCCAAACTCAGTATTATTGGACAAAATAATGGCACTAGTGATACAACGGAAACAGAAAAAGTGCCTCTGGTTGTATTTTCAATTTATTATTCTCCAGACATTTCATTATAACCTGGCCCAGCTTTTAAGTTCAAAGGGTGCACATTCTGAACAAAACGAATACATGATGAGGAAATCACCATATGTCCAGGACATTCATCTAAGCTTTAATTTTAAGGAAAATTAATAAATTAGTGATTTTTAACATTCTATGCTCCAGTGGGAAGAGAAAATTAGCACAAGGAACAGATGAAGAGTATTAATTCCATATGATGAAAATGTTCTGAAAGAAACTGAAATAGGCAAACTTTGGAATTACAACTTTGGCTTGACATTTTCTTATAACTTGTCCTATGTTTGTTTTGAATACATACATCATTTAGAATATGCTCTAAAAAACTCGAAATTCAACAATCATAATTGAATAAAACATGTAGAATAATTAATTTCAGTTGTGGTAACAGTAAATATTAAAATGAAAAAAGATTCAAATACTTGTTTTCATGTGTTTATTTGCTATTACCATTAGACTAATAATTACACACCCATTATTTTAAGTTGGAAGGAAAATTAGATAATTTATGAATCTATTAAATTTGTGATTGTATCATGACATATAATCATTTGATGATTTCAGTAAGGTCATATAAATAGGAAAACTTTCCTGTCAGGAGAATGTGTTAATATTAGATTTTAAAGCTTAAGAAATGCTCACACATTTTTCTGTATCTTATTGCTAAATGTAAATTTATTCAAAGCAGAACATATGACTTAATGTAAATGGTTTGTCTTGACAAAAATGCCTGAGTCAAGTTGCTAATTAATAACTTCTCTGCTGTGTCCTGAATAAGACAACAGGCTATAAGGAGAGAAGCCTGGATATTAATTTGGGTTCTACCATCAACCATCTGAGTGATCTGAATAAGGTGCTAGAGGCTTTAACTTCATTATGAAACAACGAGAATCATCTAGGCTGAGCAGATTCGTAGGAACCAGAATCTGTAATTTCTTGTTCTTACCAAGTAAGAGTTGTGTCACATTCATATCAGAGATTGATTTCAGTTGATATTAGTTTCACATTATTGCTATGGGAATACTACTTAGTACCAATTTTGAGCAAACAAAATCTTTAATGACATGCAGTACTTTCTATACATTAACATTTTATTGAACAATATTTGCATATTAGTGATCTATTAGACTGCTTATTTTTTGGACATTTATTTGAAAAGTGGAATTACTTAGCCTTTCCATGATATAAGCTCTAGAGAGACACAGAATGACCCAGATGTTCAAAATATCAAAATTTGCTTGAATTCTTAAATCAAAAGAAACTGTGTATTAAAAAATAAAAGAAATCATGATGAAGTACAGGTTTCTTTTCCTGTGTCAAAAATAGTGCATTCCCACAATGTGTAGCATTGTTGTTTGCTTATTGGAAAGGAATGAACAATTGGGAAATAAATCATCTTTTTGGCATTGCCCTTTTATCTTTATCCTGTTCAAGTACTTATTCCAGGGAACACTTAAAAAACAACAAGCGCCACTTGCATTTTGCTATCAAATCTCAGATTTGTTTTCAGCTCTCAGTATAGAAAGTGAGTTTATAGTCTCAGGAAATGTAATTAATTATCACTATGTTTGTAGTAATTTAAAATAACCATATCAAGGAAGAGTGCTTATGACATTCAACTGATCTCATTTATTATTGTGTAGACTCCTAGCATCTCTATATTTAATGGCCTCTCAGTATCTCATGAGCAACACCATTTTTTATAACTTTAATTCAACTAGATTGGAAATAAGTCATTTTGGGGTTCTCAGGCTAAAACTTAGTAAAACAGTTATTAACTCCATTTTTTTGTTTGTTTTTCATCAATCATTTAAAAATCATTTAAAAAATCTTAAAAATTCTTTTAAGACCTAAAAGAAATTTGCCCTCCTAGTTTAAGTAGTCATGTATAATCTCAAAGGCCAAATTTTAATAGATCATGGGCTACAAAGCACTTTAAAATGAATAGCTATCTTTGATAATAATATTGATTAAGTTTCAGACATCGCACTAGGCTATTTTTATACATTTTTCATTGGTTTAACATATACATTCTGAGGGCCTACTAAGTGGCAGGTCTACGGAAGGCAGTCAGACTACAATGATGAGAATAGACACAATATCTCTACTTGATGGCACTCCTAGTTTATAAGGAAATATATTAATCATAAATAAATACAAAATTATAACTTATAAAAAGTAAGTGTATGCCACTCTCAGAAAGCATAACTTCATGCTGGCCCTCCAATTATATAAGTAAGAAGTAGTATATTTTGCAGGGAAATTTGCTTAACCTCCGAAAACCTAAATTCTAAGGAACAAGTAAATCCAAGATTCAGACAAAAGTGACGTTTAATGTCAAAGGTAGAGCTCATAAGCAGTAAATCATACTGGCTTTAAGATCTTCCACAATTGTGAAAAATGATATTAGCATTTGTTCATACAATTCAGGAACAGACTCAGATGTGAATGAATGACATTTTCCTCAACACAGGTTAAGAAAATGGTTTGAATCTCAAAGAATACTTTTTTAAAAATTTAATTATCAGTGAGATTACTGTTTTTAGATGAGACTATACTTGGTTGTATAAATAAGTTACCTTAGCCTTTCTCAAACAATTTTAATAAACTGAATAAGAGTATTGAACCATTGTAAAATTCCATTGATAGTAAATACTAATTAATTTTTGATATTTTAGTGAAAATATACCTATAAATTGTCAGAGACTATTTATGTTCAGACCTCAGTGTAATGTCATCACAATGACACCTAAGACTACCGAAAATTCCATTTTTTTCTATTACTATATCACAAAAATAAGATTGGATGCTTTTTCCCCAGCCATTTGCGGGGAATGCACGACTTAAGATGTAGGTAAGACATGTGACGTGTGTGAAACTCACTGCTGGGGAGAAGTGTAATTTCAAGTCAATTCACACCCCAAATCCCAAAAGGTAGATGCTGAGAATTGCTAGCGCTATTTTGCAATCTATATGTTTCTCACACATGCAGCTCAGTGTAGCATATTGCAGGGTAAGTAGCAGCAAGGACTTAATTATTTAACAAAGGTCAACAATTCTCCAGAGTAACACCCCCGGGTTATTTGACTTGCATGTATAAGAATGTTGACAAATACACAGTGCAACAGTATAAAGTATCCATGTTGTCTTGTGTCACACTAAACTATCATCAACTCCATTTTTCACTTATAAAGTGAATTTTATATATATATATATATATATATATATATATATATATCTTTTTATATACATATAAAGGATATAATTTCTTCTCCTAAATATCTTTTAAAATCTTCTCTGAAGTTATAAAAGAAAATACATGGAGATCATTTATACTGTACTCAACACATGTTTTAAAATCTTTTTCCTTTTATTCAAACGTTTTCTTCCTTTTCAGCATCTGTCTCATATGTTGAAAGTGTGCCCTACACTTTGTAAATTTTCACTGCCATTTAGAATTTAACCTTGCACTATCTTTCAGAATTATAAATGTGCATGCCCTTTGATCTAATAGTTTTGCTTTTAAGAAAATATCCTAGAGACATAAAATATTGAAAATATTCAGTGACTAAATAAAATACTTTAAAATCATTTAATTAGAAAAATTAAATTAGTTGAACTTGATGAATGGATGGAAGTCCATGATGCATTAATGAATGAGAAAGCCAGCTTGCAAAAAAAACTGTAATGAATAATTTTTTAGTAAAAATAATTCATATACATATATGTGTGTATATTTGGTATGTAAGTGTGAAGAAGGTAGAGGCTATTGATCAGGACATCAACATTGTTATATTATGAAGACAGAAAGTTCAAAATGGAGAGGAGAGCGTAGATTATTAATTTTTAAAGAAATGTATATCTTTTTAAAGAATTTCAGTGGTTGCATTGAGTCCCTGATAATTTTGTTCATACTTTTAAATTCTTAATGACTCATTCTGAAATAACCTATATACTACATATTTTTGTAAGTTTTTCATAATATACAAAGAGTGTAAGATATTTTCTTCCTAAAGAGTTCATTCATATTTTGGCACCTGCTTAAATACCATGTCAGAAATTTCAGAGGAGAGAAAATTTATTTCGGCTAAAATCAGGAAATTTTCATGGATGCAAATCTTTTAAAAGATAAGAAAAGTAATTTTTAGTGAGTTAGAATATAAAGGAAGCTTCATTTGAACTTCTAGGTGGAGATGATAAAGACACAAATACACACAAAGCTGAATCACAGATAATCCATCCTTCAGTATTGAGGAAATATAAAGAAAATCATAAAAAAGACAAATATTCAGAGGAGACTGCAGAAGGAAACTTTATACCATAAAAAATGAGTAAAACAGTAGTAAGGAAAATAACAAAAAAAAAAAAAAAGAAAAGATTCAGACATGATTCAGTGTCTGCTAGCTCTGTTCTTCTCCTTCCATTCCAGATGGAGAAAGTGTATCAATAAATTCCTAATACTCTTACTTAGTATCATCTAATTTCCAGAAAAACAAACTGTGACAATCATTGCAGATGGTTAGAATTTCAGCAGAAGAGGAACAATTGCAAGGAATTACTATTTTTGAAGGTTCACTATTAAAATGAGACCTCTATCCAAAACCCATTATATTCTTCATAAGGACAGAATAAAATACAACTAGGTGAAGTGCATTCTGACTTACATATGTAATGACACCCCTTCCATGGCTACATAGCCCATCAAAGTTGTATTGCACTACGGCACCCTATTTTCAACCACAAAGTAAATGCAATAGCACTCATTGCTCAAACTAGTTAAGAGAAGAAAAAAAACAATTCTCAGATGAAGTTTGTTAACAATAATTTACTCATGCTAACTAAGAACAAATTAAATGTTGGAGAGCACTGCCAACTGAAGCATAAGCAACTTGAATAAGATGGCAAGGGAAATTGTGCAGACTACAGGAAAATAAGTAAATAAGAAACACAGTAGGCAGAAAAGAGAAAAACACTCTGGTCTGGAATAAAATAAAGATTTAGGAGTAGGAATATCTTTTCCTAAAATGCTTTATGCTCTGGAATATTTAATATGAAAATGAATTGAAACATGGAAAACACAGACATTAAGATAATACAGAGGGTGGACAGGAGGGCTGAGAGGTCTAAGAAAATCAGACTTGTATTATTAAAGGGATAATTGTTGATGTCCTCCATTCAAAGACCATCAGAAATGCAACTGTGGTTGAACAAAGTTGACTTACTGATGCATTTCAATGATGGAGATCTCACACCATGAGGAACCACGGTATATCTTAGGAAGAGGATGTTAGTAAGAACTTCTTAGAGGTTTTGAGCTCATGTTAGGTGTCTGAGGAAAGGCTTCAAAAAAGCAAGGCTTAACTCTGGATTGGATGCTGTCAGAAAGAGGGTGATTCTATGATTACCTTCAGAATTCTTATCAGAAAGAACAAGGTGAGGCTGAACATTTGAAACACCAGTCATTAATATTGAACAGGAGAGTAAAACATCTAGCCATTTTTACAGCATGAATAAAGCTCATGTTTTGCCTGCATTCAAACATGATTAATTACAGAGTAGTCTTGGTTTTGACCCATCACAGTCACACAGTGACCACATCTGACGTTGGTGTTCTGTGAAATTGTTCCACTTCAACAGAACACCAAGGCCCAGTGATGTAAGTGCAGCTCCTAGAAATATAAAGGACTAAACAGCAATGCCAGGACAGTTCCAAGCTGTCAAGCTGCTCTTCTTTTCTTTTTGTTTTTTGCTTCTTTATTTTTAGTTAATAAACTTTACTTTTTAGAGCAGTTTTAGGTTCATAGAAAAACTGAGGGGAAAGTAGTGTTTCCATATGCACCCTGTCTCCACACTCACACAAACTCACCCACTACTGACATCCCATGGAACAGTGGCAAATTTGTTAAAATTGATGAACCCACAGTGACACGCCATTGTCACTCAAAGTCCATAGTCTACATTAAGGTTTACCCTTGGTTTTGTTTATTCTATGGTTTTTGACAAAGGTATAGTGACACAGATCTATCATATAGTATCAAACAGAATAGTTTTCACTGACCTAAAAGTCCTCCATGTCCTACTATTCATGTTTCCCTCCCCACAGCCCGAGGCAGACACTCATCTTTTAACTGTCTCCCTTGTTTTGCCTTTTCTGGGATAGCAAACATTTGAAATTATACAGTGTGTAGCTTTTCAGATTGGCTTATTTCACTTGGTAATATTCACTTAAGTTTCCTCCATGTCTTTTCAGGGCTTGATAGCTCATTTCTATTTAATAATGAATAATAATCCATTGTCTGGATGTACCAGCTACTCACCCACTGAAGGACATCTTGATGGCCTCCAAAGCTGCCATAAATGTCATCTATAGTTTCTGACGTGGACGTAAGTTGTTAATTTATTTGGGAAAATACCAAGGAGCATGATTGCTGGATCATATGGTTAGAGTAGGTTTGTTTATTTTAGAATGAAATGAATGTTTTTAAAGAGGGCAGGAGAGCGGTAGTATGGAACATGAAGAGAAACAGATACTGTGCAAAGCAAAGAATATATATGAGGAGAAGGCATGAAAAGATAAAGGTGTGTCTGTTGCATAAGTTGAAGAAAGGCTTCCATGCCAAACTGAAAAGCCTAAACATGGTCCACTAAAAAAAGGGGGATTATTGGGAGGTTTTGCAAAGAGAAGCAGAGTAAGGTGTGTTCTTCAAGAGCATTCATATGGCAGGCATAGTCAGAGGAAGTACTTCAGAGGTAAAGACACATTGAAACAGAAGAAAAACTGCAGTTTCTTTCTGTGGTTGATACGAAATAGATAGTCATATCTAGGTCTGCAGTGAAATAATGATAAGGTTTTTGGTTTGGGGTTTTATTTTCCTTTCTTCCTTCCAGCAACTTCTTGACATGAATGCTATATGGAGAACACTGATGCATGTGGTAGTTCTAAGGTCATACTCAGGATGGACTTAAAACATTTGAGAGCTGTGATTTGCCCCTGTCCTTAGCTCCAAATCAAGTGGCCTAAAAACACACTGCAACCATTCTGACAAATTATGCAACCTACGAAAAACAAATAAAAGAATACAGCACTTCAGAAGTTGTCTTTTTCAGACATTCTAGCCAGAAAATAACCAGCATCAGTGTCTTCCAACACTGGTGGTTTAGGCCATGGCTAGAAAACTAAACAAGCATCATTCTTTACTATATAAGCTCCATTTGGTGTTTGAAGGTTTTTGCAGTATATCTGCAAAGTACTAAAGTTTTAGAAAGAAAATCACTCCACTATTTTATCTAACACCAATGTCACGTTGAGAAATTTCCCAAATGCCAAAAATATTACATAGCTCCTTCATATTCAAGAACCTTAATCACGCCCTAGCCTGGGGCTTTAGGATTGCTTCCTACATCAGAACAAGTTATAATCTAAATTTTTTTTAAAGATCTATAAAATACATCTACCAAATGACTGCTTTATGAGGCAGGGGTTATAGGAGATAATAAGACCAGATGCAATTTTCCGTGGAAATAAGAAAAATCTCCCATTATTTTATACTTTCTGCTGAGTTTAAAATTCTAATTCCAAACATTCTATTTTCTTTACCTTGTAGAAAAATACATTATTTGGTAAAACAGTGAGGTGGGCTAGGACTTTAAAGATTGCAAGTTTAGTCCATTTTTTTCTAGTAGGATATGAGATCTTCATTTATAAAATAAAAGTGATGAGTTAAAATGCACCTAAAATATGACAATGTGATTCTTTAATAGTATATTAACATGCTATATAAATATTCAGGGGAACACTTACTTATTTTTCATTATCCCCTTGATTAAACCAATAATTTATTTGACTGCCTTAGAAATATCACTGAAACCTTACATCCTACAGCTTATAACCACATGACCTTGTGCAAGCAGACAGAATTGGGTTGAAATGTTACAACTAAATTCCAAATATAATCCAACAATACAATCCAACCTCTAATAATGAAATCACATCCTAAAAATTACTTTCTTCACTTTATAATCCATATATTTAGAATCAGATTGTGCTCAAACTGAGAATCACAGTAGTTTACACCACTAGTTCAGAAGGAAAAATCTACTTGCCTTTTCCCTCAAATCTTTATTCTAATTTTAATGCCTACATGATAATTATTTTATATATATAATTTTTTAAATATCAACCATTTAGTCAGCTCAGGATGCATTGCCTGAGAGTCTGGAAAGCACAATGTGTGGTAAAGGATAGAAAAAAATCTTAGGGTAACATCATTAAGAACTTATCAAGGAAATACAAACAAACATACATACATACAAATACTTCTGTCTCTCCAAGTGTAATCTCAATGGCAATCTTCCAGACAAAAATAATAGACTAAAAGTTGTTTGCTTTGTTCAAGATTTATACTGACAAATCACTCATGAAGGAGGTTAAGAACAATGAGGACCAAAAGGAGAAATAAATAGGTCCAGTTAAATTTTAAGTTTTAAAATCTCACAGCAATATAATTTTAGTTATACCATTTTTAAGCACTGCATGTCTCTTTTTTTTTTCCCCACCCCTCTTCCAATCACGATTATACATGTTCTTTAAAGACCAGCTCAAATGCCAACACCTATATGGAAACTTCCCAACCATTACTTCATCTCAAATGAGAGCTAATCTCTATTTAAGTAGTGAAGTGGCCAATTGAGTAGCTCCTATCTGCTAACAAACACTTGCTGTTTTCTTTTCAATTCTAACAGAAACTTTTCACAATGGACATTAGAACCCTTAAGAAGTTTGCCCAAGGTGATACGAGTTCAACTAGGATTTGAACTTCAGAATACCAATCTCCAAATCTCATGTACTCTCTACAAATATATTTTCTCTTATTCTGAATAAAACAAAATAACATAGAATATTTCAAAATAGTCCCTATACTCATTCTGGTTATAATTTACTATAATGGTTCTTATAAATTATCTGATTGGGAGCAATAGGATATCTTCAAGTTTCACTGGAAAGCACTAAAAACACTTATAGCCCCCCGCAGATTCAATAGAATATAAATGTCAATATTCTCCATGAGTAGGCTTGCCTGGCAGTGAAGCTTAATTATACTTATGTGTAACTCAGACATTCTAGTAAGCAAAACAGAAATAGAATATAAAAGCAGTGAAAGTCTTATCCTGAAACAACAGTCAATGGATAGCAAATGAAAGGAAGGAATAACAATTGGTACCCACTTCTTTTTACCAAAAACACTTTTAATAAACATTACTGTATGCTCCTCATTGTTATTTTTGGACCAAATGACTGACTTAAAATACTGGATTTTTTCTGCTAGTAATGTGACCTAGAGTTAGCATAAACTGACAACAGAGGAAGCATGGTGCATCGATGGCCTCAGGATGGGAGGGTCCAGGATCAGCAGTAAGACGCTTAACTGTATTATATTAAAAGAACTACTGGGATATTCTACTTGGTTTATTTTTTCTTTAAAAAATAATTTATTTTTAAGTGGCTAACGTCAAACTCTAAATCATATTTTAAGGAACACAAACTCCTTAGTATTTTCTCCAGTAATTCCCAATTCAATATTATTCTTTCCTCTGAATTTTAAGTTTTAATTATTTCAATGAGTGAAAAGTTAAATATTTCTCTTTCATAAAATTAATGAAACCCCACGACTCTTGGATGAGTTTCTGGTTGCTTTCTTCAAAATAATACATATTTTAAATTTTCTTACATGTACCAACAAATTAATTCATATATTTATTCATCCTATATTTAACAAATTTCTATATTTAACCATCTGGGCCAAATGCATAAAGAGATAAATAAGACCTCAGTTTTTCCCTAAGAAGTTAGTTGTCTGTGGCTGCACAGTTCAATATGGTAGCCACTAGAGCATGTGGCCATTGCACACTTGAAATATAGTTACAAATGAGAGGTGCTGTAAGTGTGAAATATCCACCAGACTTTAAAGACTTGGAATTTTTAAATGTATGTAAAATATCCCATTAAGATTTTATACTGATCACATGTTGAAATAATTACATTGACTATGTAGAGTTATACATCATATATTATTAAGTTAAATTTATTTGTTTCTTTTTAATGTTTTAATAGTTGTACTAGAAAATTTAAAATTATCTGTGGATTGCATTATATTCCTCTTGGACTGCTTATATATTCCATTTATGTATATGTATGTATCTTATCTAACTATGCCAATCAGACATAGTTTATAGACTTAAGGGAACATATGTTCTAAGTATGTATTAGAATATTAGATATGTAAAAACATGTCAAGTGGGACTTTAGGGTTTCATTGAAGCTTCCAAGCTGAAGTGAATGAGGTACAAATGCACACAATTCTAAATAGCAAAGCTAGACACATAAACGTAGGACTAACTAAGAATAAGGCCAACTATAACCAATACTAGTCTTCAAGGTCCATCAAGCATGTGAAGATTTATTGCCTGGGGCGTGGGGAGCTGTTATAAAGGAACTGCTACGTGTAGAGAATACTGCAGCATTCCCTCTTCACCCCCACAGTGGAGAGGTGGGGGATGCCCCTCCCCTACCCCACCTCAAGGCAAGTGAAGGAGGCACCAGGAGCACACTCTCAGAGGCTGTGGATGCTTGTGAGAAGGGGAATGCATAGCTTTGTAACCAAAAGGATGCTATGCTGACTGAGCTGCTTAAACCTTCAGCTTGTCCAGGGCAGCCACCAGGGCCAAAGTCAAGAGCACTCTTGGTAGAACCTTTATATACAAGTTGGAGGTGGGGCATAGCTATCTGTAATGACTTTTGTCCAAAATCATCTGAAGACAGAAGGCTTCCTTAAACAGCCTACAAAAAGAGAAGTCAACGATAGCACAAGCAACACTCCTGTCGCTGGTGGACAAGAGTAGTTCAGGTCCTTAAGGCCAAGAAGATATCACAACGGTAGCTAAACTGACATGTTTTAAAAGGATACTGACCAACAGAAACACCTACTGAGGTGAAAGTGGTCCCAGGGGAAATAATCGGAATGGGGTTCCACTACAGATTAAAGCTGTGGGTCGACTAACATGAAGTCAGCCAGAGAATGTATCACCATAACAGAAGACACTGAAACTCAGGAAGGCTTTAAAGTTTTGAAAAACTGCACTATTAATCCTGCACAAAAGAGCAGGCATTAGAACACCTGCTTTGAACAAAAGACCTCACCAACCAATACTGAACCACAGGCGTCAGCTAAGTATAGAAACATTTGCCCTTATTCTTCACATGCTGGCTACCAGTCCAACTGAACATGAGCCAGAAGCTGGGGGAGGGGGGCTGAGAAGAGGAGTTAAACGGAATATGGGGGCTCAAAACAGACAGCAGAATTCTTCCCCACTGCCCTGCAAAAGCACATCAGACTTGAGCTGAGCATTCAAGGAGAAGATTGAAAATAAATGTGAGAATAAGGCTTTGATTCAGACTTGTCCTAAATTTGAATTCCTGAAAACAGTATTTTCTTGTTTTGTTTTGTGTTTTTAATTGTTTTTAATATCTAGAAGTAATCAGAATGTTATGGGCTCTATGCAAGATCCCTTAGGGTGGAAAATTAGCATCTGATAAAGCATGTTTGAAATAAGTGGCCAGAAAAAATAAAGTAATTCTCTGATCATAACTATCAACTTCCACCTATTAAGTATAAAATGAGAAATATGGTGAGCTGTGAAAAATAACTTATCAGAGCAATTCACCAATGATTTTGAAACTTTCTCCTTATACAGATTAACTTTTCATACTATCGAAGAAAAGGAACTCCTATTCTTATTTGATACTGCCTCAAAATGCTTTATATAAAGCCTATTAAACTTTGAGCATTATTGCATCATACAAACTATAAACTTCCACTTCTTTTAAATAACAATACAAGAAGCAGTTATTCCTGCCTTGTAATTTCAATTCCAAACCTAACTTAACTATACAACTGTTCAGACAAATATGTAGCTAGGTAAGTAGGGCTCTCTTTTTAAGATGTAAAATGTATCTGAGGATGTGTGGAGTGCGGTGAAGAGGAATGTTCTAGAATGAACATTCTAAATAGGACTAGAATGAACTCATCCTTATTTTTTTCTCCCAAAAGTCTCCTTCTGGGGGAAATTTGTAGCTTAAATCAAAATTTTGAGATGGCATAGAAAACCCATGCCCAGTCCAGGCCTCAGTGTCCATGTATCCACAAAGGACCAGCAGAAACTGTCAAGACTGGAGGGGCTTTATGTCAGTGGTGGTAGGAAAAGCCATCAGAGTGATGTGCCAGGTTTATTAGAAGCAAGATCCTGCTCCAGGTAAAAAAAAGAAACTGCATGGAGATGGGGAGAGCTCCAGGCAACATGCTTGACTGTCTGGAACAAACCCCCTGTGCAGAGGACAAAACAGAAGCAGAATCCCAGGACAGACCAGAAGTTAGACCAGAAAATAAGAGATGGGGTTAGCAGAAAAAGCAGGATGCTTATAAGTATCCCACACTTGAAAAGTATTTATTTTTAACATGTCATTCAATATAAGATCAAAGTACAAACATCATAAGTGTCAGCTTGATAGCTTTTCACAAATTAAACTACACCTATGTAATCAGGACCCAAAATAAGAAACAGAATATTATCAGTGCTTTAGATGCCTGTTTAATGATCCCTTCCAGCCATTACCATCTCCCAAACTTTCCATTATCCTGAACACTAAAAACATAAATTGGTTTGTCTATTTTTTTTTTTTTTACTTTTACAAATTAAATTATACAGTATGTATGCTTTGCCTCTGGCTTATCTGACTCAAAAGTATTTTGCAAGATTCATCCATATTTTTGTGTATAGTTGTGGGTCATGGATTCTCATTGCTCATCCACTGTGTCAGTATACTGCAATTTACTACTCTTTCACTGGACACTTAGATAATTTCTAGTTTGAGGCAATTATGAATAGTGCTGCTATAAACATTCTATCTTGTGTCTTTCATTAAGCCTGTATACCTATTTCTTCTGGGTATGCACCTAGGTACAGAATTGCTACATCATTAAGTAGGCAATTAAGCTTTAATAAATGCTGGTTAACAGTTTTCCCAAGTTATTGTAATAATTTATACCCCCAGGAATGTAGGAAAATTATGTTGGCTATACATCTTCATCACACTTGACCTTTCCTATCTGCTTCATTTTAGCCTTTCTGGTGGTATCACATTGGAGGTTTTCATTTACATTTCTTAATGATTTATGAAGTCAGACAACTTTTCATATCTTTATGAGCTATTTGGATATTTTCATTATTGTGTCTTCAAATTTTCTCCCCATTTTTGTTATTGGATTATTACTCTTTTTTATCTTATTTATTAGGACTTCCTAATATATTCTGGATGAGCCCATTTTTCATCTATATATATATGCATGTGTATATATATATATATATATTCTCCTTCTCTGTGTGTTATTGTTACATACCATTAATGGTATCTTTTGTTTACAAAAGTGGTAAATGCTGTCATAGTCCAATATTTTTTTTCATTTATGGTTAGTGGCTTTTGATCCAGTTTAATACATCTTCTTAGATGTTCTCCTTGTAAGTTTTCTTCTAACACTTTTATTGCTGTACCTCAGCCATATTTAAATGCACATAAATTTATATAGGGCACTGAGGCAAAGTTTCTGTCAAAACCCTTAGCCTATATAGAAGAAACTTCTAATATCCTATCAGACCAGGCAGGGCTGTAGGTTCAGAATCAAGGTGGGGCCACGCCTACTCAAAGCAGGACTTTTCAAACATTCATCTGAACTTGGGAGCTCTGAACTAAGAAGTTAAAGAAAAGAAGCAAACTGCTTTCAGTATACTTACTGTCTAATTATGATCCAAGAAGATGTAAGACAGTAATAGGAGTGAAATTTGCAAAAACGGTAAAAATAACTCTAGGGATTATAATAGCACTGATTTCCATAAGATGACATCAAGTTGCTTCAGGCTCATTCACAGCCTGAGGCTCAAGCTATGAGTGCACAAAAGTATGATAGCCTCCCTCTCCTGTTATGTCACAAGGGTTATTTCAATCCTCCATGTAGAGGAATTCAGGGAGGTATAGACAAGTGTGCAAATGCTTCTTGTATATATCAGTGAATTAGACACTACTGGTTACTTGTTACAAATTGATTATTTGATCTGGCATTAAATGTAATCTATGTTTGGACATATATTTCAATCAACCCTGATTATTTTGTTTTCTTACAAAATCTTCAAGGTCTAGTTTTAACCCTTCCCTGCCCATTTATCATCCCAAACATATGTCCAGGTGTTTACAGACATGTATGTATGTTGGTTGGGGCAGCTCATTCTAGCTATCACACTTCCATCATGTGTTAGGTTCACAAAATTTATAACCAGTTGATGTTGGAAGGCCTTGATGTGCTTTAGGGAAGCCAGATTATTACACAACCCAGACTGCAATGCTCTATGTATTTAGGAGTTTTGATTTTTTAAAAAATTGAAATATTTGTTTGTGCTCACCTAAGATCAATGCATTTCTCCAGTAATTAGATGAGAGGTAAAAAAAGTAAAAGAAAATTTTCAGCAGTTCATTCCAATTTGTTAGTTCCTCATCAGGCTCAAGAAATCTGCATTTTACCAAGTCTAATAAAGAATACATGGAAGACTATGTGTTTTATACATAGCTAAGACATGAATTTTCTATCACTGTCAACGAGTACCTTTGTAATCCATCTTTATTTAAAATGGCATTTAATGGCTTGGCAATATTTATAATGCAGAACAACTGTATTATTTCACAGAATGCACATGTGCTTACAGCTGTCCATGGTACTGCCTGCAGCTGTGGGATAGTTTGCACAGTTTGCTTAGTAAATACCTGGGCTTCCTGTTTTATCTGTGAGAAGAAAAACATGAAGCCCAGATAGTTTGTATCAATTATGCTGTAAAAAGCATTGGCTGGTCTTCTCAGCAGGACTTCTACTGATCCAAGTTCTGTCAGGATCTGATACAATGATTGTGGACAACTCACTTTGTGTCCGTAAGTCTCATTTTCCTTAATAGTAAAATGAAGATGTCTGTTTTGTTAATTGAAGTAGAGTTGATTTACAATATTGTGTTAGTTTTAGGTGTATAGCATAGTGATACAGTATTTCTACAGATTATCCTCCATAAAGGTATCTGTTTTAATTCTATGTTTTGCAAATAACTGAATTTCCTTGGGAATTAGGACAAGCAAACAGAGCTCCAGAAACTTCTGCCCTCTTTCAAATACTGGAGTTCTAGGAAAATATTTATTTGAATAAAACATTTAATCCTTTAAGCATGATTAACAATAATGCCCCTTTACTTTCTAATGATCTTTGACTTCTTGCTAAAGAAAGGCAGTTATTTTGAGGTGTTTAAAAATTCTCACTTTAATGTTAATCAGAATTGAAATTTTATCTTGGCTTGGCTATTCTACCAGTGTCAAGGGAGAAAACAAAATCCCTCTCTCATGATCACTTCACCTATAAAAAGGGAGATTATAAGACTTAATGCCTCATAAAGTTGCTGTGACTAATAAATCAAGTAATCCCAGTGGAGTACTTAGGATAGATCTTAGCAAATTTTGGAGCACATAAAAATATCATCAGTGCTCTTTCACGTTTTGTCATATATAATATGTACTCCCTTGATCACATATAATAATAATATCAAATTGAAACTAATTTTGTTATTAACTATAGCATTTTTATAATACTAAGTCCTAGGCTACACTCAAAAACACAGACTCTGTATTAGTTTCCTAGGGCTGCTATAGCAAGGTACTTCACAAAGTAGGTCTTTAAACAATAGACATTTATTCTTTCATGACTCTGGAGGCTCAAAGTCTGAAGTCAGAGTGTTAGCTGGGTCATGGTCCCTCTCAAGTCTCCAGGAAAGAATCCTGTCTTGCCTTTTACAGCTTTCTGGTGGATGCCAACAATCCTAGGCACTTCCTGGCTTGTTTTTTGCCACTTCCTTCACAGTGCTACCTCCTTTCGCTATGTGTCCTTCTCTTTCTCACTCTTTTTCTCTTATAAAGACACCAGTCATTGGATCATTGGATTTAGGGTTCATCCATAACCTGTATGACCTTATCTTAACTTGATTATGTCTTCAAAGACCCAATTTCCAAAAAAAGGTCACATTCACAGGTACTGAAAGTTACAACTTTGATATACTTTTTTAAGAGACATGATTTAACCCACAACAGGGTCCATAAAGAAATGGACAGATACTGAGCTTAAATTGCTAAATAATTTAGTGGAAGTTTGCATATCCTAAAAATAATCAGACATTAATAAAACAAAGTTGGAGAAGTCTTAATATGGAACAAACTTTAATATATTCAGAATATGCCTTGTTAATATATAGAAAAATCAATAATTTAATATGGAGAGGAGTTTTTAGGACATTATAATTATTAACCTAATGAAATTCCAATCCAAATAACAAAAGATTTCTGAATATGGATATGTACTTTAACAAGCTAATTCCAAGATTTATAGGACCTAACAAAGGGTCAATAACAGCCAAGTCAATTGTGAAGGAAATGTTTTTACATCTTGAACTACTATACACTTAGATACTATTAAGCTATTTTAATTATGACACTGTAACACTAGCACACAAACAAATAGATGAATGGACCTAATTTACTAGTGCAGAAACAGATGCAAATATATATAACACTTGGATTGTGAAAGATATGGTATTACAGATTAGTGGTAGACATTTAAATGGTGTTTAACGATTGCTTGTTAATAAAAAAGAAAAAAAAAAGAATCCCCTCTGCAATGCAACAACCAACTCTAGACAGATTGGAAAACTAAATGTGAAAAGTCAACTTTACAACTTCTAAAAGACATGCAGAAAATTATTTTTGTGATTTCTGGGTAGGTAGAATTTCTCATGAAATCCTGAATTCTAAAATGACATATTAAAGAAAAAGACATAAAATTGATCACATTAAAATTCAAGTCTTCTGAATGATAAACATAAAAAAGTGAAAAGTCAAAACTTTTGGTAAAACAATTAGAAAATAGCTATGTACATCAACAAGAAAATAGAAAAATATTTTGTAGTATTTTGAAAAAATGGAATTCTATAGCAATAAAAATTAGATATAAATTAAGAGCAAGTTAAAAATCAATTTGTAGATAAATTTAAACAATACCATATCATTTATATAGAACTACAAGGACAAAACTGCTTGGGAATGAGAAAAAAGCCAAGATAGCAGTTATTTTTCGAAAGACAAGTAAGAATAATATGATTTGGTTGCAATATTCATTTTTTCAGATGAGAAGAATATTAACTATTATTTTTTACATCTTTGTATGTATTACATTTCATAATACTTTAAAAATTGTATATAATAGTAAACCTCAGCTCATTCCTTTCTTCTCTTAAATCACAAAAATGTACTATAGACATCTGAGTACATGTTATATGTTAAATCCGATGGGGGAGGATTCTGAGAAGATAGCAGCAGCATTTTTTTCCTGTCACCTGTACCTGTCCACTTAAAACACAGGTGGAGGAACGAGGACAGCGAAACAAAACTCTACACACAGCATTTATCAAAACAGATGTAGGTTCCCCTTAGCTTCAAAATACACTCAGATGATGACAAACACTGAAGCCAGAAGAAACTGTGTTGTGCTCACAGTTATGCAAGAGAAAGCAATGGAACACCTGACTGAATCTGAGAGTCCCAGAAGAGCCCAGAGGTACTCACTGTACCTCTGCCTGGATCACCAATGTGAGAATGGAAAGAGATTCACGCTTTCCAGTAGAATTCCACAGGAAGGGCCCAAAGCAGTCTGATATTACAATTCTAAAATGTCACCAGTAAACGTCATGACAAAACCCCACAATGGAGATCACCTGCTGGGAACTGAATCAAAACTGAGCAGCAATAATACAATACAGAAGCGAAGCTAAGAAAGTACAGATCAAAGGGGTGGTGGGAGGACACAGGCAGGACTTCTCAAAAAGTAAACTACACTTTTAAAAATTGCATGGAAACAATACAAGAAAAAGTGCTGTGAAGTTAGAAAAACTATCCAATATCATGCCTCCTCTAAAAGTGTGGCTAATCAGCTGCTTGTAAAACTGGACAACTGACAAGATTGGGTCAAATCTATTAAAAAGTTGTTGTTAGAATATGGAGCAAAATATATCCCTAAAAATAATAAAAGTTTGCCAGAAACATGCTCAAAACATTGTAAAAAAATATAAGCTATCTATTTAAAAATAAGCCAAAAGACACTAAGAAAATAATATAAGATAATAGAGAAAAAAAAAAACCTAGAATTAGAAAACTCAGAAATGTCATAATGGGACTCAGGAAACAATTAGAAATAAAAGAAAAAATTATTTCAGAAATGAAAGTTAAATTAAAAAGAAACATAAATGAAAATAAACACAATATATTATGTTTCCTTAAGCAATAAAGAATGTGATGAGGAGAAAAAATTAAATAAAACATAAATGAAAAAATAAAATAATTTAGGAGGAAATTGCAAATTTACAAAAAAAGAGGATCAAACTTTCATAAAATTGGAGTGTCTAAAGGCTAATTACTGAATGATATATTTAACAAAATATTTGTTCAACAAAAGCGTTTGAATCTCCATAAAAAATCCAACTGTAATTCTTAGATTATGGTATTTAGATTCTGATGGAAACAAACTGAAGCCAGAAAAAAAAAACAAAAAAAAAACAAAAACAAAACCAAAACAACTTCCCAGACAAAGAAAAAACTTCTTAGACAATCAGAGGAAAAATGATAAATGGCTGGATATTTAATGATACTGAGGAATTACTGTTAATATTATAAGTGTGCCAATGTTGTTGGGACTATGTTCAAAAAAGTTTCTATATTTTAGAAATGCACGTGAAATATTTACAGATAAGATGAAGTTTATGGATTTGCCTCAAACTAATCCATTCTTCAAGAGAAAATAATTGGTTGGCAGTCTAAACAAAAGAAAATGGATCACGATGATAATAGTTAAAGCTGGTGAATGCTACTAGTTGTGGGGGGGATTTATTATAATATTTGCTGTCATTCTATGTATGTTTAAAACTTTTCACAAGACATAAAAAAGTAAAAACTGTTATTAGAAGATAAATTTCATATCTCCACTGTACTACAGAGAAAATAAGCAAATTTATGAAAATTAAAAAGAAGATGATTCACATTGAGGGCAGAGAATGGTACTATCTTCCTCTCTAGAAATAAATTATCCTTATTTATAAAGAAATCTTAACAAACCTTAAGAACTTAATGGAGGGAAATATTCATGGATTAAGAACACAAACATAAATACCTAATTTTATTCAACTAATACTTTCAGCATATATATTGAGTACAACCTATGTGATAGATACTCTTCTAAACACAGCAGTAAATATATAAGAAAAAAATTGAATAGACTTTACAAATTCTAGGAAAAATTAATATTCTAATAACATTTTAAAACCAGGATAATTAAAATAATCCTAAATGCAACCAGGTAGTAAGAAGCATTTCATTCTAAGAAACCAAAATCAATTTGGCCCAACTATGCTTTCCATGGCATGGAATATGAGGGGAAAAAATTACTAAAAATAAAATTTTCATCAGAGCCTTTTAACCTGTAGCAAATGGAGTTGGGACAGGAAAGAGGGTCAGGGCCATGTGGGAAGAAGAAATAAAAATAGTGAATGAAAAACAGCAGAGAAACAGAATTGTCTGTTACAGGCTGACTCAAGGTATTTCATTAAAAGCTATAATGTACTTTATTTTGACTGACACATCCACTTAATTATTGGCTGGGATATATCAGACTTTTTTTTTTTCTCTTTTTTGTTTCTTTCCTTTTAAAAAAATACAATTTGCTAATAAACAAATTATGCTGGGCCACTTAAAAACTTTCTAAACTAAAAATTCAAGCCTACATTTGTCATTTCCCCATAACTCATGGAGAGATAGTCCCAGTGATCACCAAAGTAAGGGAGGGGGACCTTGAACAGTGATTCCTTTTTATAAATATGCCCATGTTAAAATATCACTTTGCTTATTATTCATGTCTATGTTAAGATGTCCCTGTGGTTGTTAGCATTGTTTAAGACGCTATAGCGCTAGTGCTCTGTTAGAAAAAAAATTCCATCTGCTTGTCTACTGTGAATATGAACTGATAGAAAAGAAGAAATAATATATTCTGCAGGAAGCAGATCCACTGGAAAAGGCATCCTAGCTGAAAATCAGAAAATGGTGAACAAAAGCAATTTGTTAACTTTCTGTAAGGCCATTCTTCTAAAGTAATAGCGATTTTTAAATGTCAGTTAAAAAGACTCCATTTTATTAAATCAATTGATATTTTTTGCTTTAATAGTATTCAACATTTTTTGAATAATTTTAATTCAAATTTTTGAATTATTATTATTTGATGGTATTGAATAGGCAAAAGTATTGATATTAAGGACTGCTACCCATTTCTTCTATAAATACATTAAAGATAGAGAAATATACTGAGCTACTAAACTATCTCAACATATCCTTAGTAATAATACTTTACAATTAACTCAATCAAGAGTAAAAATTTTCATATGGAAAGTGTACTTTTTTGGCTTTCCATCGGTTTATTGCCAAACCATACAAAAAATAAGCTGCATAAAGGCTGTCAGGTGCAGTAGACTGGAACACTTTTCACTGACTTTTCAGTTTATTTCATAGACTCACTGCATAAATACTAACATTAACCATGAAAAATCTACATTGTATTTGAACATAGTATAAACACTTAAAATAACTTGTTATTAACCATTTCCACATTTTTCAGTTGCCTGTTTGGTGTCTATTATTTCCTTTATCAAAAAATAATAATGATAATAATCAGATTTGATGTGTAGGGAGTACATATCTTATGCCAGGCATTATTCTAAGTGTTTCATAAAAACTTCCCACAACCACTCTATGACTATGGCGCTTTGGTTACCCCTACTTTAGAGGTAACTCAGAAAATTAAGCAATATGCACTAAGGCATATAGAGGGGAAGAAACGGAGAGAGAATTCACATTGAGTTAGACCGAGCCTGAAGCCTACAATTTAACCACTGCAAAGTACCAGCTCCATGGAACAAGCCTTACAAACACTGAGATAGAAGATGTTTTGAATAATTTCTAAATCTCACATATAGGAATATCAAATAATTGCATGAAGGTATAGCATATAGACTTTTCACTTAAAATTACACATTATGACCTAGAACTTTTCCTTCTAAATAAAACACTTTTATTTTTCTTATTTTTCCTTTTTGTTTTTTATTTGTTTTTGAGAATTTATGATGTATCATTTTTTTCTGAGAAAGATGTTTGTTTTCCAATTTAAACTTTTCTTTTTCCATATACTTAAAGTATAACAAAAACACATTCTTAAATAGGACTTTTAGAGGTGAGCCTATAAGCCTCTGCAACTTTCCACAGCAAAGCAGCAGATTGAAAAAGATCATCTTCCCCCTACTTCCATTTTCTTTGATTACAAATCTGAAAAGCTTATAATCTTTCCAAAATTCTGCTCCCTATGTGGGGCCAGACTAAAATTTAGAGAGGCGTATAGTTGCCAGGTTTAGAAAATTAAAATACAGTACACCCAGTTAAAATTTAATTTCAGATAAACAATACGTAATAGTGTATTGTATTTTATCTTGAAATGCTGAAGAAGAGGCATAGAAAGTGAAATAAGAGGTGTCTCAGCTAACATTATGGGTTATCTTGGAATATTTGTCATTTAAAATAGGCCACCAGCAGTCAACACAGCTCCAGCAGACGGGCCACATGACCACCACCAGGCGTCTCCTAACAAATAAACTGGAGGCCAGCTTGGCAGCTTCTGGTGGTCAGCTCTATAGAAGGGATAAAATACCACTGACAGTTGGTATAGGAGTAGAAATGCAATAATATGGAGACAAATTCATGTGTCAGAACTCGGCTCAGAGGGGAAACCACATGATTAGAAGGAATAATTTGAGACCTTGCTTTAAATCCCATGGATTTTGTTAAACTGCCCTCTAAAGAGGGTCAAAATGGCAAGCAGCATTGCTCTCTCTCTCTTAGCAAAAGAAGAAAGTCTGGATGGTACTAATCTGCATAGTATACGGAGACGCTCCATCTTGGTAAGAACACTTACTCTTCCCTCTCTCACTCTACCACTCAAAGGCTCCACTAAATTAATGTTGAAAAATTAAGCATATTGGTTTGAATGGATGCCAAACTATTGTCTGCCTAGGCTACCAATTTTGGACCCACTTCATACACCTAGTGGTATGCTGGTAAACTAGCTGTGGGAAAGGATAGTAGGGTTGACTTCTAGCATGTGCCAACGTGTACAGCATACGTGCTACCACCATAGTAAATTTCACCCAAAACTGGCTTATTAAATTTCTAAATATTTGAAAATTAACTCTTGCAAGATTTAAAGAGCAACTCCTGCACAAGATGTACACAGGTCACATTCTACCTCAGGATTAAAATGACAGAAACAACAAAAAGACAGGATTAAATGACAGTGCTCAAGAGACCTTTCCAGAAGCACATGACACCCAGAAGTTTTAGATCAGTGTGGCGGAACTCACAGACTGAATGAGCAACTCCTTAAAACCAGGGAGGGAGGAGACGAGGAAGAAAGAGATGTCACAAATACAGGATGATGTAAATACTTCATGAATGTATAGGCACCACACTTGTGAGTGTTTACAGAGATTTCTTCAGATGTCTCTTTAATCTTATCTTTCATGAGAACTTCCATGATCACTTCTTAACACCTTGTAACATTCTCTCCTCTGTGCTTATAAGAATACATAGTATGTTAACTCTCAGTAAACAGGAAAAAAAATTATTGCAATTAATTGTTAATATCCATTTAAATATCTACCATGTCTGACTATGAGCTCTCTGAAGGTAGGGGCGAGTTTATTTGTATCCCAGAATCTTTCAGAGTCTCGGGTGTATAGTAGATCATCAATAAAATAAAGCTTACTGGAACTCAGTATTAAAAATCTTTTAAGTTGTTTAGAAAAAGAGCTGCTACATATAGGATTCTTATCACTTTGGTTTTAATTCTTCCAAAGAAAAAAGGGCATTAATTTATCATCCTTATCAGAATGCCAAGTAAACTGAGTTTCATGCTGTTGTTTATTGCCCTCCATCCCAAATGTTGATAGAATTTTCTTTTTGAAGGTGAACAAAGCTTTGTTCAATTATCTCTACAGTGAACTCACAGAATCAGAGCTCTTGCTGTAATTCTAGTATATAGTTTCTGTGACTCACCTAGACACTGTTTCAATAGGAGACGTATCTTGTGATGAAAGTGTCAAGTACACACACTGGTCTACTGCACACAAGCACAGCATGCAATTGATACAAGCAGCCTGTCAGTGAAAGACTGATGAGAATGTATTTCATTTCAGGCCTGATGCCTAGCTAATGATAAGAAATAAGAAAAACAAAGGGCATAAATGATAAATTTGCTGAATTTGTTTTAATGTCATTCTATAAAGTGATATCATTTTCATTAAAATCAAACCTGGTTTCATTCTTAAAGTTCATAGAAAATATATTTCCTTAAGGAATAAACTCAGGTAAAGTCATGAATGAAAGAACCTTGGATCATAGCCACTTTTAAGATATTTTTTCATGCAACTTTTCTGATATAGTGATGTGTTAGCAGCCTCTGCATGATATTGAACTGCATTTAAAATAGAAGTTAACAACAATCCTCTGCTTAAACTTATGGTATTGAAGAAGGAATCTCAGAAAAGCAGAACATCAAACACAATCCTTCAAACTCCAGACCAACAGGCTAAAAACTAGAATGAGATAAAAAAATATATACCTATCTACTTATATATTATACATAAAATATGTAGAAAGTTTTATATGGAATGAGATTTTTTCTAAACTGAAGCTTACACCTAGTGTATGAAAAGTAGAAATTTTTTACACTATTTTAATTAAAGATAAATATACTTGTCAAAAATAGAGAGGCAAATAAAAATACACAGACGATATCACACTGTAGTCTTAAAAGAACCAAGAGAAACATTTGTCAAATTGATTACCTGACCCAGATCTTTTATCATTAACTCTGTTGATTCCACTTGACATTCAGAAATATTATACCAGAACTTCAATACTACTTTCATGAAATTCTAGATATCTAGGAATTTCAGATTAATAAGAACTGACCTATTAAATATTAAGCCTCAGGGAGAAGGGAAGGTTCATGATTCAGAAACCAAAATAGGTATCAATTCCTGAAGATGAGTTTAAAATAAAGCTGAAGATCTGATTATAGAAATTAGTTTTCATTGGTATAGCAATGAGGAATAAAATGCTAATAAAAACTTATTTTAGAAATTTGGCATTTTTATTGAAAGGCATTAATATTGAATCGCTGGTTATAGTCTTTATTAGAAGTGGATATGCTGATGAAATTTTCCTCTCTATTTAATCTAAAGTTACTTTGAAGTAGTTATCTGTAGTATTTCTTAATGTTTTTCTCAGTAATCCTATTAAATATCTATATAGGCTACCACATAATATTAAATCTGATTTTTAAATCAGTTTAGCTGTTGTTTAGGGTCTTGGAAAGTGTCAGAAAATCAGAACATGTCAGAGTTGAAGAAAATCTAGAAATCAAATTGTGTAACATCTGAACAAAAGTTGCCAGAATTATTATAATTTGAAGATTTATATCCTTGATTAAAACTTAGAAATCATATTATATTAAAAATCTGAACTACTACTGCTAATTTAACATAAAGTATGACATGTATCTTGATTTAACTGTCCAGCAAGTGTGTATTGGGTGAGGAGTTTAAGCTGGGGGGAGGGATAAATTGGAACTGGGATTAGCAGATACATACTATTGTATATAAAACAGATAAACAGCAGAGATCTACTGTGTAGCAAATGGGAACTATATTCAATATTTTGTAATAACCTATAATGAAAAGGAATATTAAAAAGAATATATATATAAATGAATCACTTTGCTATATACCTGAAACATTGTAAATCAACTATACATCAATAAAAAAAGTTACCTGATATTATAAGATTTACATAAAGACTATAATATTCTACATTCACACTAGCAATACATGACTGCCCTTTTCTCTACATGTTTTCTAATAAGTTGCTATTTTATAGTTTTTCAGTTTTTACTTCTACATGAAGTGATTACTTCTTTAGCATAAGTTGCATTTTTCTCGTCTATCTGAATTTAAATAAATTTCTAATTACACATAAAACTCGGTACCAAACCAACAAATTTATACTTTTTCAACATTTACTTATTTATGAAATATTCTGAGTCCCTAATATGTGATACTATCACAACCAAAACTGATATGTGAGTTGAGACAAAATGTAAATAATATACAGACAGAGAAAGAAATAGAATTAGTAACAAGTGTTAATGAAAAAATAATGCAGATGATTGGGATATGCAATTTAAATAGGAAAATCAGAGGAGATATCATAGAGAATATGACTTTTGAACAAAAACCTGAAAGGCAATAGGGAGGAATATTCCAGACTGGAAGAAAAACTGATGCTAAGATCTTATACAAGGACCATGTCTAGTTGGAGGAATTGTGAAGATATCAACAGAGAGAAAAGAAATCACAAAGACAAGGCTATAGAAACAAGGATGGCAGATCATGGGGTGCTTGAAGGTCATAAGAGTTTGATTTTGCTCTGCTTGGCATGGGAAGTCATTGGAGAGTCTTGAGAGGCATCCTATGTTTAAAAAGAGATCATTCTGCCCAAGCTATTAGGCACAAACTGTAAGGAGGTAAGTTATGATATAAAAGAGGACTAACAGTGCTTCAGAACTTCCTGGACTCAGATAGGGAGAAGTGGTTGGATTTTGACCCGAGGATCTGAAAGGACAGATCAGATATTTATTGAGATAGAGAGAATGACCAGAGGAGGAAGTTTGGAGGGGAAGATAAGGGGTTTGATATTAGCACAGTACATTTAAGATTTATTTTAGATCTCCAAGTAGAAATATTGATCAGATTGTTAGCTACATGGATCTGGGATGATACAGAGGTCAAGATTGGATATGAACATTTTGGAATCATCAGCATACAGATGATCCATCAAGCCAAGAAAAAACAGAAAAGATCAACAAAGAAGTGAATGTAGATGTAGCAAGTGATCCTTGAAAGTTAAGAGTTTGGGAAAGTGAGAGGGATGCAGTGAAAGTGAATAAAAAGAAACAGCCAGTTCAGTAGGAGGGAAATCAGGAGAATGTGGTATCCTGGATACCAAGTGCAGAAAGGAATGTGTGTGATCACCTGTGTCATATGCTTCTGGTAAGTAAGATGAAATGGAATAGATTCTCACGTTTAGCAAATTAAGGGCCCTGGTGTCCTGGATAACAGCAACTTTGAAAGAGTAGTGGAGACAAATGCCTACTGAGAATTGGTTTGAGACAGACTGAGAGAAGAACTAAAACTTCTTTGTGGAATTCTGATATAAAGATATTGGCAAAATCGGCACGGTTGAGTAGATTACAAGATCAAGAGAATCGTGTTTTGTTTTTAAGATGGAAGAAATAGCAGCATGCTTGTATGTAAGTGAGACGGACTGAAAAGAAAGGGTAAAATTAAAGTCAGAGATGAAAGTGGATAAAATTGGGCACAAGTTAAAGCAACTCTTTTGTAGAGTTTTGATACAAATTGACTACCATCGTTCTCTGGTTCCACTATAAAGCACACTAGCAAAGTCCATAGCATAACAAACACACAGTTTCTATACAGATAAACTATCTGCACAATTCTGCCACAAGTTCAGCTACGTGATTACAAAGAGTCAGTGAGTTTGTTTCAAAATCTGTCTATGTCAGCTGAACTTGTCATTATTATTATGCAAGGTAGTTCTTAACTATGCAATGAAATGAAATATGAATACTTATAGAAAACCGTATCTTTGGTGTAAACTGTGTTGAATTCTTTAGAAAAAACAAAGATGAGTTACCACAAGGGAAAGAAAAGCTGTGATGTTATACATGATAAAACTGTAATTAAAAAAAAATCAGGAAAAGGAACAATTCATAAAAATATAAAAGTAGTTTGCACTTAGATACCTTTGAAAGTATCTCAATTATTTTCCCACTTAAAAAACCCTGAAACTTCAATGTTAAGGAGTGCATTGTGGGATAGGTTTATGAAGAAAAATGGGTTGGCTAGAAAGAACACATCCATACTCAAGGAAAAGACTTGAAATTATCTCAAAAGATTGAAGGCAGCATTTTATTTTATATTAAGTTTATCTCATTTAAATGTTAATCTCATTCAAATTAAAATGTTTTAGGTATGTTTGAATTGTTTTCTGTGGCTGGCCACTTAAAGAAAAATTTAATTGACCACTAATAGTTTTGATCAATTAGGATAAAAGTGTTTCTACCGTATGTTTCAAGACCAATAGTCAAAGAGCAGACATAAAGACTTATTTGCAGGTGTCAAGATAAAATTTTAAGAAAATAATTAAGATGAAAATTAAAAGTTCCCTCAAAAGTGAATGATTAATGCAATTAAAAAATGAACAAAACATAAAGCAAAAGTACAGCAGAGATTACCAGAAAACACTAGTGCAGTTATTTTTAAAAAATTATTGCAATAGACAAGCATCTTGCTATACAGAAATAAGACACACAAAAAATATTAACAGAAATATGAGGGATATGGCTGAAAATGAAATATAGATGAAAAAAATACGTAAACAAAATATAGTGAATAAAATCTCCCCTTACATTTTAAAACAGAAAAGAAAGAATGTTTTGGCCAAAACTGTTAATGTTCAAAATATAAAATTAATACAAAAAATAGAAAATATGAATAGACAATTTCTATTAAAGCAATTAAATCCTGTGTTGAAAAATTTCCCTTCAAAAAGACACTAGGGACCAGGTGTTTCATGTTTTACTACCACAAATCCATCCCAAGAGTGAAAATCCTTTTCACATACTAATGGTTTCAGAAGAAAGAAAGAGAAGTCTACTTAACTCATTTTTCAAGACTGGAAAAGCCTTTACACCAAAGGCATTACAGGAAAACAAAATTACAGACTACTTAATGGTTTATAAATAAAGCTGTGGAAATCTTAAGTAAAATATTAACAAATTACATCAAGCCATAAATAAACAATTAAATACATCATATCTCATTGATGTATAAAGTTTCACCAGCATCATAAAATCTATCAACGCAGTAATTACCCAAATTAGGACATTAAGACAGAAACCTGTATAATAAGTATGCTAAAATTAATTTTAAAAATCTACAACCATTTCTGATTGAAAAGCAATGTATATCAAAGTAGGAATAGATGGACATTTTCTTAACATGATAAAAGATATTTTCCTAAAATATCAACTTCATAGTAAATACAAAATTTTAGAAGACTCCTCTTTCAATTAAACACAAGACAAAGTTATCTACAATCACCAGCTCTGTTTTATATGTGCTGTATTTCTTAGCCAAGAAAAATAAATAGAAGCTCTAAAGACAAAAAGGAAAAAAAAATCCATACACAAGCAATTAGAAGCAATTAAACAAGTTTGTAGTATAGACGATCTACATAGAAATCAGTGGTGTTCCTGATTATTATTACATCAGCAATAACAATTAAAAAGTATAACAGAAAATTATGCAAAAAGAACAGTAATAATTTAAAGGTACTTGGTAATACATTTTTAAAAGAAGTTTATTAAGAAAATTGTATGTTATTAATGAACATAAAAGGAGATGTGACCACAGTAATGTATTATTAAATATTAGAAACATGCTGATGCCCCCTAAAATCATCTATAAATTCTTTGAAGAACTAGGAGATTGAGTCTAAATTCATGAAATAGTCTAAATTCATTTTCCAAGGGTCACCAAATTGAAACAGAAGAATAATGAGTAGATCTGGCTCTGATAAATCAATACTTAAATAGAAAATATGGTAATTAAGAGTGGGATATCAGTTAAGCAAACAGATCTCTGGAATCCAATAGAGTCTCAAATAAGATACAATTATACATGTGAAGGGGTAGATGTTGAAGTACAAACTCATCCATAATAGTGCAAAAGAATTACTAATTTACTGCACTACTAAAATAGACTTTCTAATGGAAAAATATTAGATATGTATCAACAAATATATAATAATTGATAAGCCAAATGTAAAAACCAAAATTTTAACTTCTGAATTAAGTATAAAAATGGATTTATGATCTAAAGGTACAAAATTATTTTGAGAGAAAGGCAAATAAGTTACAAATCTTAAAGAAAAATATTAATAAATTTATTCACCTAATTAAATTATTTTAAAAAATTGGTGTGACAATGTTAAAAACCTCAAAGTTCTGAAAAAGAGAAGGCAGATGGAAAGTATTTGCAATATGTAACAGAAGAAGTATGAATTTCTAAAATGCATTATAAGTAACATTCAAAACCAATTTGAAAAATACAATTAACTCAAAATAAAAATGGAGAAAGAACATTAAAGTGCAAATTACAGAAGAAAACTAAGTGGTGAATAAACATAAGAAACTGATATAGGATCAGACACTGTTAATTAAAGAAATGCAAATAAAAACAAGATATATGTAATTTCTCAACATCACTGTGGTCAAATGAAGATACTGAGAACACCTAGTGTTGGTGAGGACACGAGGAAACAGGAGCTCTCACACCCCACTGGTGGGAGAATAGATAGGTGCAACCACTTTGGAGCCATTTCTAGCAGCATGGAGAAACTGTTCAAGCTCTTCTACGTCTAACTTGGCCCCCGGGAGCTATGGGCAAGCTTAGCAGGTGCAGCACTGTACACAGAGTGAAACTTTATTACTAAGGGGAGGTGTATATAAATTGTGATAAATTCAAATGAGAAAAAATTATACAAAAGTTAAAAAGTAAAAACTCAGAAGAATATATGCGTGGAAACAGAATAACATACCATCTCTTTGAAAAGGAAAATTATGAAATACAAAATGTAAAACAGTAAGAAGAGAAGAGAAATGAGGGAAGGAGAGGAAAAGAGAAGAGAGGATTACTTTTCCTTAAGGATTATTTTTAGATTTTAACCTCAAAGTCTCTTATTTTGTCCTACGGATTTTATTTCTTTATATATATATACATATGTATATACATATGTATATATACACACAGATTTAGTGTATATATGTATGTATGTATATTTGTATTACATATATGTATGTTTTTGTTTCAAACTTTTTAAGCAAAAAAAAGTTACATAAAAAATTGAGATGCATTTGCACTCAACTCCAGTTCTATTTCTTCATTAATATCCCTGAGAAAACTACCATGAGTTTAACATGTATCTTTCCAATTCCTGATTTATATTTTTCCCAGATATAACCGTATTCAGAAATAGTACATACAGAATTGCTGTGTGCATGTTTCTGTGTGTCTACTCTGATTAACCTGCTTTTCTATCTAACATTATATTTTTCCATCTCTGGTGTTAATGCAAAATAATGTCTTCCATTTTATCTGTCAGATAGCAGTCCATAGCATAAGTAATTGATATTTTAGGTATACATTCCCTTACTGAGAGACACTTAAGTTGTTCCTAATTTTTCAACTGTCCAATCATTAACTATAACCCTCTGCTGATACCGAATGTGGAAGTCTTCTTGCTGTCAGAGCTTCTGGTTCATGTGCAGTGTCTGTTTAACGATTAAACACACTGAATGACAATGTTCTATATTAACCCCATTAGGAATAAGGCTCAGAGAAATTAATGTCTGAAAATCATCAAAGTGATATGTGGGGAGCCAAAATTTGTATAAGGTCTAGGTTATTCAAGAAGTGATGCTCTAACCAAAGCACTGTACGTTGCATACCTGACTCACAGAATTAAATCTTTATGCTATTTATTTTCCCATGTTTTCACAAAGCAAATATTTTTCCCAAATGTATAATTTATAGGGATGATGATGAATATCATTCCCTAAATATGCTAAAATCTGACTGATAAAAGGTTTCATTTATAAAAGGAGATCATTTTTCAAAATATGTTTACTTGGTTTAAAGGTTACAAAGAAAGATACATTTTGACCTAAAAATGATAGACTGTTTCTAACTCAGTTTAAGACAATCAAATGATAAAGAAATAAACTTGGGATTGCTACTGGGTGAAGGCAACTCAAGTTTATCACCCTCAGGTCACAAGTTTGAATCTCCTCAAGCCTATTGCTGATGGAAAATCACTGCCCTCTGACAGCTATGTACCTTTATTTTTTTTTTTTCAGCACAAAACAGTAAGAATCAGCATTTTCATCTCTGCACAAAAAGTTTCAGTTACAAAATAAAAATAAAGTGATGGTCAGCTCCTATCCTCTCAAAACCATAAAAGTTTCTCTCAAAAAGAGAGAAAAAAATGGGTTTACAATCAATAAAAGTTCTATATTTGAATAGAAAAAAATGTTCAGTATGTATACCTGTGTTGGAAGTGGGGAGTTGATAGGCGTAGAGAAAAATCCTGCACAGCAATGAAAATAGGTAAAAGCTAAATTCACCCAAAAAGGGATTGGTGCAAACCTGGAGATCTTCTTTTCCAATAACCAAAGATTCCCTCACTCTTCCACCATATTCGCTTTCATCAGAAAAATAGACAGGATACGGCCGAAATTCTCCCTTAAAGGGGGCATTAAGGAGCAGGTGGATATCTATTACTATTTTCATAGGGTAAATCTGGCTACAAGTTTCTTGGATATATATTTGCAGGGACTGTTTATTATTTAAATATGTAAGATACATAAAGCATTTAGCATAGTAAAAGTAAATTTTTTTAATATCATCAAAATAAAACATTTTCATATTAACAGTTTCAAGCTGGCCCTAAGATATCAATACAGACTTTCCTGTAGAGAACGTTTATTTCCTTTCTAAGTCACCCTGATTTTCATATGCACATAAATTTTTTTAAGTTAATGCATATTTAAGAATGCTTCACTCATATAAGAATGAGCATTTTTTAAAAGTGATTGTTCCTTTAAGTGCTGCTAATTAGGGCAAAAATAAGAAAAATATATTTGCTACATATATGTCAAACAATTTGTATAGCAAATAAATAACTCATGCAAACCTATGGGAAATAAAGCAGTAGAAGAGGTAAATTATAAAATAACATGGATTTTCCAAGAAGAGAAAATGTGAATGGTCAATAAGTATAAAATAATCAGTATCTTTAGAATTTATGGCAATGCCATTGAAAACAGTAAGAAATCATTACAAACCCACCAGGCTGGCAAAACTAAAGGTTAGACAATGACAAGATTAGTCCAGGATCCAGAGCACCAGAAACTCATTCATTGCAGATGAAAGAGAACCTTGATATAGTCCCTTTGGAAAACAATTTCATGTTACCTAGTAAAACTCAATAAGATCACACCCCGATCCAGCAAATCCACATCAAGTATATAACCTAGAGAAACCCTTGTTCGTTAACCAAAGACCTGTACAAGAATGACCACAATAATAGTGCTTGTAATAACAAGAAACTAGAAACGACTGAGATGTATTTTGAAAGGAGAAGAATGAATAGTAGTGTACCCATAAATAGAATACTGTGTAACAGTAAAAATGTATAGACTACATCCTACACATTATTATAACTGCATCTCAAAAATATGATGTTGATTGATCATGTAAGTCTCAAAGGAATACTATATGTATGATGTTACTTACATAAAGTCCCCAAACTAGCAAAATTAACAGTATGTGTTTTACTAATAAATACACATGTAGTAAACAATAAAGTAAAGCAAAGGGATGATAACAATATTCAAATCAGATTATCCTTGGATTAAAAAGAGTGGGATCTGATTGTGAACATGTACAGAGAGACTTTCAAAGACCTTGGTGATATCAGTATCCTATTTCTTTACCATTTTCAAAAATATATAACTGACATAACAAACAAATGAATGAAACCAAAAGACATATAGATGTTTCACAGGGCTGTAAGAGAGGTAAACTGGGAGATGATTTGGTTTTCCTTTTTAAAGGCAGAAGGGAGCTAGTCTTTTGTTGCATGAAGAAACTAGAAGCACAAAGGGAAAATTAATGGTCCATTAACAGTTTCATGAGTCAAGCTTTATGACATAACTGTTCCTACAGGAAGAGATTTCATGGTATCAGTGATGGCTGTTGGGAATCAGGACTGGGGAAGAGGGGAGGAGACTGAAGGGAAGGATACTTACAGCATGTATGCAAAAGGGAACGAATTTGCCTACATATCAGTAGCTGATTTTTAAATCAAGAGTTTCTCTGCAATTAAAAGGCTTTGAATGCTTAGTTTCAAAGACACATAGGTTAACCAGCAGTTTAAAGAACTGTAAATTGTTGGATAATGATCTCAGTCTAGCTCGCTCCATTCACCCAAATAGAATTCTTCAACCACCAGCAGTAATTACTTGGATTTTAGCTTTTCAAGCACCAAATCCAGATCATGATCAATAGCGAGGAAAAAAAAAGATGTAAATGAAATGCTGTCACTGATAAGTTCTGTAACATCAGTGAAGTCACTCTGCCTTTCTATAATTACTTGTTGGTTAAATGAGATTATATGGGATCATATCCAAGAGCCTCCTCTAATATCTTTGTTTAGTTCTAATATCTTCGATTCTGTAATAATTTACATGACGTACTCTTTTGGTAAATGTGGGCAATATATCTACAAATGTATTAAAAACATAATAATTGTAATCATGAAACTTTCTTTTGTTTCTACATCTGTTAAGCCTTTACCTAATGTTCTCTCTGAAAAAATAAATCCCTAATGAAACACACTGAATTCACTCCACTTTTGTAAACAAAGATTAATGAATGTTAAAATTATTGATTTATGTGTGAGCTAATATAATATCACATCTACAGATAGCAAACATTATGGTTATTGATGTATAGAAATGAGCAATTTGCAAGTTCTATTTCAGAATAAAAGTTTAAGAGTAATGAAATCCTCATATTCACAATCAACTTTCTACCATGAAGAAATAGTAAACCTTGCCTTGCTTTATTCTACTCTCATTTAAAGTTTACCTTGCCCTCTAGAAGTTATTCTCTATCTCACTGAAAAGCCTTCCTGCCAATTTTAAGCCTCAAGTGAAAGATGCATGATCAGAATTTTGTCAGTGCATTAGTTTCAGTTCAATATGCAGATCATAATACACATTTGTTTAGAAGCCAATTAATGAAGTGGATTAGTTTCTTTATCTGGGAGGGTAAGTTAATACTTCAAACAGATGATGGAAGTAAGTTTCCTTTTAACTTCCCCCTCTTCCTAAAATTTTCTGGCACTAAAGTTGAAAATTTCCAGTTCTGATTCCATACATGACACCCGGTTCTTGTGCACAGCAAAACAATATGTCACTAACCAACAAAGCAGATGTGTGAATGATGCTCGAACTTTCCCTTTGCCTTTTAAAGGAAAGACAGTTTCATTTAATAAATGACACAAGAAATGAAAAGAAAAGGCTGAATGCCTGAAAGTAAAGATCTCCATGTTTATTGTGGACTGAAATAGGGCCAATAATTCTGTCAATTCTATTAGCTTCCACCTCCCTCTTTCTGTACCTGCATGGATTTTAATTGACAGCAGTGCTGAGCCCACCAACATTACTGCCATCAAGGAAGAGTAGGTAAGTCATGGTGAGCTAAAACAAAGAAACTGCTTTCTGGAATTGCATGTTTGATATATTCATAACATTATTTGCCTAAACAAATTCTCTATGGAGTGTTCCTCTTTTATTCTCCCTTAAATTGATAGCAAATGCTTCGCTTTAAAATTCAAAGCCCTTATGACACATATTGATCAAGGTCTAAAGAAATATTATTTAATATCTAACAGAAATGATCAACTCATACATCACAAAAAACTCAGTCTTTTTTAATAACCAAAACCTGCCTTATCTTTATTTTTATCTTTCTAAATATACACATCCATAGAAGAGATGAAGCAAATAATACTGTGAATTGATTCTACCCTTACTCTTGAAGTTTCTCATATTTCTTGAAAATAGATTATAAGAGGGAGAGAGTATATGGCTATGCACAGGAGCTAACAGGAGAGATTAATCAAATATAAAAATATCTTTCAGATTTTTATATAGTTAGTACAATAAGTCATGTTTGAGGCTTATAATTGGACTGAATTGAAATAAAGCAAGTTCTAAAAATTTACTGACTACCATATATGGTAGATTTCATTTCCTATTCTTTGGCGAGAGGAAGCAACATTTCCTATGACATAACTTAAACATGCTCATACTATTTTCTGTTTATAATAATGTATTTTCAGCATGTGTTAGTACATTTTGAAAATAATTTGGAAAATATATATACTCATTCATACTTTACAAACGCAGAAACTAGGGCTGATAAAACTGACATCCCATAGCTAGCAAATGGCAGAGCTAGGATCTGCTTTCTGTGCCCAAAATAATTTTTTTCAGTTGCCAGTATTCCAAATTCAGCAATCTTTATATTCAGTTTTATCAACAAAAACCATCTCAACTCCAAGATTAAAAAGAAATGTATAATTCTCTTTTGGGAATATGGATGTGTGAAATCATGTTATACATGTAACACAATAAAAATACAGCTATTTCTTTCTAATCTGTCTTCTGAGTCCCCTACCTAGTGAAAGAAAGGGCTGTAATCAGATAAGCTTTAAATTTATGAATCTCAGCATTTCCAGGTTTTAATGCTCCCTGTTAAAGGACTGATGATTTCCAATACAAATGCAAACACTCATATTAAACTCCATTATAGAACCAAGTTGCGTCTGAGTATCAAAGTGTCTAAGTCTATGGACACTGGGCATTATGTGCACTGGGTGGCGAGGTCCACATGTGTCATTCTCTGGTTCTGAGTAGCAGAGGTGTGTCCCCTGAACTAGGTCCTCCAAACTATGATCCTTCTCCTCATGTCTTTGATATTTAATGGTGTCTATTACTCATCTCTTGCCATACCACTGCTTATGGGTATCAGGATTCTGCCTGAGCAGATCCTCTGAATGACCTCTGTGAAACAGAAGTCCCATCACCAGGGCGCATAGAAACATCTGGATCCCTGCACACTGGATTTGGGAGGCGAGGAGCTAATGAGACAGTCACTTCACACCACTGCCATGCCATCATTCCTTTCTTGCCAAATGTGGCCAACTGCAGGGCTTCTCCCAGAGTCATGGTTCTCAACATTGATTGATCATTAGAATCATCCAGAAAGCAATAAAAAAACACCAACCCCCACCCTACTGTTCAAGACTGATTTAATTGTATTCTTTACCATCAGAAAAACTAAATCAGAATGTCAAAGTATGGGAAACACAACACTGGTATTTCAACAGAGAATCCAGAGGATTTTAACGTGTAGCCAGGACCACTGTCCACCGGGTAGGCAGCCTTCCCTGGTCTACTTCCAGGAAGACATCACACCACTCCCCTCTACTCCATGTTCCAGGACTGCCCCAGACCTGTCCATATAGCTCAGCTGTGCCATGGGCCCCACCTTCTCTGCCCTACTGCAGATTCCACCAGAGAAGGGAGAAATGGAAGACAGCAAATGTACCGTTTACTTAACATCTCTGATTAAGCCTCAGACCTCAGTGTTAGTGATTATACCTTAATACTTTTCAAAGAAAAAATAGTACCCATATCAATTATCTATGTCTAAGCTGAAAGTCCTCCATAAGCATGTATTCACAAAATAAATCAAGTTCAGTAAGGTATAAAAAATAACGGCATGCTTGGATTTAAAGTTTCTCAGTCAAAAAGCAAAAAATTATCATCTCAGGCCCAACCCAAGAGTAAATAGCAAAATAATGAATTTGATGATATTAAATATGACCAAAGAAAGATTACTACTGTCATTATAAAAAAATTAAAATATACTTGAGAATTTCCAAGAATGAAAATATTTAAACCTGACTTACTTGTAAACATATATTAATTTAAAATACACTTTTCAAACTGCAAAAATACTGTTAAATATATGTTGCTTACATCTCTCGTCTTAAAGAGATAATACTATGACTTTCTGTTCTGAACTTATCATTTTTGAACGTTGATGGGGTTGCAAGGCTTCTGTTACGACACAGGTCATTTCCTCTGAACACTCTGTATGCACATCAAGTAGCTGCCGCTTCTATCACTGCAGCACTGTTTTTCTCTTTGAGATTATTAGCTAGAGATTAGGTAAGACAAAGTTTTCCACATACGCAATAGCGTCTAAACCAATTATTCACATTTCCTCTACTTAAACACATTATTAAAGAGTGTGTGTGTGTGTGTGTGTGTGTGTGTGTGTGTGTGTGTGTGTGTGTGTGTGTGTGAGAATCTATGTGTTATGCCTGGTTTACGTGGGTAGAACTTCAGGATAACTCAAAAGATGCCTGTGGTCATTTATGTATGGCTTCCCTTGAGTTTTTAGCTCATTGCTGTGAACACCCAAAACACTTTGCACTGTTTACTCCAGCTCTATTAAACTGAGATTTATGGTCCACTTTTCAACCCAAGAAACTTCCCCAGCACCCTGAGCTTCTAACTTTCTGCCCTCTTCCTCCATCAAGGCCATGTGGATTTGTTCTCTTTTCCTACTCTTAGGAATGATCCCAAAGTTCAGATCTCTCCTATAATCATGGCCAGTTTCTGGTTGATCAATTTATTCATAGGAAACACTTCCACTTAATTCTTACTTTCGACTACTACCTCTGCCTCTCTACATCTTCTTTTCCTTGGAGAGCATTAGACTTCTAGTGTTAAAAAATTTTCTTGTTCTGCAGTCCATGTCATTTTCCAAGCTGGTTCTGTCATTTGAATTCCATATTGCTGCATTTTAAAGAGGCCAAACCTTTCCCATATCTCTAAACTTTTTTGTCTATTTGATTATAAAATGTGTATATAACAATATATATAAAATTTATGTACAAATATACATGTAAATATAAATAAATAAAAATATAAAATGCTTCTCCCATCCACATTTAAATTATTTTGAAGTATAGTCGATTTACAACATTATGTTCATTTCTGATACATAGCATAGTAATTTATTTATATATATAAATGAGTATATATTTATATACATATATATTCTACATCTACTTCTATAGAAGAGCAAATGGCATATTATGATAAAGGGGAAGAAAGGGTCCAGCTAACCTACACAGTTTTTTTTTGTTGTTCAATTTGGATATTTTTTTCCTAACCAATTTACACTTAAATTCTCGATGTAAATTTTTTAAAAAGTAAAATAACATTGTTGTTATACCCCTGTCATCCTTCACCCAAAAAAATCTTTGTGAAAATGAACGCCACTGGAGTCTAACTCTATGCTGTTTGTAATTGAATTTGAAATAACTTTGACATTCTGAAAGTTCAAGTTAGGAAAACAGCAGTTGTTCTGATTGATGACATAATGGTGTGTGTACACATTCTGTGTCCTTCAATAATACTGCTATTATTATAAAGGAAAAAAAGATGACTTAGGGTAAGAATGAAATTTTCCTGATTCTTTGCAATAAGAATAATTTCTTTTTTCTAACTGAAGGCTAAGCTGTCAGCAAAGATATGCCATTATATCAGTATTTATGAAGCTGTTACATTTCCTGTGAATTATATATCATAGTATAAATGTATTTTTGTCAAAATTTAATTTAATTGCAAATAACATTTGGCATTTTCCAAGTAGCTTATACTTATTTTGCTGTTAAAATAGAAAGTGATCAGAATTCTTTTCAATGAGCTCAAGACAGTTTCAATACACTCTAAAGTCCATTAATTTAGAATCAAGAATTTAAATCTCTAATTTACATGTTCTAAAAGCAGTTTGATATTGTAAACTGCACTTGAAAGAACAGCATTAAGGAACTCAAGTATATTTTGAGCAACCTTATAGTATTTTGCTATAGTTGTAACCACATAGGAAATTGTTATTCTATCACCCTCACTTTAGAATAAAATTAATGCCCTTTAGAACTGAGAGGCTTGTTTATTTAATTAGTATGATATAATTCAGCTTCTCACACATTGTCACACATCTAACTACCTTTTACACAATGATTTGGTGAATTGTAGGAGTTTTGAAAGCAACACTCGCAAGTACTTCTCTTTTTAAATGGAAATGCTACTGTCTCTAAACTATTCTCAAGAACTGATCATTATATTTCTAATGTTACTACTTACATACTCTTTAAGGATTATTCACAACAGTGACTTTGAAATGTTTCTTAACATTTAATTGTGTAACAATATATAATTCACACTGTACTTTAGATTCTCATTTAACTTATACATATATATGCAACTGTATCCTAGTAAATCACCTGGATTTTTCCATTTTCACAACTTTTTATCTTCTATTGTTGCTTCTGAGCTAAGCTATTAATTGCTTCCTGGTAGTACTAAATTCAATATTTAAATTGGTAATTGTACCATCATTATGCATATATACACTTTTGTTTCACTGCTGATTCTATAAAGATTTTGATCAAACAACATTAAAAATATTTTTTCCCCTCATTGGCACAATATTCTATTTGCTTTTTAACATTTTCCTCTAGGCTTTAAATTTTTTTTACCTTTCAAAACTATTTAAATCGATTGTTCCTGACATTATTAGTCTGTTCATCAACTAAATGTGATCTAAGTCCCTTAATACAAATGATATAACTATCCCAGTCAATAGTGAAGTTAAAGGCCTTAGAATAATATCAGATACATGTCTCAAATACTTGATCAGACAGAAGATAGTCACAAATTTTTATGCTTGATTTTTAAAAAATCTAATTTACCAAGTTAACTGGTCTGGAACTGAAGTTTCTATCATCAAAATCTTTATTTTCCCAATTGTAATGCTATTAATTCCATGATGGCATGTATTATTTGTAACATAGATGCACTAATATTTTGAAGTAGCAGGTAAGCTGTATTTTTACACGCATCAAATAATTATCTAAGGACTTCCAAAAATAACTCACTTAATTCTTATTTTGCAAATAAAAAAGACAAAGCAAAAAGGAGATTAAATAATTTAGCCTAAATCACATAGGTAGAGGGAAAACAGAACCAGGATTCTAATCATACAAGATGACTGGAGAGTTTCCCTCTAAGCAGTTCAACAGTACACTATTGTCTGAAAGAACATTGTACCCTGAAAGGAATGCTTTCTCTGCCATAGCTCTAAATTAAATTCTAATCTTCGTGAGTTTGGGGGCCAGCCAGATGAGATGACTGCAGACTATACATCCGAGGCGGGGATGGACCATGTGTGTTTTCCATTCATCAGTGGTGATCCTGTTGGGTTGTTGCCTCTCCATGATCAAAATACTTGGACTCCTTGATGTCCCCTGGCTGGGGTGGGCCAGGTTTATTTCTTACTTACTCTTCAATTGAGGGTACAGACTTGAAACCTATTTTCTGAGGAGAGACTTTCCTTCTAGACTCCCTACATTACACGGACCCTGGGTTTTTCCTCCTGGATCCCAATTCCTGCGGGGCGGTGAAAGACTAAATTTTAAGTTCACTTTGGCAAATGCCCTCAATATACAAAGCCAACGTAAGGGCTCTACTTAATTATCTGGCTACCTACTTATACTTTGGGGAAAAAAAAATTCCTTTCTTTGTTGCCTAAAAGCATTTACATTAAAAAAAAAACTATCCGGGATATTAGCTGTTTGGAGAATTGATGTGTACTTCAGAAACCGGAGTTTATTTTAGCTTTCTTTAAAACCGTGGTATCCAAGTTCCCCTCACTTTGACCATGGATGCTTGTGTTCAGTCATATTCAACACGAAAACTTACTGGACATTCTAAGGAAACTTAGAGAACACAAGAGGAGGACAGAAATGCTTGCATAATAAATCATATCATGTAGTTACTTGGAGTAGTAACGTGTGCTACACTCATGATTTTCTAATGTGAATTAATACCCTCAAAATTAAACTTAAGGTCTAAATATGAGAAAAATCTAGGAAGAAAAGTTTAGAGCTCAACTTACAAAAATTTGAAGTCATTTTTCTAACAAAATTAACTCAATACCTAAAACCTTTATTTTCTTTCTTAATTTGTATACAGATTCATATATTCAGTTTTCAAAATTGTCTTATTTACAAGTACTATGTTGCAGTTAAATATTTAACAAAGTATATGTGCAAAATACTAAACTAAGGAAAGGAAACAAAAACATCTATCAATAAAAGATTATTAACAGGACAAAAGCTGAGTGTTTAGACAAATTTCTTTGTCATTAAAGTCAAAGCTATCAAATGTCAATAAAACTGATTATAATTATTTTATTTAAAAATTTACATTTGAAGAAATTTTTATGACTAATGTAAGAGAATTTGGATTTTGGATTGGTATTTTAAAACGCTGATTTAGTAAATCAGCAGTGTTTTAATAATGTGGCTGTGTAATGAATGGCTTAGAATATTTTCCTTCTAAATTTTATTTGTGGAATTCTACAACCACACAGTATCCGTTGAGAAAACGTCAGCTTAAGATACACAGTATTAATGATTTTACAAATTCTAAGCCTCATAGATCTCGTACAGGTATCTCTATTTAAAGGGACTTATAGGTTCTTATGAAGCATTGAATTAAAAGATGAGGATGAATTTTCTATTCTTCTTCTGGTGACATGTTTTGGCTAATAGAATGTAATATAAGCAACAGTGAGCCAGTTCTATGACCAGGACTCAAGAATTTTCAGAGTATACACTCACTTTCTTGGAAATTTACCACTACCATGTGAATAAACCCAGGCTAGCCTGCTTATAATTGTAGACCCATGACCCTCTACTTATTTACTGCAGATACACAAGAAGCCCAGCTAAGATCAACTGAGCCTGGCTCAGAGCTAAAAAACTGCCCCACTGACCTGCCAACTCATGAGCCAAATAAGTGCTTATTGCTTTAAGTCACTGTTCTGAGATAGTATGTTACATGACAATAACACCTTAAAATCACTTAGCGCACTCCAAGTACATTGTAGGAGCACAACTTTTATTAAAAACTGTATATTATCTAAATTTCCTCTATGTGTTAACATTACACCATCCTGTCTTTGTTAACCCATCTCACCTTGACTTCCATTGCTTTAAATAATTCATTTAACTAGCTAATTTTTGTACTGTTAATATTATTCATCAAAAGGTATTATGTGTTGGTTTTTGCCAGTAAGAAAATAAGAACTAACTGTGAGGTTAGCATACTTAGCACTAGTGACACTGTATTTTTTGTTACATATTCTCATTTGACCAATAAAAATACTACCAGCAGACTAGAATTTAGATCAAATGAAACATAATTATTTCCCCTAAAAGATGACTGGGAAAAGATGCCTTTAATCTTAGAAGAAAGAGATAAAGTAGCCTCTGTATCCTATATTTATAGTTATTAGTCATATCAACTCAGAATAAAGTTTAATTGAACAGCAACTTTATTTAAAGTTTAAATAAACAGCCTTGTTTATTTACTATTTTCCTAGTGTGATACAGAACATAGAAGTCCTACACATTTTCAGAATGAGAGAAAGCTAAAGGTGGAATGAGCCTTAGAGACTCCAAGAACACAGATCAAGAAATGAAAGGATATAACAGTCTTTGTCTAAAAGGACTGATGGTTTAGTTCAAGTGACAATATATTTGTGGAATTAAGGAAAAACATAGGCACCTTTTGAAAAAATGGAAGAGAGAAAAAATTAGGAAGAAAAAAACTAAGAATATTGAATATATATCAACCATATGTGGCTGCTGAAAAGTTAATCTATTAAATTAGTCAATCAATTGCCCCCTCCAAAACCCCACAAAATGAAACAAAACAACCAGAAAAACTTAGGCAACAGTAATAATATTATCTATAATATATACTATAATGCATTATATATACAGTTGATCCTGGAACAATGAGGGTTGGAACTGCTTGGGTCCCATTTGGAGATATTTTTCAAAAGTAAACACTACAGTACTACAAGGTCTGTGGTTGGTTGAACCCTCATATGTGGAAGAACCGGGAATATGGGGGGCCTGCCGATTGTAAATTATACGAGGATTAACCTCCACATTATTCCAGGGTCAACTGTATTATCAAGTGAGAAAACTTGAATAATTTAGTAATGAATTTGATGTCCTTTATTCAAAGGAACACAATCCATGGATTGGGGGAGTCCAGTGTCTTATAAGCTGTAGAACATTGTTCCCAAGAAATTTTGGGCAAGAGAGACTTTCACAGAGTGCTGAAAAGGCACCATGGAAACAGGACATGACTGGAGAGGAGGATTTCCTTCTAAGGCCAGCAGGTCCTATTTTTGAGGGTAAGGTCAGAGAGCTAAAGCTGAAACGGAGGACTATAATTGGTGTATGTTTAGGTTTCCCTGACAGGTGTTTCTCGTAAGTGCAGGCTGACTTAGGTTGAGATTTGTGATGTGCTGTGGGCCACGGGGGTAGCCTCCATTTTGTGAGTTTCAATATAAGAATTAAGTTTGTCAATAAAATATATAATTGTTCTGTTCCCAATTCCTGTGTGTGTGTGTGTGTGTGTGTGTGTGTGTGTGTGTGTGTGTGTGTGTGTGTGTGTGTGTCTTGGGGGTGGGTGCGGAGAGTTCTCACAGCACAAGCTATTCTCTGTGACAGCAGTTAGGTGTCCTACAATTTAACTCAATTCTGAAAATATCTACTTGGAGATAGCATCAGATCCCACTTGGTCCCACAGGATGCCCCCACCCCACTTCAGAAGCCAAATGCAAGTAGAGTTGTCATTTGTGGTTCTGTGTTTCTGTAAGTCAGCGGTTCCCATGCCCCGCTCCTGAGGTTTGATTAACTTGCTAAAGCGGCTCAGAGAACTCAAGGAAACAGTTACTTACGTTTACAGATGACAGCCAGATGAAGAGCCGCACAGGGCAAGGTCTGGGAGGGTCCCCAGTGCAGGAGCGTCCTTCCCTTTTTAGAGCTGGGACCCATCAACGTCAGGAGACGTGTATGTTTTACAATCCTGGAGGCTCTCTGAACCCAGCCCTCACAGGGTTTTATGGAGGCTTTGTTGCAAAGGTGTGACTGGTTAAATCATTGACCCTTGTTAATTGATTTAAACTCCAGCCCCTCTCCCCTCCCTGGAAATAAGGAGGAGGGTCTGAAAGTTTCGACCTAGTCATGGTTGTTTTCCCTGACAGCCAGCCCCCATCCCTTGGTCCTTTCAGAAAGTCAGCTCACTAGCATAAACCCAGTTGTGGTGGAACAGGGCTTGTTATGAATAACAACACATGCATTTCACCTTCATGGCTCTGAAGTGATTTTAGGAACTGAGGACAAGAGACCAAATATTATGACAGAAAAATGCACCCACTGCTCTTATTGCTCAGGAAATTCCAAGGGTTTTGGGAGCTGTGAGCCCAGAACCATGAAGGAAGAACAAATTATATATTTATGTATTATAAATCACAATATCACATATACAGATAAAATATATACATGAATATGTAAAATAGCAGGGGTGCTAGCTCCCTAAAATACCCTATGTTGATCAAACGACATCTGCTAGGTGGTAGCAAGCAGAATGGGAGAAAAATAAAAACACTGTCATAGTAGAATTGATTGCTTGGAGGGATCTTAATCAGGTGAATACACTCAAAGTAATGAGACAGCTGTCTCCAGAGAAATTAGACTTATTTGGCCATAGAGATTGAAATTAAGACTAAGGATGAAAGCTACAGCGAGATAAGATTAAACTTTATGTTAATGAAGAAGAACTGTGTAATATTCAGACCCCACAAATACAGGATGTCTGCTTGAGAGATAATAAATTCACAGTTACCATAACTGTTCAAGTTAAAATTAAAACAGTTACTTAGTGGCATCACTGTAGATGTCATCCAAGTCTAAGATGTGACCTTGTAGTTAAAACATTTAAGGCAATTTATTAGACTGAAAGGTGTATGAAACTAGTATAGGGGGAATCAGTTTAACACGGACTGTTAGCCCCTCTTTTTCTCCTTTTACTGATGGCCTGTTATAAAATATAAAAAATAAAGTGGGCCAATCACAGGTGTAAGTTGTTGTAATCCCTCCAACCACAATTCAACACAATTTAACTCATAAGCCCTGCTAAGGAAGTAAACCTGTATTTGCAGTAACTCAAATCAGTCTGGGAGGCAAATCAACATGAAAGTGCTGCCTCCGATTTATTTACACTGAGGGGCTCCTGGGCCTGTGGAAAGGCCTTCAGCACCCCCCAGAATTAAAACATACATGCTCAGACTTTGAATTTATTAAATAACAAAACAACAGCAAAGACTTTGTTTTATGCTTTCTCTTTCAACATCCAAATTTCCACCCATTACCTCTTTTAGAGCATCTTTTTTGGCCCTGGATATAGCACTACATCCACACTTTCAACATCAAAACTTCATATTGTAATTTGGGGAGGGCATGATGCTTTACCTGAACTAGTCCTGTGCAGTCTTGCTTGGGAGAAAACCCTAATGTTACTTTCTTGTCTTCCAGGGAAGTATTATGCTTTTTAAGGTCAGAACCTTCAAAGAGTCTGTCCTCTGTTTTTCTTTCTCTCATTGATGCCAATTACTATTAAGATGATATATCTCCCTTTATGTATTCTTGGTTCTAATTTTATGAGAAACTTTGCTTTCTCAGAGAGTTATTAACTTTTTTCAATAGCATTGTCTGAACTCAAATATACTAAATGTTATACTGGAAATTTTACTTTTTCAACATTATATCCCCAGAAGAAACACTAAACATAAATATTAGGAAGAACCTCCTCAAAAATGGTGTTCAAACACAGAATTGTATTATCTGAATCTTCCTTCTTAGAAAAAAAGACTTAAGGATTTGATAAAGAAATTGTTGTCAGGTATCAGAGATTTTAATTCATTTTGTGATTCTGTAATTTATATAAAATATCACTATTTGCACATATATCTTATTTTAATAATAGGGCCTTAGATTATCAGTAAATTTTTTCCCTGAGAATAGCACTTTTTTGAAAAGAACATTTTTTTGACTAAAAGAAAGTCACAAAAAACTTGTATCTCCTGTAATCAAATTATTTCAAGTTTTGTTAACTGTTCATCTAGCATATTTTTCAATGCTTACAAAATTAAGAAGTCATTTTATACATTCCAGCTTTCTTGTTTCTATTATAGGTTTGTTTAAAAGAAAAACATGTCAAGAAAAAAATAT